>NC_137976.1:25244463-25577374 GCF_963924665.1 Micromys minutus | reverse complement strand
GTCTCTAGTTGTATGTACGTGTGTGTGTATATATGTGTCTGTGTGTATATGTGTGTGCCT
Organism: Micromys minutus; assembly: GCF_963924665.1. Classification (NCBI taxonomy): domain Eukaryota; kingdom Metazoa; phylum Chordata; class Mammalia; order Rodentia; family Muridae; genus Micromys; species Micromys minutus. The sequence goes on along the minus strand of NC_137976.1, from coordinate 25,577,314 downwards.
GTGTGTGTATATGTGTGTGTCTGTGTCGCTACTGTCTCCGACCAGCAGAAAAGGAGGAACAACACAGCATTCTTCTCAAAGCGGTTTATTCGGGAACCTTACACCATGCAAGTTAAAATCTTTTGTCTCCCCTTCTCTCTCTTTCCTTCTGCCCACAAGTGCAGTCCCTTTTATCCTCTCTCAACACCACCTCCTCAGTCCATGTTGTGTGACTGCAGTTCATAGGTCCAAGTCATCTGGCCTGATCGTGTGTCATGGGTACACCTGCGCAGCTTGCATGGTGGGAGTGGCTAATCTGGGGGGGGGTGGGAAGAAATCAGGTGCTAGTCACAAGATTTGGCCAGAGTCTCAAGCGCCATCTTGGGACTGCTGCCACACCTGCTCTCCACATGTCTGTGTGTTTCCATGTGTGTGTATATGTGTGTGTATGTGTATGTGTGTGTGTATGTGTGTGTCTATGTGTATATGTGTGTGTGTGTGTATGTCTGTGTGTTTGTGTGTGTGTGTCTGTGCTCATGTGTGCTTGCTGCCTTATCACTCCAATATTTGAAGTAAAAAGTTTTAACTGGGAATAGTAAGAATGTAACGAATGAATATTAGATACATACTAAAAATTGACCTTGAATAAAGTTCACAGGAATGTAAAAGTTTTTTTTTTTCCCTCATCACTGCAATTAAGGGATTTTACACTACTTTGAAATGAAATTACTAGCTGCTAAAATATTAAGAACCTCCTCAAAATTCTCCCTTATCTGCTGATTCCTTGAAACCCCATTAAATTTTTTCCTGGTTTTAGCTTTAATCCTCATATGAAAAGGAACCTCACCTGGGAAGGGAAAATGAAGCATGTCCAAGTCAATACTCATGTTTCAGAAGTGCTTATGCCATGCAGCGCCTTGGGGAACTTTTCTTCCAGCAGTGGGGCCTATATTGGGATGATAAAGATTTTCAGTCTGTTCCAGTACCCTTGAGTAGCAGTGTATTATGTTAGCTAGAGAACATGCCATAGGTAATTACAATAGTCACGAGGCTCTTTGTACACTGTAATTTGTAGACTGAAGTGATTTAAAATATCCTTTTTCTGAACTACATTTTTGGCAATAAAGGACTAACTTTTTGAAGTTTACTCATTCGACACAGTGTAAGATGCCTTAATATGTATCTGTAAAAAATGTTTCTTTCATCTACATTTCCCTTCTGATGACCAACCACATTATCCTCAGATGAGAGTGGGTAAAGGTGAACAGCCCAATAATAGTTACTTATTGCCCTAGTATAGGATTTTATGTTTAATTTCAAGTTTTCCAAGGGAGCTGGTTGGTCACATGGGTCTGGAGAATATGAAAAGGCACTTGGAGATGCTAAGACAAACATGGAATGTTACCCTCTCTTAGTATATGCCTCATTTTCCTGAGACAGGGTTCATCACTAACCTTAATTTTATTATTAAACTAATTGGCAAGCTAACTCACAGGACTGACGATGTCTAACTCCCAGTGCTGGGTTTATAAGCACACACGGCCATACCTGGCTTCTACATGAGTGGTGGAGATTCAAACTCAAGTTCTTGTGCAGCAGGTACTCTCTGCGACTGAGCCACTGTCCTAGTCCCATAATTATCATAAAATGACACTTGATAGTCCGCACATCCCTGCCTAACCATTTCGCTGCACAGAACACCCACCTCTACCATAGCTATTCTCTTCTCATGAAATTAATCTCCTACCATTTAAAAAAATTAATTTTGAATTTTAAATACAATTATATCATTTCCTCTTTCCTTCTCCGTACCTCGCTATTCACCCCCTCATGGTTCTTTCGCTCAAAATTTTGGCCTCTATTCTCCAATTGTTTTAAATATCTATAGATATTTTTAAATAACTAAAGAACCCTTTATTGTTTAGTATAACTTTTATGGATGTGATTTCAGGAAAGACCACTTGCCAATGAAGAGACAGTTTAGAGCACATTCCCTCGAGAAGACTCTCCTGCTTTAGGTGATCTGCAGTGGCCTGTAGTTCTTTGCCTCCGGTTAAGGCCTCGAGATATTTACTCCTTTCATGGTAGCATGTTTTCATTCTTATTTAGGAATCATAGCAGAAGAGAAGGCAGAAAGTACTAATCTGAAGAAAAGAAATTTTACTGTGAGATTTTGTCATTTATAAATATCAGATAAGCTAAACCATAAATTCTCATCAACATAGCAAGGTTGTAGAGTACATAGATTTAGATTCATTTACCAAATATATATATATATATATATATATATATATATATATATATATATATATATGTGTGTGTGTGTGTGTGTGTGTGTGTGTGTGCATGTGTATGTAATATATACATGTAATATATATATATATGTATATATATATATATATATATATATATATATATATATATATACTATTGTATATAGTATGGATTGTTGAGGAAACAACATAACTGAGACAATTTATAAAGCGCTTAATTAGGGGCTTGCTTACAGGTTCAGAGGTTTAGTCCATGATGGTAAGCTTATAGGCAGCCATTGAAACAGGAGCAGTAGCTGAGAGTTCAATATGAAGGCAGAGAGAGAGCTAGAGAGGATCTAGTGTGGATCAAAACCTAAAAGCCCATGCCAGCTGACCAAAGCCCACATCTATTTTTTTTTTTTGAAGTCCAATATGTGGGAAGCAAATAATCAAATACAGCCTATAGGGACCATTCTTACTCAAACCACCACAGACACTATACATCCTTTCTCTCTACCTGGAACCTTATGCATAACCAGCCCCTATTACCTCACTGTTTTCTTTGCTTTTCTTTTTTCTTTATAAGAAAAGGCTCACCAAATAGGGCATCTGCATGACAAATAGTTAGTATCATACACCACAGTTCTATTGGGCCTGAGGGAGGGCAGAGAACCAGTAGCAGATGCTAGCTATTATTGAAGGAAATGGAACAATCTTTTGAGATTCTTGTTGGCAGAGTTTAAATCGGTTGCTTTGTTGAGATGTGATTTTTTTCATTGATATTCAATAAATAATCCATTGCCCTTAATCTAGGTTATTTAATAGCTAATGCTTAAAAGGTGAAATTTTTCCTATTATCAAACTCTAAAGCATGTTTGTATGTTTATGCTAAAATATAGGATCTCATGATAAATGACATTTCTTAAGGCTGCAGGGTTTTTCAGCAAGCAACGTTAAAAATATAAAGGCACACAGAGGGTTTTAAATCATTTACAATGGGAAAGGTGCACACAGGAATTCTTAATGAATGTATGACTACAGGGCTGTGCCAACCAACACTCTAGCAGCAATGATTGAGATGCTCCACAGTGCTTAGAGATTATCCCCCAGCCCTGTTCTTAGAAACTGTCCAGTGTACAACAAGAAAACAGGGACCCCAGTAGCCAGAGGGAAGAAGATGTTCTCAAGGAAAACGAGATAATATATGCGTGGTGAGTATTATTTGCATAATTGAGTAGGATGAGGCAAATGTTTCATACAGCTTATTTTGATTTTTATGTCTGGTTCACTCCTTAGTTTTCTTTTTTCTTTGTCAAAGAACTAAAGAGATAAAACAAAAGATGTTTCTGTTTAAACCTAGCTACAAATCTTAGGAATGTTCTTAGAGATATTATTTTTTTAAACAAGAAAGCACAAAGGAATCATATGTAGACAAAGTCGGATCGCTATGCAGTAGAGCATATAAAATTCCTCCTTCATTTCTGTCTTCCTTTCCTCGTGCCCAAACCAATGGCTTAGGGGAGAGAAGCCTGAAACACAATAGATATTAAAGGAAGGTGGTGTTTAACTTAGGCATTGAGACAGAAGAACTTAAGATACAGATAAATAGGGGATTTCTAAAATATTAAATGTTTCTATAGTATGATAACACAACTTTTAGTGTATTTAATATAAATAAATTGAAGTATGTCAGTTCTATTTTTTGTAATTCAGTGAAGCAGCAATGCTTAACAAATAGAAGCCCTGAAGTGGACGTTAAAATGCTGAATCCTGGCACTGAATGACTTTTCCAACTGATTCATGCAGTTGTGTCTTATCAAATCGAGTTTTAAAGGCAGAGACAATATGTCTTTTATTAGTGTACTCTAAAAATTCACTCCAAGAAAAAAATGTGACATCTCAGATATTTTAAGTATTATTCACTTTGATAATATAGTTGGATGGTCCCGGGAAAGCTTTTTAATACCTAGTACATGGTAAAGGTGATAACTGTAATAATTAAAGAAATAACTTCCATATGTGTGTGTGTTATAATTTTAAATTAAGAAAAATTTAACCTCTGTCAAACAGTTTAAGACTCCTTCATGTATTAGGATCTATATACATATTCTCTCTTTTCATGGTCTTTTTTCCCACTGTAAGAAGTCTTGTACTTTGTTTTAATATTGGACTATGTTGAGACAACCAGTCCAAAAACAAATTAATAACACAAAAAGAAAATGAATTCAATACATACACACAAAAGCCTTGACCTATTTGAAACTCAATGTATTCAGAAGACTGTTGGTTAAACGTTCTTTTAGGAAAAGGGGGAGCAAAAAGTAGTAAAAATTTTGTAAAATGTCATCAATGATTCATAGAAAGATGGACATTGAACATATTTTCTCTGGTCTCTAGTTGTGAAGTTTTGTTTTCAGTTTATTTGTCTGTTGCATAATGATACTCCTCCTGGGTCAGTGGGAGTTCATCTTGAGACTGAAGGCAATCGCCTTCCTCTACAGTAGGCTCTCAGCCTTTCAGTGGATTAAAGTCTGGAGAGAACTCAGTCTACTCTAGGATTAAAAGAATATCAAATGGAAAGAGAGTAATGCAAAGTTATTCCTTAAGGCTGAGCTTACTTCTTCAGCCTTATTCGTTCATCTTAACATATCAATATGTTCATGCATCCCATGTTGCAGTATTATTTCATATCCACATCACTACTGTAATGAAGTCTGCTATTTGTTGATGACAGGGATGAGGAAGGTTACAGAAAGAATCAAAGTAACTTTGGGCTAACACTAGACACTTCTGATGTAAGACTGAAAAATGCCAGGCCTTTTGAATTTAATAGTAATCCTAAACACCAATTCCTGGTGCAAAACTCAAACTCTGCGCTTATCCAGCACTGACACTTAGTACTACTATTGTATACGGCTTTGTCTTCCTAAGTAATCCATAAGCTTCTTCACATGGCTGGTCTAAGCAACTCTCTCTCTCTCTCTCTCTCTCCCTCCCTCCCTCTCTCTCTCTTCTCTCTCTCTCTCTCTCTCTCTCTCCCTCCCTCCCTCCCTCTCTCTCTCTCTCTCTCTCTCTCTCTCTCTCTCCCTCCCTCCCTCCCTCCCTCTCTCTCTCTCTCTCTCTCTCTCTCTCTTTTTTTTTTTTTTAGTTTTCTCACCATTCAAGTTTAAACTAGCATCATAATTCCACTCTATAGTATTGGACCTGGGATTCCCCAACTCAAAAAAATATCACATAGCCAGTTCCCAGCAATTTCTCATAATCCCATAAGAAATACTGTCATAAAACCCTCTATGATGTTTTAGATAGCTAATTTATTTGCTTTGCTCCATTAACAGATACCCTTGACTTCCTTCTCCTGGTAATCGTTGCCATATGAACTCAGTGATACACGGAGTACAATATAGAAGACAGAGATTATTTTGGAGTAAGCTGCCTCCTAAAGGGTGAGAAGATAGATAGACAAAGTGACCGCTATCTTGATCTATACTTGACATCTGCTTTGTACTTTATCTGATGTCCATAAAACAAGCAGCATTTCTCAGCTAGACTTGCCCAACCAAAGTGATGAACATCTTCATTTACACTGATTTTCACACAAGAAGTGACACAATATATTTCAAAAGGTGATGATTCTAGTTAGCATTTAATTGTCAATTTCATTGTCCTAGAACCACCTGAAGAAAGACTCACCTGAAGAAAGAATAATTGTTTTTATCATGTTTGACTGTGGGCATGTCAGCCAGGGGTTTTCTTAAGTGTTAATAGGCATAGATTCGCAACACTCTGTGGGCAAAACCATTCCCTAGGCATGTGGTCCTCAGCTATATAAAAGAAGTTGAATAAAAACCCAAGTGAGCCAAAGTTTACCAACGTGAAAATAAGAACTAAAAATCAAATTTCTTTATGGTATATGCCTTTGAGTTTTTGGCCTCACCATTATCAATGAAGGCCCATAAACTTAAAGATGAAATAAATTTTCTCCCACCAAGTTGCATTGGTAGTTGTATGTGTGGTTTATGTAACAATATAACTTTCTACCAAATAGCTGTCTTGTAAAGTCAGGGAGCCACTTTTGGCTTCCCATTAATAACTTTCTGGGCAGTTTGTGATGTCACTTTGCTCTCAAAAGTGATCCAGGTCCTATTCCTTGACAAGGAATCAATGAACTGTTGCTTCATTTCTTGCTCTTAAATGCTCTTGCTAATGTATGAGGGATGCTACCTCCAAATCCCACCTCAATATGTTCTAAACCTGATAAAGTCTAACTAGCTCCCTAACAATCATAAATGAATCTATTCAAGAATATTAGAAACATGGCCAGTTTTACTAAATATCACGCCAAGGTCTTCTTCATTTTTAAAGTGATTCTGGAGAGTATTTCACGCTGTGAATATGTAGTTGCTACTTAAAAAAACTGGCTAAAGGACATTTAAATGCTAAAACAATATATGGTCTGTGCTTTAAAAGAGGATAGATCTCATCTACTAGAAGACATGATAGTAAGTCATTAAAAACAGCATAATACAGAACAAACCTTCACTAAGTGTAGAGTTCTAGCTGGCAGCAGCAGCATTAGCTGAAAACACCACAATGCAAAATTTCTCCATTTTATCTAGAATGATATTAAGCTTGTACATTCTGGATTAGGAATTTTGGAGGCTGGGTTTAAGCCAAAGATTTAACAGTATAAGTGAGTCAGATGCAACCCAAGTTTGCAAACCAGTATATAAAATATAAGATCAAAGATAAGTCCAGTTCAAATCACATTGGACCCTGTATCTGCTGGATGTATGATTATAGACAAGTACCTTACATGTGTCAACTCAAAAAGCACCGCAGTAGAAAATGGTTTATTCTGGAGCTATTTTTTAATAAAAATGTTCCAAGAACATTATACTATACAAATTTTATTCTAATGTGGAAGCTGTTTCATGACGTTTCATAAAATAGAGAAATTCATAAATCTAAGCAAGTTTAAAATACCTTGGTAGGTATACCAGAGAGATGGTTACAGAACAGTGGGAGAAGCTGTTCCATAAACCAAAGATGCTAGGGTAATTCTTGGGTTTGGGGTTGGTAAAAGTTAGCAGCCTACTATGTTAATATATAGAGATCTACTATGTTAATATATTAGGGTCTGCTAAGTTAATATGTTCTAACAACTTTCTTTTTTTTCTTTCTTCCCCCTTTAACAACTTTCTATCTATGAGTCAAAAGAAGTCAGTCTGACACAGAAGTATACAAAGATGGCAACTCCAGAAGGCTAGAAGTAGCCCATGATAACATAACTAGCCTCGTGGTCTGCAGCATTCCAATCTCTTCACAGTACTGCAGTTCGAATTAGTCCATCAGTGTCTGCAGCCACCTTGTCTCTTTCAGGAGTTTGTATATTTTCTTCTTCATAAAGTGAGGGTAATTATGAAGGTAGAGCATATCTGGTACAATTAATTCGTTAGGCAGAAAAGTGCATGACAAATATGGACACACAATAAATGTGCTTTTGATTTATTATAAGGTGCAAAGAGTTCAAAACAGTGATTGTTTTAATAATAGAAATAGCTCTTGAAAATATGCAAATAGCACTGCACAGCCTAAACTCGGTTAATAATTTGAGATTTACTCAGAAGGCTGTTCTGTTTGTAAGGAATAGGCACTGTAGTGTAATAACTAAGAACGTGAATGAGGGCGCTAGAAATATTTGGGTTATAAATCAAGAGAGTTTTTTCATTAAAAGGCTTTTCCTAGGAGCTTATTATCTATGTGCATGTTGGCACACATTAAACGGAACCAAAGTGACCAGAAATTAACTCTACCTCAAGGTGTTGTATTTCACATTTGATTAGTAGTATTCTCATATTGCTTTAACTATAAAAACTGCAAGTTCTTGGGAGAAACGTCTGGTCTTTGCAGTACAATTTCTGCACATGAGACTCTTCAACATGTGAAGACACGATTTTGTTCTTTGTCTTAATTTTCATTCAATATTTTGCTACAAGCCATCTAAATAAACAAGAAAGAAGCGCCCTAACCAGAAAATGGACCTGGTAGATTCTATTGGATATAATGTTCTGCTTTCCAGGAATTGGGGGTAACAGAAGCATCTCTCAGTGCTCCCTGCTTCTCATAGTCTGCCAAGCAATTAGCGTCTCTGAGCATTTCCAAGCAGCTGTCTAATGAAATGCTTGTTTCTCCAGAAAATCGTTTTGCATCTAAAACTGTCTGGTCCTCTGCAACCAACAACGGTATTTCCAGTCCAGAATATTCTTCTCATTGCCAAGACAAATTTTCCAGTATTAAAAGTTTCCTTCCAAAAAATGATATCAGGCCTATCTATAGAACATCAATTAAGGCAGGGTGATCACTTTAAAATGGACTTAGCTCAGTGGGGAGACCTATACCTAATGGGCTGAATGCTAGGCAAAGAACCACATGGTCGAAAGAGATTTGAGTAATACAAGTTTCCATCTGAACTTCATTCATTCTCTCTCTCTCTGTCTGTCTCTCTGTCTCTCTCTCCCTCCCTCCCTCCCCTTTTTCTGTCTCTCTCTCTCTCTGTCTGTCTTTCTCTGTCTCTCTCTCTCTGTTGTCTTTACACACACACATACACACATACACACACACACATACACACACACACACATACACACACAGAGGCAGGGAAGAGGAAAATTAAAATGTAATAAAAAACAAGAAATGTTGACAATTTTTTTTCTTTTAAAATGTCTTCTCTCTTTAGTACCGTGAGAGTGTTTTGAAATCTCAGGTATATTTCTTCATTTGCTTACAAAGTTGGATCTTTGGAGGGAAATCAAACTATGGAGATGAAAATGAGGAAGAAAAGTGATATGTCAACTTTTTCCATCTGCTCATATCTCTATCTTTTCCTAACTATAGACCTTTGCCTAATTCTTCAAGCTTCCAAAGATGGACAAATTTCTGCCCACTCTTTTATAACCACTTAGGGTTCTATTTTCAAGGCACATGTTTAATTTCCTTATCTTTATGTATGCAGGACAACCTAAAAACGTTTAGGGCTTAAGTATAAAATAAATAAATAAAAGAGACTGCAGATCCAAAATTCCACTTTCTGACACTTCTACCTTGGCTGCATGCACAATTAAGCTAAAAGCTTTGGGCTTAACTTCTCATTAATTCATGTGTAATTGCAAATCTTTGCAAAATGTGGTCACAATTTCTGAAGGATAGAACAGAGAATGGTTCTGTCTAGAGATGTTAGGATGTATTTAGGCCATAAAGTGCAGACCTTGACAACTGATAATGCACCAGAGTTATTGTCAAGGCGCAAACCCTGGAATAATCTGATCTTTGGGGAAGGTTAAAAAACAAAAAACAGAAGGATTCCTGGTGTCAATGTGAGAGCAATAGGATGTTCCTAGGATCAGAGAAAGGAGATGTGTCTCTCCAGTTGTGTTATAATCAAACTGCTATGTTCAGCCAGACAGAATGGTTTCTCAATTCCCTAATCTGATGCTGACTGTGTCATAAACACTGTGCCAAGTAAAGTGGGTTCCACTGTGACTTCTAACACAGGCTTCTGTGACTGTTATCTCCTAAAGGTACAGAGCAAAGGCAGGATCAGGAAACTCACTGATTTAATATGAAGCCTAATATCTCCAGTTATATTAGAAATGACGCTTATGGTTAAGCTAGATTGTACTGTGATTTATTGACAGAAGAAAATGAATGGGTAGCCTACAGTTTTAATATGCAAGACTTCAGCCTCGGTACTGCTCTCTTAATTGAAAGTACTCATCAGAAAAAACCTGTTTTTTTAATGTTTTTATTAATGTCTTGCAGTATAGACATTTCTAAAGATGAAACTTCTCTATCCAGCACTAGAGGAACATACATCAGACGGAGCACAATGAACACGCACACACACAGCTGATTGTCTTGATTTGAGCCTTTTCGAATGAGATGAAAACTTCAAAATTTGTCAAAAGGTCTTGGGACTTTTGTACTCCACACAAAAACTGACATACAATTTGCTCAAAATGTCTCAGCTGGAAATAAGCTTGGACTTTATTGGTTTGTGATGAATAGAATATTCCCAAGTGGTTGAAGTCTTTGCATTGGATCAACCTCGATTCTTAGCAAGCACATTGTAAGAACAGAAAAGTTTTTGTAGTATGGTATTGTAGAGATAAAAGTACTGTCTGCTTTAGCTAAAAATAATTATCATCTAGGAGTTAACCATTTTGGCTCTCTCAGTATTCTTAGCTTTAACATTTATTTAAAAAAAGATAAAGGGAGGCAATTGTCATTAATACATCTTTGTTTATGTAGAATATTTTGACTATGTACATAAATAACACCTTTCCCAGCTACAGAACAACACATTACATGAAGCATTAATTGGTTGGTTTAAAGAACTTGTGGGTATTAACTTTTTTTCATTTAAATGTTATTTGTTTTTACAAAAACCATTTTGTACAATGCTAGCCAAAACAGACAATTTCTAGAGGTTTGAAAATAAGTTAAAATGTGAAGGTATTTCCATTATTTGTTTAATTTCAACAGTTAGTACTTCATAGTGAAATAATTGTACTAAATTTGCCATTACTATAGCTCTACCTAATATCTAATATATTATATATATTTATCCCTAACGTCATCCTATACGTGGTATATTTAGTCTGAAACAGCATTTCATACACTGTATATTTACATATATATATATATACACACATATATATATATATATATATATATATATATATATATATATATGCAAAGACAAAGCTACCAGTAGATTCAGCCAAGCCAAGCCATTAGATTGGTAGTCCTTTTTAACACAACAAGACTAAAAGTAGATGTATCATATCATAGATGGATACTATCAGGAGAACAGCATGTGGTCTTCTTGGAGGTGGGATTCCATTTTTGTATGGTCTACAATGGGTGAGCAAGGACCAAAGAGACTTCATTTCAGGATTAACTCTTGGAGCTGATATGCCTTTCCTGTCATTATTAAATTAGTATAATAATTGCGGGGCATTAGCCCACCCTATTGATCATGTTTCTTGGAGATCAACATAAAGATGAACTTTCATGAATTAGTGTCATTTACATGAAATAATGATTCTATTGAATTCCTGACTTGATTCAAATAATTTTAGGATGAAAGTTTCAAGTGATAGTTTTAGTTGCTTTGCTGGAAAGGTGATAAAGTTAGAATCAAGAAGAGAATGTGCCCACTTCTCACATAGTAAGTAAAGGCTGCATAAATAATAAGAAATACAATGAGATTTTATAATTACTTAGAAAAGAGAAATAGGCATGGGACAAATTTTTGTTCAAGGAAAAGCATTTAAGTCCGAGGATTAAGTCACTATGATAAGACAAAGCCATGTAAAAGCTTTGAACTTATAATAAGTATATTAGGATGAAACATGGCTTTAGAATTAACAACATCTTTTTGTAACTCCCATTTTATGTAATATTTTATTCCCAAGCTAATTTTCTAAAGAACTTTTTGCTTAATAAGATACAAAGAGGAGAGAGAAAAGAAATAAAGCTATTAGATGGTTTTACTTGGGGATCTCTGCCCCATCCATGCACCCACCCATCCATCTGTATGTATATGTCTGTGCATAGGTGTGTAGATAAATGTGTATGTATATAATAAGCATGTGTAAATACTTGTGGAGTAGATTAAGGTAGATAGATGGTCAAGCCCAACCAGAGTGTTGGTATATGAATGTGCCTGTGTCTATGCATATTTTCCTTTATAAAGCATTTTAATTTCATTTCCTTCCTTCCTGATTCTCAAAGAGTTGGCCAGCGAAGGCAGTAATGGGCTCCTGGATTTCTGGACAGAGAATGGAGTGATAGCAAAAAAAAATAGTTTTTTACTTAATCTCCCACTGTTAGGCAACAGGAGTTAATCACCCAAGCCAGGGAATAAAGGGACTTGTAACATATATATCTTTGGCAAACATGGAATTTATTTATAAATGAAAACTGATTTGAGAGGGAAATAGGGAGTTATGAATATTAACAGGAATTCATACATTTTTTTTTAACCAAGGAGTATAGTGAACCTACATGTGCTGGAAACACAAAAGTCAAGAAGTTAACATTAAAAAGACCCTCTACATTACTATACAATGCTGATGGAGGTGCATTACATAACCCTCATAAACATGTACAATACTTGGAAATCTTCCACATTAAAGTTGCTATAATATATAGACCTCTAAACATGTGGCCCTAATGGGTATGTAACTTTGGTCAACTCATTTTCTCTTCTGAATTTATTGACCTCTGTATATAACAAAACACCCTTGCCTTTCAAGAAATTCGGAAAGTTGACAATTAGGAAAGTTAAATTTATTTTAATTATAAATAAATATGTAAAAATAATGTGGACTTATTAAGTAATGCCATCTTTCTGTGATACTGAGATCCTGTAATTAAAAAAGAGCATGAATTATTTTTATAACATAAAATGACTCATTAATGTGAGTCTTAAAACAAAGACATTAAAAGTTTATATCTTGGTTTGAATGTAATACAGCTGATGTACTCTTGTGTTGGAATACTTGGTCACCAGTTGGTGGCACTATTTTGGGAGATCACAGATCATTTAGAACTGTTTTCTAGCTAGCAGTAATGAACTGTTTGTTTTTTTTTTATGATATATTATTATAGTTTTGAGGGGGTGGGGTTCAGTGTGTGTGTGTATATGTGCATTAAGGTCGCCCCCAAGGATAAAAGAGAACATCAAATTCCTTAGAGCTATAGTTATAGGCAGTTGTGGGCAGCTTTATGTAGGATGCTGGGAACTGAACTAGATCTCTCAGGAAAAGTACTAAGCACCCTTTCCAGCTCAGGAATTAGTCAGTGAACAAAGAGCCTGAGGGTGTCCAGCCTGAGCTCTCTCCTTTAACTAACTAACTAATTAATTAATTAAATAGTTAACTAATTAATTTACTTATTTATTCATTTATTTATTTAGTGTGCTTACACTTTTCTACCATTTGACACACCAGAAGATGGCATCAGACCCCATTATGGATGATTGAGAGCCACTATGTGGTTGCTGGGAATTGAACTTGGGACCTCTGGGAGAGCAGTCAGCTATTAAGCACAAAGCCATCTCTCCAGCTCTGAGCTTTCTGCTTTTTGATCCACAAAGATATAGAAAAACTACAAGGGAATCACCTGCTTAGCCCAGGAATCACATCCTGGCATTATCCTTTCCTCAAAATAATGAACTATATTCCCTAAACTGTGATCCAAATAAAGTTCTCCTTCCTTAAGTTGCTTCTTTCAGGTATTTTTTTTTTTATCACAGTGATAAGGAAATTAAGTAATGCAGCACATTTGCCTTCCTTAGACTATCTGTTCTTGAGTAAATATTAATGCTATGGATTTGCTGGAAATGCAGTAAGCAGTAACAATGAGATACGAAATAAGCATTATTTAAACTGTGTCTACTTCCACGGAATAAACCCACATAGTTCAGATACAAAACATACCAATGGCCTCTACTGGTGTCAGGATAATATGAAACATGACTACTCTTTCAACTCTAGAGTAGTCTATACTAATTCTTGAGGACAGAACAACCCAAATGCACTCCGGTTGAATGTATTGAACTACAGCCCATTATTTTTTCAGTCTGTGACCAGAGATTAGTCAAACCTAGCAGTCTCTCTAGTTCTGCATTACCCTCATCCTTGTACCAATTACTCATTCATACATATAATGTAAGAGTTTATTATCATTGAAGGAAAGTAACCTAAGAAATAAAACTATTAAGATAAAAAAGTTTCTCAAGTTCTGCAGAAAACAGATCACATACTCAGAACACAATAACTTGCAGTAAATTGAGTGATTTCTAGCTTACAATTTTATCTGTGCAACGCTATAATGGGATATCACACAGAAGTTAGGGTCTGCTGTTCAATCTTCAGTTGAGTGATATAAAAACTGCGACTTTAAATACTATAAACACTGACTAAAGTCATCCATACTCATTAGTTACTATAAAAAGGAGGGGTGGGCTTAACCAAGATAATCTAAATACTATCGTTGGAGCCTGTCTTGCAACATTGCATGTGACAAGATGGACCAAAATCAACCAGAAATTAAGAACTTTTTAGTTATACTTGAGTTCATTGGATGATGCCTCCCAAGAGATGCTACTAAACTCCTTTGTTTCAAGAGAATGGCAATAAAAATTGGGTCTAGTCTTATATTTCTAGGGAAATTTGGTTAGTACCCAACTCTGGACAGGACATTCATACCAGTCTAAGCTGAGGAGGCAAGCTATAGCCCTTGGGTCAAATTCAGCCCTTGCCTTTTTTGTTTGAGTTTAAAAGGAAAAAATTTGGCAGGACAGTCACATCCATTCATTACTGTCTGTGAATGCCTTGTAGTTTCAACATAAAAATATGTGCCACTCAAAGTTCAATGACTTCCTGTCTAGATCTTTACAGTAAACCATGCCAGCTTCTAGTCTAATCCAGTCACAATGATCTCATATCCCTGTTCTGATTGGACTACACATATAAGGAAATACTTTTCTTATCATTGAGATGCCTGGACGCATTGAGACCTGTGCAGTACATGCACATGAGAATGTGCAATTTTCAAAAGAAAATAAGACAAAGTACAGGGTCTCCAAGGCTGTATTATCACTATATAAGGATGTGATAAAAAGGCTTTATTGTGGATTTAATTCTACTCTTACAAAGGATGTGTTGTAGCCTTAAACCCCAAGGTCAGAATATAACGTAATTTAGAGTAGTATCTTTGCTGATGTAATTTAAGACAAGGTTATACAAGAGAAAAAAATGACCTCTTCTCCAGTTATTATTGTCTTGTCAGGGAAATTATTTTATGAAGAGGTAGACCCAGAGAGCATTTTATATGGAGATTGAGGTTCAGGGCAAAGTGGGTTATCTATGCTGATAGGACAGACAATGTTAGAAACTGCAAAACACCAGAAGCTACGAGAGGGGCATGGATCAGGTTCTCCTATGCACTCACCTGAGAGAACAAATGTGTCACAAATGTATTTCATACTTTCAACCTCTAAGATTAAGATACAATAAATGGTAAATCTCTATTGTATTAAACACTCTACTAGGAGGTACTTTGTCCTGGGAATATGCAAGTTACTTATAGCAAGCATATAATCATAAGGGAAATGATATAAGACAAAACTTGCTAGGACATAGATGCAGGGATAGAGCAAAACAAAGCTGATAAGGTTGAACCACCTAGCTAAATAGTCTATAAATTTTACCCTTGAATTTTTAATTGGAAAAATAAATCATTTATTGCTTAAATAATTTTGCTTCTTTTCTTATGCTTATTGCAATGAAAATGATCACGGACCATATAAACACACAGAGTCTGTATTTTATATAGTAATCTGGTTTCAAATATTATGTATCACTGTACACATAGCCATAGTCATTCTTACTAGACATTGCTTTCTTGGTTCATATGTAAAGGAACTATATGAATACAAGGCTTTTTTACTTAAATAAAAATTAAAAGGGAGAAACATGAAATTTACAGGAAAGGCAGCAGCAAGGGATATTTGGGGAATATTCAGGCTTCTGAGTGATTAAGACAAATATAAATATTAAAACCCAGCCTTCAGTTACAGGATTGATGAGACAGAGTATTACATTTTGAAAAGAGAAGAACTTTATTAGCCATGGAATTAAGAATTGTATACTAGCAGAATTCACAGTATCATGCATGTACTCTCCTGTGGAGCAGGACTCAGTTCAGTCAAAGGGTCAGTTATTCCTATAATCATCAAGCTACTGTTATATAATGTATACACCTAGCCTAAAGCACATGGCTGGAGATGTCAGGAGTTTTAGTGGGAAACTTAGTGCTGGTACTTAGTTAAATTGACACAGTGTCTAAATACTTATGGTTATACCCACAGATATTATTGTGTTTCTTTTTATGTTGACTCTCAGCCTTGATGACAGAATGTTCACTTTTCAGTAACCAACAGTGAGCAAATAGAGCTCACCAATGGTTCCAGGTGCGGAGTACACTATACGTATCAGTAACAGTACTCGGAACTAAACAGTTAGAACACTCTAAGGCTCAGGGAATATAATAGAAGAAAGCAAAATTAAAATAAGGAAAGATTCTAGGGGTTTTGCCATCCTTATACCCACCACCTTAGGTCAAGACTAGACCAAGTATTAGCTTCCCACCTTGGATCAAGGCTAGGTCAAGTTCCATTCTCCACCCACAGTTTTTAAGAGGAGCAGAAACATTCCTGAAAAAAAAAAAAAAAAAAAAACACAGAATGTACTGACTAATTGTCACCTGACCCTCTGATCTCCGAGTTCACATGCTTGTCATATGCTTGCTAGCCAATAAAATCAAAGGTCAATATGTTTAACCAGTAAGTTTAAACTGTAAAATTGCTGATGTAGTCTGTACCCCTAAAAAGTATAAAAACTGCTTGTGATAGCCGTTTGAGGTCACCTTCCAGACATTCTCCCCGAGGATCTAATTGGGGGTTGACCCTGATGTGCCAGAAAATAAATCTCTTGAGTTTGCATCAGTCCTCTATCTCTTGTGTCATTCAAGGGAGTCTCCAGGTAGTTAAGGCCCAATTAAATTCTTATAATAACAGCTGGAAGATTGAGAGAAGGGCTGTGAACTATCACTATCTGTTCTACATAAACGTTACACTTCTGAACTCAAGGCAAGTGCAGTTACCTGCACTCAGCCTGCACAGAATGAACTCTGCTAACAATCAGTTAGGAGTGGGGAAGGCACTGATGGGAACCCATCCATCCCTGTTGAACCATTGGTTTCTAAAATACTTTGGCAAGTAGGGATTATTATCTTGGGTTGTTTATCATACAGTGAGCGAAACTTGCTCCAATAAATAAACCAATATCAAACTGATAGCCTTGGTTTTACACACTGAGCTACCTTCTCAGACTCACATCAAAATTTTATTAGTAGTATATTCTTTAACCAAACTCTCTAAAGCTTTCTAAGTCAATAAATCTTAGGCCTGTGGTTTTAGTAAAACATAGGATTCAAAATTAACATGTGTAGGGTCTAGAGAGATGGTTGTTAAGAACTTTGGCTGCCTTTTCGGATGGCCCAAGTTTGTTTCTCTGTATCCAGTTAGTAAGTCCCAACCTGACCAAGCAAGCTCAATCAGTGGGTTCTCCGGGACAGAAGCGAGGATTAGAAAGAAAAATGACAATATACAACACTGTAGCATGATCCCAGCCAGTTCTGAGGCTGAAGTGGGTTTACTTTTTTCCAGTCTGCTTTTATAGCAGTTTCAGTGCATCCAAGATGATAAGATCAGTTCTGGGTCAAGGCAACAAGCAAGGCAACAAACAAAATTCCAGAAACACCTTTCTAGATTTATTCTGGATGGCCAAGACAAAAGGAATGCCACACATGCTTCTGCTATGCTTTTCATTAACTCAAATGTAAATGTTCCTAATCTGAGCCTACTAATTCAGTCCTGGGGCAGAGTCAGATTTCCACCTTGAGCTTTGTTTTTTGTCCTGGCCTGTCAAATTCCAGCCAAGTTTCTAAAAGGGGCCCTAAAAGATCTTCACAACCACGGATCTGTAACCCCACTTCCTGGGAATCTGGCACTGTCTACTGGCCTCCAGAAGTACTACATGCACAAGGTGCACAGACTTCTGGTGCAGGGAAAATACCTACACTCTTAAAATAAAATAAATTTTAAAAAGTTAATACCCAGGGCTGCAGAGATGACTCAGAGGTTAAGAGCACCGGCTGCTCTTCCAGATGTCCTGAGTTCAATTCCCAGCAACCACATGGTAGCTCACAACCATCTGTAATTGAATCCAACACCCTCTTTAGATGTGTCTGAAGACACCGACAGTGTACTCACAAAATAAATAAATAAATCATTTTTTTAAAAAGTTAATGCCTGTAGCGTTTTCAAAAGTGAAACAACTCCCAGCCTCATTATCACCACCCCTAGAGGCAGAGAACTACTTTAAAACCAGATATTGATGGTGGGTACCTCAAAGCAATAAAAAGACCACATGCTCAAGAATATTATTCACTATCTTTAGCTAATTACTATTTTCAATTCAAACCACTTTTAGGAATACAATGATCCAATACTCAAGATCTGATTAATGATTGGATCACCAGTGACTTGGTTAGATGACCACGCCAAGAGCACTTTATCTGGAAGGGGGTAAAAAGAAAGGTCTTTCATTTTCAATTGAATGGTTTCTAAAATGTTGGTGTATTCTTTACCTGTTTTATTCAGTAAATATTTGTAGACACAAACATCTTCAAGCAAGACATTAGTAATTTTTCTTGTCAAGTTCATTTTATAAGACATTGACTTGACAAATGATTAAAATTTCAAAAATTGAACTCATACAAATAATTAAAATTTGATGATATGCTTACAAAAGCAGGCCTTTTCCATTTCAATGTTTATATTGTTTATCTGACTAAGCATCTTTCCCTACTATGTCTGTGACAGTTACCAAGCCAGTCAGTCAGTCTTATTCCTTAATGTCATTTCATATGCTGCATTATCTAACCTGGACTCTGGTCCTTCATTACGTCTCCAGATAAAATCTGAGCATTCTGGTCTTTATCCGGGTCTCAAATACCAAATCTCTGTTCATTACACATCACTTTTCACCTCAATCAAAGAACAAACAGTCTTTGCATATGTTTTCTGTTATCTCCTTTTGACACAGCTAGGAAAAGCCTTCCTGTAAACATGAATATAATCTCCCCAAGATTTGGTGAACATTTATCTGTCCCAAAGCATTTTATAATATAGCAGTGTGTGATTTTAATTCTCTTTTTTACCCTCTGTTCTCTCTCTCTCTCTCTCTCTCTCTCTCTCTCTCTCTCTCTCTCTCTCTCTCTCTCTCTCTCTCTCTCTCCTCTCTCACTCCCCCTCTGTGTGTGTGTATGTGTCTGTGTGTGTGTGTCTGTGTGTATGTGTCTGTGTGTGTGTGTCTGTGTGTATGTGTCTGTGTGTGTGTGTGTGTTTGTGTGTTGACAAAGTGGAGGGAGTTGAGGGAGGTAGAGAAAGGAAAACAAGAGGAAGCAGGAGAGGGAAAGGGAGACAGAGACCAATACTGAGACAGAAACAGACAGGCAGAGACAGAGGTGTGTTTCTTAATCTCATAGAAAATTTGCAAGATTCTGTGTCTTTAAGGTATTGTTAAATGTCCAAATTTTGATTTAACTTCTATTTCTTACTGGACAATTCTTAATGACAACAACCGTTGACTTTCCCCTTCAATTCTGTGTTGTCCTCAATCCCCATCAGCTCCACACTTAAGAGCTTCTAACTGTATGCTATCTGACTTAAGCCTGCTTTCCCTTGAGTTCATCATCAGCTGGTAGAGGACACAGACCTGAAAACTTGCTCTGATATATACAATTATGGAAACATTTTCATGTTTGTTAAGTAACTGCATCCAATTTAAAATTCTAAAGTGCAGCCTAAAAATAGCATATGAGAAGACTGTCCATCTGGAAGTAGTGTTCTGTGCATTACAACACGAGAAACTACGGAATCCTGAAGAGGACTCAAATTGGAGAGACCAGTGAAGTGTTTTGCCAACAGGAAAGAAAATGATTGCTTTTCTCAAATCACTCCCTGTTGCCAAATACAGAAATCCAGCTGTGTTGTGAGATTTATACTCATTTCTCTGAACTTTAAATGCCTCATACATCCTTTCCCTTTAATCACTCAGATTAATTGGTAGGTGTAGTATAGGTGATGCAGCGAGGTCTGTGTGAAATAAAATTGCTCTACTGTGAGAGTGAAAAGGAAATATTTCCGTAGTCAATGGGGGAAAAGTATGTTTATGTGACAAAATAATATCTTGTCACTGCAACGATCTAATTAGCATTAGAGTTTCCTTCGTTAGCGAGGACTGACACTCTTATGAATTTAGACGAAGTGATTTTGTAGAAGAAATCGACACCAAATTTTATGCTTTTAATTACTTTTCTGTATCTCTCCATCATACACAGGCCATATTAATGATGCCTTTGCACTCTGGAATCATGTCTACATTCCTCTCTCCTCATATCTCGGAAAATTTTTCAATATCCTTCCTCTCGATATCAGAATTCTTGGACAGAATTTCAAATCTGCTATTCACCTCTTCCCCAGTCCCTAGCATAAGTCTGTTCTTACTTACCCATCCAATTTTCTGTCAAGTGCTTTTAAGATTTTTTTTCCTCAAACTGTTCAATATTCTCAAAGTACTTCTAGCTAGTCCATCTACCACATTTGGAGACATTTTTTGTCTCTTAGTAAAACTACTGCTGACTTTCAAAACCCAGCTTCTAGATATGTTAATAGTACTGGCTTCACCTACCAGTCTCCTTAAGTTTTACAAAGTGCATTCATTTATCATATTTAACAAAAACTGCACATATACATTTGATTTATTCATCACTAAGACTGATAAATGAATAAGCTAGACACATTGAAAATTTATTAAAAAGAAAAGCCATATAACATATTGCTACTATTCACAGGTTAACTTAGAATGTAGACTAACATTGTATTTAACATACAGTTTTAATGATCATAGAAGTCAACCTAGAAATGCTTGCTTTTCCTCTTTTTCTTTCTCTCCTTCTACCTTCATTTCTTTCTACATTTCTTTCTTTCTTTTGTTATTCCTTTTTGACGAAGTACTTATTTTATAAAATATGAATTACTTTATCAGGAAAAAAATAACTTTTGCTACAAGATAGAATTTCGTGAAGAGGCAAAAAGAAATATTAATCAGCACATATTATGTGAAAAAAATACCTATTTAGAAATAAAGGAAAATAACATTCTAAAAGCTTAGCTGCTGAAACTAAAAGCATTTTTCACTGTTACCTCTGCGGCCAAGTTATTCTTACAAGTTCTGTAGCTCATTGTAAGGGCATAGCTCAAGGATAGTGAGCTTACGAGACATTATTATAGTTTATCAACCTAAGTGTAAGGTTTTTATACAGTTATGACTTATTAGTTATTACAGCTGACATTGCAGATGGAACTACCTCAGCTGCTTACTACTGAGGACAGTGCAGCAAACCACACTCATCCTCTTCTCCATCTTGATTATGGTTAATCCTAGCCCTCCTGTAATATGGTTTTCCCATAATCATAAGATTATTTTTGCAAATGCAATGTCGTCCACTGTTGTAAAGAAAATGACTACACTTCGTAGCACTTTGCCTTTGATCCCAGTTCAATACTTCTGTCAACCAAGTTAGTACCTAAGTCCAGGGTATGTAGACCATGTGATATTTTCAGGAGAAGACCAAGACTCCAATGTAAATATGTGGCTCAAACCCTGTGGAGTCATGGCTGCTGAAAGTGATTATTTTCCTTCTCTCTAATGAGTGCTCTGCAGGAGAGGGGAAAAAACTGTCTTAGAAATCCTTTTAAATTGAAGTCATTTTAGTAATTCTCTCTTTGAAGAAACAATGACAAGCATGACATCCAATGTGAAGGGGATAATTTAGCTAGTTAAGCATTTGGTGAACATTCATCTGGGTCACAGCAATGTCTTTTTTTCTCAGAAAGGATTTTAAACTTTCCATCAAGGGTAGACATGTAGTTCACACATAAACACATAATCTGGTCACTGACTCTGTCTCTGAACAACAGGACAGATAGAGTACAGTTCTCAGAAGACACTGTCTGTCTGACTCTCTCTCTCTCTCTCTCTCTCTCTCTCTCTCTCTCTCTCTCTCTCTCTCTCTCTCTCTCCTCCCTCCCTCCCCCCCTCCCTCCCTCCTTTCCTGCCTACCCCCAACTTTCCTCCCTCTCTTTCAACATCTCCATCTCCCCTTCCCTTACTCTCTCTACCTCTTTTCTCATTTCTCTTCCCTTTCTCTTCCTCATTTCCCCTTCCTTTCTTTCTCTGTTCCTCTGTCTTCCTCCCTTTCCCCCTCCCCATTCTCTCCTCCAAACACCGGCAGCAGCAGTAATGAGCCATTTCGGAATCCTTAATGCACCACTGAAATGAAACATGAGATTCTTCCTTTTGTTGTGCAGTCATATCTGTACATATGCGTGTTCCCTCTTTTGAAATGATATATATATTTTTAAGTGATCCAAAGCAATAAATCACTACTAAAGAGTCTTAAGTCTCCTTTACTTAGTGTAAGAACTATGGAACAGAAATAGTCCTATGGGGGTAAAAAAAAAAAAAATCTTTGAAGCTTTTAAAAACCTGAGTTCTGGAATGCAGTGTTTTAAATGGGTCATGCCTGGTCCTGTCAACAGCAGAGTGGCCACTGCCCCCTAGATTCCCCATGCTCACAAAACTCAAGAATTAACAATACTGGTTGGCCCAACATGTTGAAGCAATTTTACCTAACAGGTGCACTGACAGGAAGAAAGTTAGGTTAAGTTTCTGCAAGCACTCTTCCAAATAAGATTTGCAAGCAGAGCAACGAGTGGTAATGTTCCCCCTGGTTCAGTATGCTCTAGGCAAAGGACTCAGTCCTGAGGGCTGCAGTGTTGAGAAGGGAGAAGAATCCGGAGAAATAGGTAGTGACTTAAGAGATGGTTGTTGGAGCCTTTGGGAAAACAGACCGGAAAGAAAACACCAAGGGGCAAGTGGGAATAATAAAGACTAAAACAGATCATCAATAAAAAAATATTTTTATAAGCTAATAAATGATGCAAAACAACTTGTTCTCCTGATGTGTAAGAACTTTTAACACCGTGTCATCCAGTGTTTAGAGACTGGGACTGTTAATAATTGACTTGGGGATGTTTAGGTTTCTGTTACCAGTTTGCTGATATGGCTGTTTTTTACTGCAAAATGGCTTTTGGGTAAGTAACAGCCTTCCATTTAAAATCTGTCTGCCCTGCTGACGCTTTCTGATCACATTGCTTACTCAGACCAGGTGTTTCAGGAATCCAGCTTTAAGTGTCAGTAATGAAGCACCTTGGAGGGCCTGAGACTCAGCACAGATGTACATAGTTCTGAAGGATGAAGTCTCCGGTGTGAAGAAATTTGGAAATCTAAAGCAAAGAGCAAATAGTTTTCTTGTGTAATGTTAATGCCTTTTCTCTTCTTCTTTAGGAAATATGCAGGCTTCATGTGTCAGAAATGGATGTTATTTTCCCCGCATTATGGCACCATAGGAAAGATCTGTGAGTCTGGGAAGTTTCCACCCTCATTATGCTGGATATGTGGAAGCACTAAGAAATATGAACTCCTTCAGTGCTGCTCACTAAAAGATTTCATTTCATCTTGAGGGGAAATGTGCCAAAGAGGCTGAAAATAATTCAAGTAATTGGCAAAGAGCTGTACTCTAAGGAGCCTTTTGGTGTAATTTGATTTTGTGCCTTTTAGGGGAGCAAGTGAGATGTGATGCTTCCTGGCCCTGAGAGACAAGAGATTTTAAACATTACAAAATCCTTCAGGTAGACAAGGATGAACTGTAATGTCAAAAGACAATTTAGAATTATATCCTTAAGATATAATAATCTCAATAAAGGTAGTCCTCAGCTGAGTTCTGTAGAAGCAGCCATAGCTCAGAGTTAGATGCTCCCTGCCTACAAAAAACACAGGATTACTGTTAAGGCTCATAAGTACTGATAATACAGGAGGAAAATCACCAGCTCAGTCAGAACCCTTATTGATGGGCATTCGTGGCATTACACAGCAATGACCCTACATTTAAGCCAGTAATTAAGTTGTGAGGCAGACAAGTTGGTATTAGGATGCTTTCAACTCATTCCATCTTCTCATGGTGTTTTTGCAAGTCTTTGATCTTCAAATAGAAGCTTAGATCTATATACATTTGCAATTTATGCCCCCACTGCGAAGGAATGGATAGCTGTATGTAACACTTCATGATAGACAATGTCAATTTCTTTCAAATTGTTACAGTGGTGCAACTCTAAGCGTATTTTATACAAAAAAAAACAGTAAATAATCATTTTTTTTCTGGGATGTTAGTTGAAGACCAAAAGAGCAGTAATATCATTCACGTGGAAACAGGTCTATTTGATTTGCCAAAAGTCTAATGAGCTGAAAAAAAACATAGCTAATGGACACTGTAAGAACACATAAATGGGTTAAACTCAATGACAAATTAATATACAGCAAATTGAGAGTACTCTAAAATTGTAATAGTAATGTATAGAACACACTCAAACTCTAATATAACAATTAAAATGTGATGCACTAAGACACTAACAATTATAGTAATGCAACCAGTACGAGGCTGTACAGCATAAAAAGCTATACTGACACAATAAAATTTTTAGCCACAGAGAACAAATGAATTGTGCCCTTTGCAAAAAAAAAAAAAAAAAAAAAAAAAAAATGGGGACAATTGGAGATAATTATATTAAACAAATTAAGCCAGAAAAGACAAATCTTATAGGTTGGTAATTTTAAGATTTTATATAAAGTCATTAAATCATGAGTGTAGACAGGACATGAAAATAGCAATGAAACCATCTAAGAGGATAAAGAATAAAGAGCACCAGCGGGAGATGGAAACCAGAGAGAATAGGGGAGTGTGGGGATGTGCTTAATGTATAGTATCACTAATTTTTTTTTAGGTAAAATTAAAATAAATAAGTTAACGTGCAAATTACAAGCTGTATAATGTAAAACATACTCAGAAAAAAGTTTTATTGTTTTGTTTCAAAATTAAGTCGCTAACATAAGAGTGTGTTGTAACTGTCACATGATCTATGTAACCCTCACAAGTAACTACAAAGAAAATGCCCATAATAGATCCCCAAGAAGATTCAAAGAAAAGAATCAAAGGATGCACTACAAAAAGCCATCGCTACACACAGGAGATACCAAATCAGGAGAAAAACGAACAAAGAAACTACAAAACAGAAACAGAAAATGGGAGAATTGTAATACTCACTACCATAGGTAGATGGTAATAATTAGTAACCAATTAAACATTTAAATAATTAATCGTCATTCCTTTCAAGATCTCGCAGTCATTCCTCCCCCACCAAAAAAAAAAAAAAAAAAAAAAGTGGAGAAGAGGGAACAGATGTAAAACATCATTCTCTAAAACCAAAACCAAGTGAAAAACAGGACATCCCAGATCTCAACTGCCCTGGAAAACATACATGCAAATATTACAGCAAAATAAAACTTGAGTTTCACGTCACATTAAGAGGATTATTGGTCATAATCGAGTGGGATTCACCTCTGACATGCAAGGATATTCAGTATTCACAAATCAGTAACTGCAGTGTCCAATTCTACTAATTATTCTGCAGCATCTGTGTATATGAAAATTATTATGAGCACATATTCAAAAGGAATCTTTAAAAAGAGTTGAGAAAGAATGTAGCAGCAAACAAGGTACCAGGGCCATGACAGTCTATAGCTTAAACTTTCCAATTATTTCTACACAACATTTTAATATTATAGTTATTAGAAGCTACAATGATTTTATTGGGTTATTTTAGAAATAAGAAAATCATGTGGCATACACTGAAGCTTAGTTCCAGAATAAAAATGGAAACAGAACTCTTGATCTAAAAGTTGCTTCCTAATGATGGAATATTCCGTTTAACCTGTGTTTATTATCTCATGTCAAATCAACTCTGTGTTACTTATAGTACCTAGTACAATAAACTACACACCCATTAAAGAAATAGTGGTAACAAGAAAGATCTGTACATGCTCAATACAAAAGTCACTTCTTTTCTAAAATATTTCGAATTGTGATTTGTTGAATTCACAGGGAAAAAAGAAACAAAAATGAGCACAAACATGTAGTAAATTTCTTTGTACAAACTTTATTAAATCTACAATCAGATATTGAAGTTTTAGATCTTTCCTTAAGTATTAAATAAGAAAATTAAAAATTTTTATATTACATCATTCAGAAAAGAAATTTGAACTAATTTATCAATCATTCAGCCCTATAAAAGAGATTATTAATATTAATATAGCTTAATGGATAGAATACTTCCTGACTATGCGTGCAGCCCTGAGTTCAATTTCCAGGCCTGCGTAAAGCCAGATGTGGTGATCCATGCCTGTGATCCAAGCACTTACAAGGTGGCGTAAGGAGAAAGAGATGATTCTTGGCTCCATCTAAGGTTGGAGGCCAACCAGCCTAGACTACGTGAAACCTTGTCACAAGAAGAAATAAATAAATACATACATACATGCATACATGCATGCATACATACATACATACAGCTATACATATTACTGGGGGAATTTTCAGTCTTAGACAATTAAATAATCTCTCTTCTATATGCATGGGATAGGATTTCAGGCTGTAATTAATTGAACCCCGAGGAAAATGAAGCTGCACCTTGACTTTATTTCTCTTTGCACTGTTTCCCATCTCCATCTCATCCCCATTTTTTTTTTTCTTTTGAGGTTTTGGAAGTTCTGTTTAAAGGTTCTGCTGAACATCCCAATCTACCTACATCAGTCTCAAATTCTGTACTTTTGTTTCCAGGTTAGACTGTGTTTCTCTGCCAGCGAAAATCAGGGCTTGTAATGTTGTGATAACAAAAGGGAGACAGAAAATATACAGAGATAGCTGGGCAGGGATCAAGGAACCAAGTTAAAAGGTAGAAATGAAGGGAGGGAAAGCTGCCATCACCTGCTAAGACCCATTACCTGGGACTGTGAGCAGTGCCTCCCATAGTAACAGGAGACAGCAGGTAAAGGGCATCACTCATTTATATGACTAGAGCTGCTCAGGGAACAGAATGCCAGCCACACTCCTTCCATGCCTTCATACCTTATACTTAACAAAAGGGGGAAAATCCTGTTGCCAAAATACATTCTAAAATCATTCTTATTTCATGTCCCCAGTAAATCAATAACAGTGCTAGAACGGAAAAAGCATTAAAAAATTGCAAGAACAAAGCTTCTCCCGCATTTAAAAAATAAATAAATAAGAGGGAAAGGGTGTGTAAAAAAAGCCTGGTAGGAAGTACATTTCAGCCTTTAGTTATGGCTACTCTAACTTTTCCAGGCTTATTTCCTCTTCAGACAAATTCCATTCCCCCAGAAGGTACTCTATCAAGAGCTTCTCAACCATGCTATTAATGTGAAAATGAAAACTCTGCTCGTGGGAAGCAGCATGCTGGCTCACTGTGCTTCTGAGGTCCTTGATTACCTGGAATTCCTAAAGCTTTTGCAGTTGTTAATGTACCTCTTACAGAATAATGAGATTTCAACCCATTCCAAACAGAGTGCCTTTGCTGTTCCTTAGACAAACTGGTGCACATATTTTACATTTCCAAATCCAATTTTCTCTGGCCTTCTTCCCAGCACCCTCACTTACCCTTCTCCCTGCCATTTTTGTCTAATCTAGAAACCAAAATAATAATAATTATTCTATCAGATAACTGGTATATTTCTAGAGATATAATAGACATAAGATGTACTTATTTTAATCTTCTAAAGGGAAATAATATGTTTGTTAACTTAAAAAAATAATTCAACATTTTAAATTATGAAGTGACTATTAAAAGAAGCTTCTGGTTTTGCCATTTGTATTTTGAGAAAGAAAACTTTCTTAAGGGAGCTCAATTTGATTTTAAAAAAAGTCCAGTGTCTACTGAATTCCAGTTCTTAGGTTTCCATGTCTTTGTATACTAGGCTTAGCATTCCATTAACATGGGAGGGGTACCCCAATAGACCAAAATACAATCTTTCTGTCTGTTTCTGCTAAGGTGTAGCATTTTCTTTCAACCTCTATTTTAATTTTTATTTTCTGATTTCTCCCACTGATTAGAATGCTTGATGTTTCCCTAGCAGGTATCACAAATCCTGAAAGTACATACCCTTATACAAATAGAATATCTTTAATCTTGAATGTGTTACTTAAAAAAAAAAGATAAAAGAAGAAAATAGTTGGTGTACGGTTTTGGAATATTCATATCTTCTTATTGTTTGGAAAAATAGCAAAAGGGTATCTTTCTTTTCCTCCTCTAGACTCTGTGTTTATTTCAGTTTCTTTCTTTTCCCTGTACTGATTTCTGGTGTGATACCAAACCGTTAAATATTATGTCTTTTTGGGAAGAGAAATATATTAAGGCTTGTAAAAATACACTATAGAAGGTTTTTATGTAGAAAACCGGTATGAATTTATGAGCAAACTGTAATCAAATCTACTTTGACAGCGTTAAAAGTCCTCAGGAAGATAGGAGATCAGTGCTGGCGTCCAATCATAAAAATAGCCTCCTCCCTTTTCAAATTGGATTCCACTATAATCTGATATCATTAAATTTCAATATGTAACAGTCAAAGCAGATACATGATTTAGAGTGTAAAAGGTTGAGTTTTAAATCCCTGGCTTGCACAGGTAACTCTTCCATTGTTCTTCTAAAAGATAATGTGGTTTGAATTTGAAATACCCAGCACAGGCTCGCATTTTTGCCTCAGCTTGGGGTACAGTTTTGAGAGGTTGTGGGAACCTAGGAGGTGGGACCTAGATGACAGATTATGTGGTTAGGCATAGGCTTGTATAGACGATTGGCTGACCCCTTGTTCTGGCTGCCTTCTGCATCCTGATCCTCTGTGATGAAAACCAAACAAAATCTCTTGGACAGTGGATCTCAGTCTCCTAATTGCTGCAACTCTTTAACATAGTTCCTCATGTTATCATGACCCCCCCCCCCGCGCCGCCACAATTATTCCCTTTTATACTTTGTAATTTTAATTATCTACTTCTATGAATAGTAATGTAAATACACGTTTTCTGATGGTCATAGATGACCCCTGTTAATGGTTCATTTGAACTTCCCTGAAAGGGTCACGACCCACAGATTGAGAACCACCACTCTAAGATCGTCTCCCTCCCTTGCTCTACCTGTCATGATTGGCTAAAATCTTCTAAAGTCATGTACCAAAGTAAATCACTCCTCTCTTCCATTAATGATATGTCAAGAATTGGTCACACGTTGGTCACAAAGGTAGTAAGTAAGGTGGTGTTAATTTATCTTATTAACATACATTTTTAAACATTAAGAAGATTTCAATTGTATTTATTACATTTGTTACAGTTGGACACATTGATTTACGACCTATCTTGTAAAACTTTTGAGAATACCAAATAGTTAAGTTCATATTTCCTGCCTCCTTGAACTTTCCTTCTCTGAACATGACTCTTCCCATAAAAATAGTCACAGCATTATGTCATGGAGAAAGCATTAGACATGAGGGGAGTAAAAAAAGTCAAGAATGCTGCAAGCTTACAGTCATCCCTTTCTTCTGTGATCTATGTGAACTATGCCTGGTCCCCTTTCTCCTGTGCTGAGTGTGTCTCATCCCCTCTTACCCTGAGAAAGTCTGTGATGGAGTCTGGCCCTCTAAGTCTATGATAAAGGCTTACATATTTTCCAAGGTATTTCCTCGTTTGTTTTCCATGGGATTTGGAGATATAAAAGGTTGCCAGACCAGCATTTAATGTTTATATATTCTTAGTATCTATCTATCCAATATCTAATAGTAGAGAGGAAAAACAAAATCTGCTGAGTAAGAAGAGTTATTTTGAAAGGAGAGAAAGGGCTCTGAATGATTCCCAATATTTTTTCTGCAAATAGAACCACATACATCTGAAACCAAAGTCATTTTACCATGTTCTCTGTGAGATAAAAAGCCACTTGAGAAGAAAAACTAACAGTGTGAAAGTCAGCTTTCTACACTTCCTCCAACCTCAATTCTCTTGTTAATTACATAAAACCCCTGTGAGTAACATTTGTTTTATTTTTCCCACATTGCTCATCTGTGCATAGAACTGAATATTCCATTGCTTATGTTTAGATTTTTCTACTATTTACAACTCTAGGGTGAATTATAGTTATCCCATCAAGCATGTGTGCTCTGTGACTATGCTATCTAAAATTCAATCACTTACTACACCGGCATGAATATAGGCAATTGATTTGTGTTCAAGAAGACAGTGGTTTGTACAGGACAAAGTTCTGTGTTGGTACTATAATTATAGAGAGATGCTCTTCCTGGCTGTGTTGAAAATTGATAAGTATAATGAATAATAACCACTGAAAAAGTCATGGGTTGGTCATAAAAGGGTATAAATGGCCTACTATTATGATTCCCCCTTATAAGAAATGGACAATCAAGACAGTTTTATCATGTAGATCACTTTAAACAAATCAAGTGAGCGAAAGAAATGTATTTAAAGCACATAATCACCTCTCAATTTTAATTTTGTCAGTATGATGTTTGAGCCTTTGTTTTGGAGATAAAAACTTTGTCTTATAAATGTAATTTCCCAAAGAGATTACATATTATTTGTCAAATATTATTGCCAATCCTGAAATAGGTTGGCAGGCCCTTTAAATCACAGAAAGATTCATAAACAAATATTCACTGAAAGAATCTAGAGTTCAAAGTACACCCAATTAGAATTCAGAAAAGAGATGAGTTTTTAAATGCAATTTTAAACTTGGAAAGAGAATCTATCAGGAGGTAATTGATTCCACGAAAGAGAAGTAATGATTGAAAATGCTCTGTCACTGGAGAATCCTTCGGAATATCAAAATGCATAGAAAAAGCAATAAGTAGGTTACATATTTGAGAAATAAAGCATTGTGGTGTATTCATTAGCAAGCATCAGGGATACTGAGAACAGAATGTGATTATTCAAAGAGGTTTTTTTTTTTTTTTCCTTAAGCAATATTCCAAGGAGAATAGTGGTGTGGCAAATAAATGTATAATCAATTAGAAGTGCCTTCAACTACATGAGTGCACATTATCGCATGCCTTGTTATACCAGTGACATTCCAGCCCCGTGCAAGCAAAGGAGCTGATTTTACAAGATTCGGGGTGATACGCTCCACAGCGGAAGAGGAGATGGAGCACTGATGGGCTTGGGGGAATAGGGGACCAAAGCTTGCCTGGGAAGTTACCCATTTGCACAGAGCAAGCCTTGCAAGTTTAGGAAGAAGGGGAAAGAAGGTGTGGTAGAGGAATATTTACCTGTTACTTTATGCTTAACTGATTAGATAAGATTAAATCCAATACTAGAAAAGAGTATGAAAATTCAGAAATACTAGTCACTCAGAAAAAATCATAATGCTTGGCTAAAATCTTAATGACTACAGACTTTGATGATGAGGAAAGGTGGGGTGCATTGAAAGATTTGACTTATCTGGGGTTATTTTGCAAGAATGATTTTACATGCCCTTTTTTTGTTAACTAAACTCAAAATATATTGCCTGGTTCTCTCTGCTGCTCCGAGACTCTGCCCTGGCTTTAATCAACCCCGGTGTAAGCACTCTACTCATGGTGTTTAGAAATGTTATAAATATTAAAAATACAGAAGGGCCTCTTCTCTTAACCTACATTTTCTTTGCATACCTAGCTGCCAGCCAAGCCAATCTTCTTGCCTCACCTCCTTTGGCCTCCAAAGTCACTGTTCCCAATTCAAAAGACTTCATTAAATGTGATTTGGAATGCTGTACCCGTGTCTTCTTTAAGGGAAAATATACCAAAGAAGGAGATATAAATAGATGTATAAAATCGTATTGGAGAAGCTCAGAAGTGCTACACTCAAGAAAAGCGAGGCGATTGACAAGCAATTTAAGCTGGAGTGTGAAAGGATGCAGAAATAACAAGATTTGCATGAAAAATATTGAGATCATGAGAACATCAAATTTAAACGGAAAACTCATGTGCCTCATGATTTAATCATGAGGGCTGACATTACTGTTATAACTTTCAATATCCTTGGCTTTTGAAAATAGTTCTATAATGAGGGTAGAGTATATCCATCTATACAGAAAACTAGGGTTATTTTATCTAGTCAGCCCATTACTACAAGGAAAAGGGCTACAAGCATCTGAAATCCTAATGCGTATGCTAGGAATCTTGATCATTAGACACAGCTAAGCCCTTATTTGGGGGCACAAACTTAAAAACTAAAAACTAAGTCAGATTATACAACAGTCTGGGAGAGAGACAGCTTAGAGTTAAGAGTTACATCTTTCAGACAAGCTGAGTTCAGTGCCCAGTTTCCACGTTGGTCTGCTGGACTGCCCACAACTCCAATTCCAGGGGCCAGTTCTCTCCTCTAGCCTGTACTAGTCAAGACCCATTGTCAAGTGCACAAACCCACAAACAGAAACATAGACATACACATAATCAACATATCCTAAAGCAAAAAACCTATCAGTTGCTTAATAAATTATGATTAGACATCATAGAAATCAGATGGAAGATCAGAATGATGCTAACAGCTATTTGCATTGTGAAAGGAAAATTAACAAGTGCCCCCAGTGCCCAGAGCTGAGGCCCCATTTGGAAGAGGTAAATTGCATTCTCAGTAAGCAGGCAACTGACGAAGAGGTCTTACTTTCCTTTTTATTTTTCTGGCATAATAGGTGGTCTGAGAAATCTAGTTCCACTTGTTATCTCTGAGGAGAAAAGCAGTGCTGACTTCTGTTTATACTTTCATATCATATTGTAGTGCTGTGAGCCTAGATAGCACTTCCAGTGGGACGCCATGTTTAGCCCATGAATGAGAAGACTGTCACAATCAAAAGTGCTTCAGGCACAAACAGATTTGAAACAATCTTCCTACTGACTAGAAGAAGAAAAAGAAGAAAAAAAAAAGGCAGGTTCTGAGGATCATTAAAGGTTCTATTGATGTGGTTTTCAGGGGCACCCATTTAGATTTTCAAATGTGTTTTACATTTGGAACAGTTTTACTGGCATTAAAGCTCAGCTGCTCTCCCTGAGAACTCTCTCTCCTCCTTGTCATCATTTGCAGATACTTTCAGAGAGAGCTCACTGTTTCCAACTGGGAAGGAGGTGGGAGAGGTGGCAAACAGCAAAAGCGCTGATTGAACTAGCTCTCTTGACTCAGAGATGCCAGGATCACCTGCTCCGCACCATTCCACCAGTCTGAAGCAGGGAGAGCACAGAGACTACCTGCCGTGTCCCAGAAAGAAAGAGAGGAGAAACTTTTCTGCATTTAAATGTGCTAGCAGGCTCTGGTTTAAAATATTAAAAAAAATAATAAGATTTTTCTATCGATACAAATCATGAGGAAACTAGGCACCCTACATGCCATGTTTCTGCTCAGGGCATGTCTGTGTGTGTGTCTATGTGTGTGAGTGTGCGTATGTGTGTATGTGTCTGTGTATTTGTGTGTGTGTGTGTGTGAGTGTGTATATATATGTGTGTGCATGTGTATGTGTGAGTGTCTGTGTATGTGTATGTGTGTGTGAGTGTGTATATGCATATGTGTGTATAAATATGTGTGCATGTGTGTGAGTTTGTGTGTATATGTGTGAGTGTGTGTGTGAGTATGTGTATATGTGTGAGTGTGGGTGTCAGTGTGTGTGTGAGTGTGTGTATGTGTGAGTGTGTGTATGTGTATGTGTGTGTATGTGTGTGTGTGTGTGTCTGTGTACAGACTAAACTCATTTGTTCTAGCCACATTTTGTTGACTGTTTCATCACAAGATCATCTTGTTAAACAATATCTTATTGTAGGGATGTTTCTCAGTACAGCATCTAATCACTGACATTTTGTCATCGTTGCTAATGTCATTTCATCACACATTTAATCTACCATTGACCTTTCATAATAACCGCAGACCACGAAGATGATAGTTCAGCGCTGACAGTATACTAAACTTCTTAATTGGGTGGCTAAAACTGCAGTCAAGTTTTCCCATTTATGATGTAAAATACTATTCCCAGGGAAAAGACAAGGAAGGAAAAATCAGCCTTTATGTCTTCTAGCCCTGAATCTCCTAAAACACTGTACAAATCGCATCAAACTAAAATATTGGTAAGATTCTGTGCCTCTTTAAATGTTTTCCAAGGCCATTTCGAAAGACAGACGTGTGCTGTCTGCATGTCAGTGAGTGTTCAGTGGCATTGTTGAGAGAGAATATTAGTTACAGTTGCAGAGCAAGTATATCTGGAAATGCAAACTCTGCAGTTGGTGTTTTCTGGCATCATCATCACCACCACCATCATCATCACCATCATCAGTGAAGAAGGTTCAGAGCTCTTTGCTTTATTCTTTTATTCTTTACAGCAGAAAGTCTGGATAGAGAACTGTCATTCATTGATTAAAAAATTAAGTCATATTACATTGCCAAGTTTCTAAATGGTCAAATGTCTTGAAAATCTCTACTAACTTTTCCATCTCGAAAGGACCACATATATTCTAATACTTCAAACAAAGTTGACAGAACAATCTTGAAAAATCGCTTTGTGCGCAGGCACCCTATGTCCATTCTCATTTCCTGATGCTCATGACAATCGAGCTTCCCTGTGGGTCCTTGCACTGTATTTCTTTTCCTTTCCTGAGATTGTCAATGAATACTCCATTTTATGAGGTCGTTCTACGATTTCTTTATTTATCCTTCCCCCCAACCTAAATGAATCGCATATCAAAATTCACTCAGCTGCCCTGTTGACTCAGAGTCAGCATCTGACAGAACATGAAGAGAGCCCAAGAAAGGAATGGCTGTAGACTGCAGCAGAAACCAAATACACATACATCTTTTCTACTGCTTAGAACCTAGTTGGCTTGCTTTGATTTGACATTGCGTTATCCCTTTGACATTCTCTTGCTTGCTAATCTGTGGCTTCCCTCGGTATGTTTCTAGTCCCTTCACTTTCCATTTACCTCCCTTCTCTTCTTTTGTATTATAGATGAGCCACACATTTCTCCTGCCTCACGGCCTTAGCCCCAAACATTACTCTCCTCGTCTCTTTAGGCACATGGACATTGCTATGCTCCCAGTTCCGTGCACATTTTCTGAACAATATTTTATTTCTACCAAAGACATTACGCTAGTTCTTCTTTTGCCAGCACAAGGCGCTTGCTGCCATTATGTTTTCTACTTTTCATATATTTACCCTTTTAAAATGTCAAACATTTCACCCATTTAAATTTAATAAATCATAAACTGCTCTGAAAATGTTATTACTAAGAAGTTTAGTTCAAACCATATGCTTGCTTGCCTTTCCCACATTACCATCCATGTTGCCTTGTCTAGTTCCTTAAAATATTCTCTTCTCTTTTTTTAACCAGCAAATGACACTTGCTAATCCAGTCATTATAGTGTTCTACTCCGCTACCTTGTACATACCTGTAAAATAAATCCTCATTGCTAAAGGAAAATAGATTTTCTTTTTTTTAACTTTATTTTAAAAAACAAAGGTAAAAGAAAAAAATTTTAAACATTTTTGCATAAATGTATACAAATACATTTTGTCAGTGCTTGGCTTTTTTTTTCTTCTTTTTAAGGTTTGATACTCTGCATTAAGGTCTTACTAGTTACAATGAGCAAAAAGTGCATGTAACGAAAAATATTAGCATGTTATTCTTAATGTACCTTATGCTGGTAGAACATTTACATGATGAACATGTAAAAGAAAAATGTCTCCAA
This sequence comes from Micromys minutus, assembly GCF_963924665.1. Classification (NCBI taxonomy): domain Eukaryota; kingdom Metazoa; phylum Chordata; class Mammalia; order Rodentia; family Muridae; genus Micromys; species Micromys minutus. The sequence goes on along the minus strand of NC_137976.1, from coordinate 25,541,654 downwards.
ACCTGTTTGAATGGTTCTTGCTGAGTTTGCTCTCAATTGCTTTTCTTTTCTTTTCTTTTCCTTTCTTTTTTCTTGCCACATTCTGTCATTCTATTATATACATTAAAACATCATGTCATATCCAAGTATATTACCCCATGCTGTGTTATGTAACAACTTCCTCAGCAATGAAGCATTCTATTGTGGGGGAAATCACCTCAAGATTCAGGGTCTTCTAAATGGAGTTGAAACATTCTCTCCTGCAGGGAATTCATCAAGCTCAGGGGAAAACAAACAAACAAACAACAACACCAATAAAACCCACATATAAGGCCTCAAGAAGTCCTTGAAAGTAACAAAATTTACTAGGCTTCTTCCTCCCTAAGCTTATACATGCAGCAGGGACAGCAAACAGAACTATCAGACAAGCTGTTGAAAAAGCTCAAACCAGATCAACTACCTGGAAGAGGCAGAGAGCAGCAGAGCTCTCTGGAGGAACCATCCTCCAGCCTGCTGAGATGCCTGTAAGCTATGCTGTAAGCTTTTGCAGCTGTCACTGATGCTGAGGTAGACTTTCGGCTATGTAGCTGTCTTTGAGTCTTTTATGTTCATGTAAATAACCTTCCCCATATTCCTGGAAGTTGCCCAAATAAAACTCACCGATTCCCCAACATTATCTTTGAAATCCTTTATTTAGTCTGCCATTTCTTCTCTATCTGGGTTGAGTAGGTGTTTGTTCATAGGTCCCCAAGAATAGTGCCACACAATATATTTTTCCAAAGTTTCTGTGATTTATGATTCTAGGGTCTTTTTGTTTAAAAAAATGACATTTCTGTTCTTTGTTGAAAATGGCAGCAGCAGAAGAGAGTTAGCAGCGACCCTGACAGCAGAGAGCAGAAAGGAGGAAGCTACAGCAATAAGAGTTTCTTAAACTTAAGGGGAACAATGTGTTAAAATATAAATGTTTCTAAGCAGAAGAGTTTCATGAGATTCTTTGATAAGAGAGGCATGCTGATCAACTAAATGAACAGACTAATATTCAGCTGCCAAAGGCACTATGTACAGCTCTTACAATCAATCACAAAAGTCCGATCATTGTTCTGTTTATTTCCAAAATAGAATTATATGATGATTAATAGGATGACATAAGAAATGTCTTAGCCCATCTCTAGAGCATATTTGTCAGAAAAAAAGCCAGCCATCTGGGTAATGTTTGTGTGAGAGAAGAAACAGGACCCAAGGCTCTTTTCTCTGCCATGCTTCTTTGCTTATTTCCCAACTTGACCGAAGCTTGCCCCTCCTGTCTCAAAGTCTCTCAGAATGCTTCTCAACTGCACATCTTCTCTCGCTCGTGGACTTTTCTGCCAGCCTTAGGTCATAGAAGACCCATCAGTAAGTGATGATAATTTATCTTTTGATTCTCTAACCATCTAGCATTATTTATTCAAAGAATGCTGGGTATCCAAGTAGGTGAAAGAATTGAGTGTGAGAATGAGAATAGACGCCATAAAAGATTTCTCTCTCGTGTTTTGAAATTATGAAATGCTCCAACTCAAATTCATAAACTTAATTTTATCATTCTCATGCCACCAGGTTTAGAATTCCATGGGAATCCAAGCCACAAACGCCATCGAAGAGAACACGAGAGATGTAGACTTTTCATTATTAAGAGAGAATAACTCCCAGAACCAGTGCTTCCTCTCACTGCAATAGAAATGGCAATAATACAATGAGTGCTGTGTTTACTGTCTGGATTTCACGACCTTCCTTTCAAAATCAATGTTCTGATACGTTTAACACCAGACTGATATCATTAGCAACTTATATCTTTTTTTGCCAAATAAAGTAAGTTACACTGCAGGGTCTCATGGATATGATTAGGTCCCATCTAGAAACCAGAGTTGAAGAGATGTGTCGTATCACTTCCCTACTCTAAGATCACATCAATACACTGTCTTCTAGAAAGAAAAAGGAAAGAAAAGAAGAGAAAGGAAAAAGTGTTTGCCAAACAGGGGTTTCTAAGAACTTAGATCTTTGACTCAGCAGCCTCTAGAACTGTAAATTATGAACATGGTGATTTTTATGCTTTGACTTATCTCTGTGTATCACACCATGCTCTGTAATATAGACCAGCATTTGTAGCAACTCAAATACTCTCAGAAAAGAGGTAAGAGTACAGTGTTCACCATATGCCTGACACCATCTTATGCACCATATGAAATAGTTTATACAATTTCTATTTCCATTTCAACAGGGGAATCAAAGAGATCAAGTGTTATTGTCCAAGAACACATCTAAAAGCTTCACTGGTAATTATTAAATGGTAAATAAGCCTAGGAACCATAGATAAACTATCAGAATCTCATGATGCCTTGGCCCTTAACACTCACAGTGCTCTATAACTATACCTTCTGCTGAGACTAGAACATTTCTCCTACCAGCCTATACAATTTACCAATGGGTAATCCAGCTTGCCTTTGCACGCACAGAATTGACCTCACATGAGGCACTCAGTGTTTCTAGAGAGAATGCAAGATTACTCTCAAGGTAGGGTGGTATTAAGATGGAACAACATAAGAATAAATTGTCAAAACATGTTTTAAGCATGGGGCATCTCAGTGCATTATAAAAAGATTTGAGCCTGAGAAGACATATGCAAGATGTCCACTGGTTAGGATATAACAACATGGAAATTCTCAAATATGATGAGTTTGACTTGGGCATATATTTCTTTCAAGATACTAGTTTTCTGATTATTACTGCCCTATGTAAAATATGTCAACCTCTATTTCTAGTCCATTTTCCTCGGTAGCTTCCATTAATCTCATCCCATTGTCTCCTTCAGCTGACTTTTCATAAGGTTCTCTGAAACTGAAGATTTCTCAATCTCTAATAAGTATTCTTACCTAAAGGAGATAACAAGCCTCTCACTATAAAAGTGCTAGTTATGTTCTCATTTCTTTTTTTAATTAATTTATTTATTTTATAAAATATTATTATAGCTCACAAAATTTGTTACATAATAATATATAATAAATACATATTTTTCCTTTCTTTAAATTGAACAACTTTATTTTAAAAAACAAAGATGTACAGATTTTAAGCATTTTTGCATAAAAGTATTTTTGTCAGTACTTGGTTTTTTAAAGGTCTGATAGTGTGCATTAAGATCTTACTAGTTACAATGAACATAAAGTACATGTAAAAGAAGATGTAACCTGAAATTAGTCAAAGTTTTATTGGTATGCAAAGATTAAGCCTAATGGTTTTTCATTTTCTTTTGTTTTTTGGCCGCTGCTTTTTCTTGAACTTCATATAGTCTGTGAGTTGTTTCTGGGGTGTTCAGTGCTTTCTGAGGTTAGTATCTAATTATCAGTGACTGCATATTATGTCTGTTCTTTTGTGACTGGGTTATCTCACTCAGGATGATATTCTCTAGATGCATCCATTTTCTTAGGAATTTCATAAAGTCATTTCTTCTGATAGCTGAGTAAAAGTTCAGATGACAGCAGATGCTGGCGAGGATGCAGAGAAAGAGGAACACTTCTCCACTGTTGGTGGGGTTGTAAACTCATACAACCACTCTGGAAATTAGTCTGGCGATTCCTCAGAAAATTGGACATAGTAATACCTGAAGACCCAGCTATTCCACTTCTGGGCATATATCCCAGGGAAGCTCCAACATAAAACAAAGACACATGCACCACAATGTTCATAGCAGCTCTATTTATAATAGCCAGAAGCTGGGAAGAACCCAGATGTTTTTCAGTAGATGAATGGATACAAAAATTGTGGTAAATTTATGTTCTCATTTCTGAGGCCTAACAGTTTGCTTATCTTCTTTCATTTGAGTGTGTTCTAGGTCATTGTCTGGCTGTTTCCGCACCCAGTCGTAACTCCTGCTTATCTTCCCTCTCCTTACTTGTAAACATGCTATTGTCATTTTACACTTCTTTGCATCTATAATATAATAAGCTACATTTTACTCTCTAGGAAATTACAGTTGCATCATTGATCAATCAAATCCCTTTTTGTTTCCATATTCACTTTAATTTCTTGGTATTTAGTTGTAAGTACCACAGAGAACAAAGTACAGGGTCGAATGGATACTTTCATATTACTCCTTAAGCTAAAACAAAGGGTAGAAAAAGGTCCTATTTTAAAATTTATATAAAAAGCGAAATGAAATTTCAATGCAGACACAAAAGCACTTCAACATGAAGATAGCTGTAATGAAATTTTAAAAGTATGTAAGGCAAGGCTTGAAGGAAGAGAGAAGTCCAAACAGAAGGAAAACCACTAGCAAAGTCAACATGGCTGTAGAATACATCATGGATTCAACGCCTTCTGGATCAACCATGATTACAGAAAGACTCGACTCATGGACTAAGATTAAAGACATTCATTAAAGACCAGCAGACACCTGCCATGAATTGCTCTTGGAACTTGTGAAATCTGTAAGCTTGGATTTAACATGCCAAAGACAGCCATACTTCTTTCCTTTATACTTAAAAAGCCAAGGCACAGACAAATAGGAAGATCTAAGATGCAAAATATGTGCATATGGTCTTGTTCACTTACCTCTCTGTTCACTTACCTTGCTTCTAAGTCTCAGTTTCATAGGAGAAAAGAGTTGATTGTCAAAGGGAACAAAACCTACATCCAGAGTAAAGGATTGGAGACAAGAGAAATACCCAAGAATAGAGCTACTGAATGTGGACAACGGCAGGGGAAATTATACAAGTGGATATACATCTGTTCCCTATGTTCTGCAGGGACCTTTGGGACCACCTGCCTATTATACCTGCTACGTTAACTTTGTTAAGTAACAATTTCTTCTAGAAAACATTTCTTGAAATTCAGCTGTGCTATCTATCAGTCTATCTATCTATCTATCTATCTATCTATCTATCTATCTATCTATTGACCTATATCTATCATCTCTCTGTATGTATCTTTCTGTGTTTTAATATATTTGTATGCTTGATGATATTGGAAGCAATCAGTTACTGTTCTTTATAATTGACTCATTCAGATACATTATTAAATTTCTGTTATTTCAGATAGCATTGCTGTAAGGCATCTATAAATATGTTACTGGATAAAGAGCTATTTGCTTTATTTTGTTTCCTCTAACCTTCTCTCTTTCCTCTGTTGTTTCTCAACTTGCATGTGACACACCAGGCAAGAAGACATTTTATAAAGAGGGCTTACATCTAAGCAGAGTGTTGGCTTATGTTCTGACATGCCAAGGTCATGGTTCATGTTGGGATGTTTTTGTTATTCTTTTGTCTTTGTGAAATACAACTTTTTCTGTTTTCTAGATGGACTGTGCTTCTGCAATTAAACTAAATTACCTGTCCATTGTTTTTCTTCATCACAGTTACCTTTTACTACTACCTTTGCCATGCTGAAAGCAAATACTTAATGCCAAAAAATGCACCATGTGTCCTTTTTTATGGGTTGAACTGCTATGATTTACCTACTTTATTTTGTCTCTTAGGGAAAAATAGAATGAAAGAAAAGAGTGTGTTTTTAAATTAAATTTACATGTCCCTTATATAAATTCCAATATAGTTAAGTCACTATTATAGCTCATGCAGATGACCTTATCATTTTGTCACTCACTGAAGTAATTACAAATAATACTTTCCTTTCCGTGGGTATCCTTACATTGTGATCTCAACAAACAAGGCATAATCACAGTTTTTACTACAGAATCTCCAGAATTGCTACCTTCTGTCCTTGTCTAACTTCATTGTGGACTTGTTATCCAAATGCCTACTTAAACATTTCTATTTAGATGTTTAGTAGCATCAAAGATGATCCTCAGGTTCAAATGGGCTTTGAAATCTTGATGTTCCTTAATCTCATAAGGACTTGGCTTTTAAATCAGAGACAAACTGTTCAAGCTAAAAAATTATTGCTAATACTGAGCATTCTTACAAAGGCACAGATACATGTAGAAAACTGAAAAGTTGTATTTACTCAAATATTAGAATAGAAATGTCATTGCTACAGATTACCAAGTAGGATGTTGAGATTAGTATATGATACATAAGTTAGTGGCTGAATGCCTTTTCTTCCTTATTATTTTCCTCCGTGGCCTCTGTTCACCCCAACATCATCCCTTATCCTAGTCTGCACCTTAAGAAGCTGTCTTACATTTTGGATCTCCATTCTTCATTCATAAAAAGTTATTCATCAGTTCCTGCTAAGCATCCACTTGTACATATACCAAAAAACCACAGCAGCTGTGTAGAAAACAATAGATATATAGCAATTTGGGTATTTTTGTCATATTTATCATTGCTTTTTTATTCTTCTGAGATACATTTTGCTGTACATATAGCAGTGGTAGTTATAACTATGCTTGAAATTTCAGCACTTTCCTGTTATAGCTGAACAAAACTGCAGAGCATTAGTTTCTGCTGTGAATGATGCATATGCTAATTACTGTAGCTGCCTAATCTGCATATTCTAGTGCATTTCTTGCCTTATCTGTGACAACACTACATCACCCTGAGAAGTCAAAAATGGGCTATCCTTAAATGTCAAAACTGCATTTCCATAAAATGGAACTATTTACCCCACAGCAAAAGATACCCTTAATAAAGACAGGAAAAATGAGCCTGAATGACAAACCAACCCTGTGACAATGAGCTTTAAAGACTTTCAGGGTCTCTTTTCAAAAACACTACTTTTCTAATGAGAAATGAGAGAAGTCCTATCAATAGAGACATTCTTCAGACAAGTGGAAATGTTGTCTACTGCTACATTTGCCAAGTAAAGAAAAGATAATGCCCAAGACACTCATTTCCAAGCCTGTTGAGTAAAGAATAGATTTCAAATATGTTTCTGAAAACATTCATAACAATGCAGTCAGGTTTACATTTCTGAACTGTTTGTTACTAACTCACATAAAAAGTTCATATTACCAAAGATTTTTTAGCCCACTGTAGGCAAAATATTGTGTGTATCAACTCACATTTGACACACAGAAATACTTTCTAAACTATTATGGGTCTCCCTTTTAAAAGCAATTCGGGGATTCAAGTTTATGTATTAACATCTATTCCCACTTACATATGAACGTGTAGAAAAGAAGTTCACCAGGGGATAGATAATATGCAGAAATCGGCAGACAGGAAGAAACATGACTTGACATCTTATCTGGTTGACAGAAGACCAAATAATAGTCAGCTCTCAATAGCAGAAATGAATGCTAGAATTGTTTCAGAGGATTACATTTTGAAAGCATAAATAAGCCTTTGAATCATTTGCTAAGACAAGATGCAGTAACCTAAGCTATGCTTCACATTTAGCACATAGTGGGAATAAAAGTGGCCTTGTTGTGTATTTTTCTAAGTTCTAATCTCCATGACGGACATATGGAAGCACTGACATCAGACAGAATTAATATCTTCTGGTCTGGCTGTAAGCAATCTGAGTCTGAATTCTGTTTAGCCAAGTAGTCAACTGTTCCAATGTAATGTGTCAACATCTCTCTTTCCTCATTATCAAGATTGCTTTTTTTTCTCTCACACAGCCAGATACTTCATTCTACAGACCAATGAAAGACAATGAAACTAGAGAAAAATGGGAGAAATGCAAGGAGTCCACATATATTCCAATTATGTTCAACTTTCAATTCTGAGGATATTTGTGCATAACATAAGACATTTACTTACTTCATAGATGTTAAAGCACACACTGGGTCTCCAGCCTATGAAGTTAAACTTCTCTATAGCAAAGGTTTACCTAGGAGAGGACTTGTCTTAAAAGGTATCTGAGCACATGCCTTATTAGATGGTTTATGTTTCAGAAAATATTTTATATTACCTAGGAGTAACCCTTGTACCATATTATTTACCATTCTTAGTATTAGAGTTTGGATGACACAGTAAGTTCATGTCCTGTATTTAAAACCATTTCAAATAATAGAAAATCAAAGTATCATAGTTGCATAATTTTGATTAGTTTCTAGTTTTTTGCTTATTCGTGATGAACTGGCCGAATTTATTATAATTGTTTCCAGTTTTTCTTTTTAAGCCCATTACCATCCTGTTCTCATCTATGAATCATCTCATGTACCCATTTCATTCATTGGTGGTATAAAGAAATATGTGAAGCGTCCACACTACACTTTGTTCTGATAGGATAATCATTCTTCTGATTTTGGTTATCACAGTTACATTTCTCCTACTCTGTACAGCTTTGTCTTTTGGAGAATTTAAAGGTGTTTGATGCTGATAATATGTTGATAATCCCGATGCTCTTCTTAAATAAGAAGAGCAAAATGTAAAAAAAAAAAAAAAATTAGTAATAATCACAGACTCCCAATGGAAAATAAGAGCTTTAAACAAAATAGCTACCAAATAACTAAAAGTTTCTTAAATTAATGTTGATTTCTCTCTTACAAATAGTAATAGACTTGTACTAATACAGTGCCCATCAGAAAATCAGAAGAGCATTTTGCTCTGCTGCCTTTATATCGTCTGTATTCATCTTTGAAATCATAGGCAGAGCCAAGCACTGACAAAAATGTATTTGTATACATTTATGCAAAAATGTTTAATTTTTTTTCTTTTATCTTTGTTTTTTAAAATAAAGTTTAAAAGAATAAAATAAAAATAAACAGTTAAATTGCAAAATTTTAAATGTTTTCAGCAAAACCAAACTTTGTTATTGTGGACACAATTGGCTGTTTCTTAATTATAGTTTGTCCCAATTCAGGACAGGTGTTGCATTTTTATGTAGTCAGTGAAATCAAAAGCATGTTCTATTTCCATGTTGCGTTTTGTTTTGCATGTACTTTACGCTTATTGCAACTAGTACGTTTTCAATGCATACTGTCAAGCCCTTGAAAAAAATCAAGTACTGACTAAAAAACATATTCACATGGTTTTATGTAAAATTTATTTTAATGTCTGAAAAAACAGTACTGACAAAAATGTATAATTTTAAGCAAAAAATGTTTAAAATCTTTACATTTATCTTTGTTTTGCAAAATAAAGTCGTTTAAAAAAATAAAAAAAAATATAGAAGAATACAAAAAAAAAGCATGTTCTTAGAAATTATTAGTAAAATTGAAGAATATTTAGTTAGACTGAGTTGACCCGGGAGAAGTTTTTGTGATTTCTGCAATTGCCTCAATTAAAAAAAAAAAATTAAAAGTAGTAACATGTAAAAAAAAAGAAAAGAAAAAAAGAAATCATAGGCAGTAATGAGAAGGAAGGGCTGAGACCTATCAAGATAACCCAATTCAGTTTTTTACCAAGAGAAAAACCACTAGACAAACCATGTTCTATGAGGAATTGTGAATAGCCAGTTCAGTCCACAAAACAGCTACCAGTGATCTAGACATACACATTGCACATATTGTTCCCTAGTTAGAGAGTATATTTGGAGTATCCTAGTTAGGTTAGTACATATTCTAACCACATTTGGAATATTAAAATTGTACGAACTACTGTGGCCAACCCAGATATTTACTTTTTAAAATAAATTTTCTTGAGATATTGGAACATGAAATAAACAACTGCTATCATATGACTCTTCCTAAATTGGATTTTAGAGTTTATTCTATTTTATAAGTACTTCTGCTCAGACATCCTTAGAACTATTGGTTGAGCCTATGAAAAGTATGGACTGCTCAGTGAAGGTATGATTATGTTCTGTCCTTGAATGAGTTTACAATTGCACAGGGAGTGTAAGAAGAAGCAAATATTAAAAAATAAATAGAATCCTTTTCCTTTACAGGCCATATTTAGACTCAGATGTAATTGTATTGTCAGAGGCATACACAATATATTTCCCGAGTTGTCTCCTCCATTGTTTGCAATAGGTAGCTCTCCCTCCTCTCGTGAATATGCTGTCCTCATTCTGTTGGGTGCTTTACGAATATTTCTATACACACCTAATAATATTCTGGCATTCCCCAGCATTTTTTTCTGGGCATCACAGTTTCTTCTGCATGAAACAAGATCCCGCCCCCATATTGCTAGGAATTGTGCCAGGTTTTCTGCTGTGCACTTGCACATCTGTGCCTCTGACGCTTTTGGAATACCAGGAACACAGATGTTCTTGGCACCCAGCCACTTCCAGCACGATTTCCTCTAAAGGAAAATGCTCCCCTGCACAATTATCAAAGCATATTACGTCCTGCTGGTCCTCATCCTCAGTGCCAGCTGAGTTGAAATTTAGCCACTGGCCTTCTGTTGTTCACTTCCTCTTCTCCCTTCCATGTTGTCAGGAGTAAACAGTTACTTTCAAATTTCTCCACAAGGGGAACAATATCCTGTCTAAGGAATGGCAGGCAACTTCAGTTCTGTAATGAATGGATCCAGTATACTTTATATTGGTGAGTATGAAGTCCAAAACATTAGGAACAAGAGCAGGGGATAAGTAACTCAAATATTCATTTCAAAATGTAGAGTTATTAGTTATTATAATAATAGAGAATAATTGTTATTATTAAAACATTTGAAGTTACCTGGAGATATTAAATTATGATTCCCACTTTGAAATTTCAACGTCTAAATATTGGAGAGAAACCAAGAAACCTCTCCATTCACATGATATTTATATTCAGAATTTTGGGAAAGTAGTGATATTTGAAAGTTCATTTTGAAGCGAAGAAATGAACAATCACTCATACCTTCCATTTTAAAAACAGAAAGGAATTTTACAAATAATGAAGAGAATCTAGTATACTTAAATCTGGGCTTGGTGGGAGTCTTAATATGTCCCCCCCCCCAGTTTTCATATCAGATCAAATGAAAGATTGATTGGAAACACAATAAAAGGGGTAAAAGAATTCTTCCTATGGCTTTTCTCAGAAGGGAAAACCCAAGGGAAAGAGTGAGAATGTCCTTACACTTGAGTGAGCAATCCCTGCTGATCAATAAACCTGTTCAAGAAGACTAAGCCTTCCCACCACAGGATGCCATACCACAGGGGCAGGTGAACAGGCCCATGCACAAAGGGTGGGACTTCTGTGAAAGGATCACAGGTAGAATATCTGGGGAGACAAACCCAGAGGGGAAAAATCTGCTCCTCTAATCCTTTTCAAAAATACTTTTGGGATTAAAGCGAAGAAAACATCACAATATTGGAATCTTCTGTTCTCTAGGAAATTAGTAATATTATTTATTATGGTCAAAGTGAAAACATCAATCAAAACCTTAAATTATTTAAATGAGAATATTTGATTTGTTGCTAATGCTCAAATGACTTTAGGAAGTCATAACAGCTATTCAAGAGATTTTAAATGCCAGTTAGAAAATCTCTGCTGGTATTATGCCTTCTGATAACCAGAAGTATAGAAGCCTGCTGTCCCCATTATACCCATACTTCACCATGAGACACAGCTAGTAATGTCAGCTCTGCTCCCTGTGAGAGAAAACAATATTCAAATATTTTCTATAGTACATTAATTGGCATATCTCTAAATGGTCTATATTGAATTTCAGAAATCATGGGCAGATGAACAGATAATAGATAGGTAGGCAAATATATAAATAATGTTTTAGTTATTCTTTGATATTTGAAGCCCCAAGCAAAGTATGCTTCAAATCTGTAAATTCTCCAAATCCACTCTCCCAAAGAAAAATAATAGTCATTGATTATTGTGTTAACAATATATCAGAGAGGTCTAAAAGTAAGGGAAATAAGTTGTCATTACATGTATGTATATGTGTAGTTCACAGATTTTATTTTTTTAAAATAATGACTCTTCCTTTTATTTTTATTTATTTATTTTTTTAGACTTGACTTGGTTTTGAATGTATTTCTTTATTTTTTAAGCAAACTTTTATTGGATAGTCTCTGTATTTACATTTCAGATGTTATCCCTTTCCCACAATCCCATCACCCCTCCCCCTCCCATTGCCTCCATGAAGGTGCTCCCTCTCTCACCTTAGCACCTACACTAGGAAAATGAGCCTTCACCAGACCAAAGTCCTCTCTTCCCATTGATGTCAAAAAATGCTGTCCTCTCCTGCATATGCACCTGGAGCCATGGTTCTTTTCTTGAGAACACATTGATTGGTATTTTAGTCCCTCAGAACTGTGGTGGGCTTGGTTAGTGTATAATTTTGTTCTTCCCATGGGGTTGTAGACCCTTTCAACTTCTTCAGTTCTTTCTCTAGCTCCTTCATTGGAGTCCTCTTGTTTAGTCAGATGGTTAGCTGCAAGCATCCTCCTCTGTACCAGAATGGCTCTGCCAGAACCTCTGAGGAGGGATCCATATCAGGTTCTTGCCAGTAAGAACTACTTGGCATCAGCAATAGTCCTTGGATTTATTGGGTGCATATGGGGCATATCCCCAGGTGGGACAGTCTCTGGATGATCTTTTCTCCAATCCTTGCTCCTCTATTTGTCCCTTTATTTCCTCTCATGAATGTTTTGGTCTTCCTTCTAGGAAAAACTGAGCGCCCACTTTCTGGCCTTCCTTCTCGTTGTGCTTTATAAGTTCTATGAATGGTTGCTAGGGTAGTCCAAGCTTTTTGGACCAGTATCCACTTATAATTGAATACATACCATGAGTGTTCTTTTGTGACTGGGTTACGTCACTCAGGATGATAACTTCAAGTTCTACCCATTTGCCCAGGAATTTTATAAAGTCATTGCTTTTGATAGCTGAGTAGTACTTCATTGTGTATATGTATCACAATTTCTATATCCATTTCTCTGTTGAAGGACATCTGGGTTCTTTCCAATTTCTGGCTATAATAAATAAGACTGCTATGAACGTGGTTGTGCATTGTGTCCTTGTAGGTGTTGGAGCTTCTTTTAGGTATATGCTCAGCTGGGTCCTCAGGTACGACTATGTCCAATTTTCTCATAAACTACCAGACTGATTTCCAGAGTGGTTGTACCAGTTTACAACCCCACCAACAGTGGAGGAGTGTTCCTCTTTCTTTACATCCTCGCCAGAATCTGCTAAGTTTACAAATTTTATATCACTTTTGTTGCTGAAAAGTATTTGGAATCATGATAAAAGAGCACAAATCATCACAAACAAGATACCTAATTATTTCATTAAAAAAAGGAACTACACCAATGGCTCAAGCTCTAAGGTCAAAGATTAACAAATGGGACTTAATGAGATTGCAAAGTTTCTGTAAGGCTAAGGACATCGTCAAAAAAACAAAACGGCAACCAACAGAATGGGAAAAGATCTTTACCAACACCACATCAGATAGAGGCCTAATATCCAAGGTGTACAAGGAACTCAAAAAGCTAGACACCAGAGAATCCAATAACCCTATTAAAAAATGGGGTACAGAGCTAAACAAATCATTTTCAGTTGAGGAACAACGAATGGCCGAAAAACATCTGAGGAAGTGCTTGACATTCTTAGCCATCAGGGAAATGCAAATCAAAACAACCCTAAGATTCCACCTCACACCAGTCAGATTGGCCAAGATCCAAAACTCAGATGACAGCAGATGCTGGCAAGGCTGCGGAGAAAGAGGAACACTTCTCCACTGTTGGTGGGGTTGCAAGCTAATACAACCACTCTGGAAATCTGTCTGGCGATACCTCAGAAAATTGGATATAGTACTACCTGAAGACCCAGCTATTCCACTTCTGGGCATATACCCCAGAGACACTTTAATACACAACAAAGATATATGCACCACAATGTTCATAGCGGCTCTATTTATAATAGCCAGAAGCTGGAAGGAACCCAGATGTCCTTCAGAAGACGAATGGATACAAAAATTGTGGTACATATACACAATGGAATACTACTCAGCCACCAGAAACAATGACTTAACCAAATTCTTAAGAAAATGGCTGCATCTAGAGAAGATCATCCTGAGTGAGATAACCCAGTCACAAAAGAACAGACATAATATGCAGTCACTGATAGTGGGATGCTAACCCCAGAGGCTTGCACTCCCCCAGAAACAACTCACAGACTGTATGAAGTCCAAGAAATAAAGAAAACAAAAACTATACATATATTCACAAAACAAGAAGACTTGGACTATTTCCATGTTGCGTTTTGTTTTGCATGTACTTTACGCTTATTGCAACTAGTACGTTTTCAATGCATACTGTCAAGCCCTTGAAAAAAATCAAGTACTGACTAAAAAACATATTCACATGGTTTTATGTAAAATTTATTTTAATGTCTGAAAAAACAGTACTGACAAAAATGTATAATTTTAAGCAAAAAATGTTTAAAATCTGTACATTTATCTTTGTTTTTCAAAATAAAGTCGTTTAAAAAAAAAGGAACTACTTCTAAGAACTTTTTTTGACACTTGTAAAAGCAAGATGGAAATGCAAACTGTGCTTAATTAAACAGAAGGCCATGGAACCATCTCTTATTGATATGATGAAACATTGTTCAATAAATATTTTATGTATCGAGTGATAATAGAATCAGAAATAAGATCAGGATGTAGTTCAACTGGTGCTGGCACTCTACCTTTGATCCACAGGACAGATAGATATGGTGGAAGGAGAGAACTGTGTTCTTTGACCTCCATATGCCCAATGTGCTGCCAGCATATTTATTCATAAATTAATAAATAAAATTAAAATTTTAAATAAGAACTAGTTAAATTTATCTTACATGTGCCATAGAATACAGCCAAGAAGTATGTTTATAAATAACAACACGATAATATGTATGCACAGTATGAAATGGTTTAAGAGAAAAAAAAAAGACACCCACTAGGTATATTGATTGGATGGCTCTCAGTGTTCGTTGAACTAGATCCACAAGATGGCCTTGTTGGAATGCAGTGGGAAGAGAAGACCTTGGTCCTGCCAAGACTAGATGCTCCAGTTTAAGAGAATGTCAGGTCTGGGAGGCAGGACAGGATGGGGATGGGGGTTTATAAAGGGAAAATTGGGAAAGAGGATAACAGTTAAAATGTAAATAAAATATATTCAATTTTTAAGTTTTAAAAAAGATATACTTGAGTATATATAGCTTTCTCAACATTTTTTACACTCCAAATCTGTAAGTAAAACAGCAATTTTCCTTTCTACTCTGTTCTTTCCTCATTCAATATAGTAAACCATCAGTCCAGATTTAGACCATAAATAGATAACATGCCAAGAGAGAAGAAACTTGGTCTGTACTCCAAACATCTTAGCCATGGAACTAGGCCAAGGATGAGTATAGAACATTTCCGTGAACAAAGTGAGTGCTTTTTCAGAACACTGTACATGAATAGTTAGACTAGGGATGCTTGTATCCTTATTTCCTAGTACATGAAGTTATCCCACCTCCAGCTAAAGATGCAGAACCAAAACAAGGACAAGGCATGAGAGAGAAGATGTTGAAGAGTAGAGGATAATGAGCTTTGTATGACAACATGTTTTCTGGGATTACACAACACCCAGAACTTTAGATAGGGAACCCACAATAAACCAAAAAACAGATACCACCAAAGTCCAATTTAGTAACCCAATGAGCTTTGGAGAGGGCGTTTACAGAAATCTAGGTAAGCAGTTATTTACAAGAGCAGAAGTGCTTCAATGCCAGTTGCATCACCATAGTCTACTTCAGCACACTGATTCTTCACAATTCTGGGTACCCAAAGCACACTGCACAGCCTTCAGAAAACCCAACAGGTTGGAGGGTGTCATTTCCAGGTGTCTCAGTTGATCTATGCCTTTTCAAGACTGTTCAGCAGGTTTCTGCTTTTTATCAGCAAATGGTCTAGTCTCAAGCCTTCTTTATAGCTTGGCTTGTCTGAAAGTCTGTTTTGCAGTTTTACTCAACTACTCTGGGAAGGACTATCAACTTTCATCGCTTACTCTTAAGCAGGGAGTTGCTTAGTGAATTTAGCCAGTTTTAGGAACTTCCTGGGGCTATTTTGAGTTCTTACCTTCCTATTTGAGGAGTTTCCCAACCACATGGACTGTTTTAATCCAGGATGAAATTGTTATACCCACTTCTTTACATCCTAAATCCAGTGAAGCCTAAAAGTGTCCTGATTTAAACCATTTTGTGTCAGCTTCAATATAATAAAAAAGATGACTTGCACAAAATCCATAACCACCTTTATATAGACAAGTCTATCTGAATGCATATACTATAAAACATAAAAGGTTTTACGATCTAAAGCTAGTAATTTTCCACTGATGATTTTCCTAAGACTTGTTTTTCTTATTTCTTCTGAAGATCTCTGGGCGAATTCTTATCCCTCAGGGTTCCCTTTGCCAAACTAAAATTGAACTCAAAATATTTTGAAATAAAGGTGGAGGCCCTATCTGTACAGAGTCTTCTGCCAGGGCTCCAAAATGCTCAAACTGAGAAAGGTACATGTCTTCTCTTTGCACATAAAATAAAAAAGAAGAAAGGATATTAGAGAAAGGCGACAGTTATCAAGCATACATACATCTCACCATAAATGCCCCTACTTTCCCCTTTTTTTCCTTCCTTAATCACTTCTTGAGAAGCCAGGGAAGAGAAAAGACTGGTGTGTTGAACCAGAAACCTAAGCAAAAGAAGAGAGAGGGAGGTTAACTTTCAGGATAATTAAGTTCCTGGATTCCTAAGGCATTTCCATGATTATGTCAAAATTAAAGTAAAAGTCACATGAAACCCCCCTCAGATCTATGTCATAATCCCTTTTGGGTGCCTGACAAACCTTGAGAAGCCCGAGTGACAGTTACTGATTTACCTTTCTGTGCTGAAAATGGAAGTTGAAAGTTAAGTGGCAACATAAAACTAAGTACCTCTGAGACCTAACTTCAAGTCTGGACTAGACAGAAATGACAGAAAATCATTAGGAGCAGAAGGCATTGAAAGGTCAGAAATAAATTGTTCTCAAGCACTGTTTGACTATTTTATCAGTCAAAGCCCCCCCCCCCCATTGCATTTTGCTCTCAAAAAAATGCAGTAACATTTTCTTATCTTTTGAGATGAATAATGATGTTATCAGGGTTGTAGGAACACACAGTCAGATTATGGAAATATTTTCTGTTTTTCTGTTAAGTGTTATTTTCGGTAAAATGTGATTCTTCAATAGTAGTGATTTAAAAAAAAAAAAAACAAGTTATCTTGTTCTGTCTGCATGGACAGTTGCTTTGTGTAGAGATGTGATCAAGTTTATCCTAAGTAGAGGAGAAAGCCATCAATGGATTTGAAAAGTATTTAAGTGTTAATGGGGTTTATGGTAGGGTAGATGTTTTATCTCAAAGACAGTGTCCTCGAAGAAGGAAATCATTCATTTTCATTCCTCTTCCTTAGCATGGCATCCCTCTTACCTTCATTTTCTTGCCCCTCCTCTGCCCTCTCCTTTCTCAACCACACTCTCCCCCTCTGCTTTTTATGCTTTGAACCAAGAATGGTCCTGTCGAATCACGGTTGTTTAAGATCAGGGAAAACTCTTGAAAATCAGAAACAAAATTGATTTTCAGCTAAATGAGCACCTTAGTGAATCAAAATTTGGGTGATCTGTATTTAAATTGTGAAAGTATGAAATGATGGGTTCAGGGATTGGATAGAGGAGGGGAACGAGCCTTACTCATTTTAGCAATTACTATGTAATGTCCTAAAATGATTCACTAATCACTCCACAGCTGGCTTGTAAAAAATATAGGTTACCAAAGCATGCTGCAAATGGCACAACCATGGGAGTCCCACCTATAGAGAAAGGGAGGCTCTAGATTCTGGAGTAACTGGGGAGAGTCCCAGACTAAACATGGGTAGCCTGTAGCTTAGTTTATTTTACTAATACTATTGTATTTTTTTAAAAGTTACATTAGATTTTGTCATCTTCAAAAGGGACAGTATATGTACCAAGAGGAAAGCTTGTATAAAATAGGCAGTGGTCATTTCCAAGGTCTTTTAGCTCAGGATTGCAGAGATCAGCACAGTGCTGCATCTGCTTAGCCAAAATCTGGAAGCTCCATTTACATACAGAGTTCTTGATCATTTGTGGCTCACAAACATGATGATTGGGCATCCACACCGCTGCGTGAGACATCCCTCTATCAAAACTTTTTGTGCCATCTATACATTCTTAATTTGGTATAAAATAACATGGTAAAAAATAACAGTAATGGTGAATTTTAAGAAATAAACAGTTCATCTACAAGGTAATTGTACTCATGAGACTTTTTACTGTTAATTATACTATTTATTTATTTATTTATTTCCAGATCACAGATCCCCCTTTCTCCTAGTCCCCCTCATACAGTCCCTCCCCCCATCCACACTCTCTTCTCCTCTGAAAGGGTGATGCCCCACCCCCATATGAACCGACCCTGGCACACAAAGTCACTGCAGGACTAGGCATATCCTCTCCTATTGACACCAGACAAGACAGTACTGTGGGGCGCTGCCTGCACATTCTCCATTACAAGATGGCGCTGACATCCGGCTGGAGTTAGCAGTAAACAAGTCATGTGCACACACGCTGGGTAACTTTCCACTCCTTGAGCTCTGCCTCTCCCGTGGAGTCATATGGCCTGATGAGTTTCAACCAATCAGGGGGCTCCATGTCCAAGGCGAGGACTGATTCCTATATAAGGGGATGGGCTAGATAGTTCGGGGTCTTCGTCTTCACGTGTTGCAAGCTTATGCTCTGCCTCTCGAGAGCATTAAAGTTTACCGCAGAAGAATCCTATTTCGTGTGCCGCGTCGTTCTTGCTGGCGAGATGGTTGCGCAGGACACAGTACAATCAGGGGAACTAGGCCTGCATGCAGACAACAGCTCTAGAGACAGACCCAGCTGCAGTTGTTGGGGTGCCTATATAAAGACCAACCTGCATATAAGCTACATTTGTGCAGGGGACCTACCTCTTTGCTCTGTAATTGGTGGTTCTGTCTCTGGGAACCCCCAAGGGTCCAGGTTATTTAATTCTGTTGATCTTCTTGTGGAGTCCCTGTCCCCTCCAGGTCCCTCAGTTTTCCCAACTCTCCCTCAATACCCCTAAAGCTCCCTGAGTTTAATGTTTGGCTATGTGTCACTCAGCTCTGGGTAAAGTCTCTCAAAGAACAGGTATGTTAGGTAGTCATGAATCTTAACACTTAAGGCATAATGTCTACAGTCTACCTAAGAAAAAATAAACCAAAAAGGAAAAAAAAAATTAAAAAATAAAGGAAACAAAGAAATAGTGAAGGAATGGTTAACTGTCACACGCAAAGCTCACACTGGAGTGTTCTTCATAGATCACAAACATAACATGCTTGTATTTAGTTTATTTTTTTTTCTTCAGTAAAAGTTATCCATTTGAACTCATCCATCGAAAGCAGATGAAAACTGAAGTTTGGACTAAAATTTTTCCTTGTGCTTTCTAGTATGTAGAGAGTCCTAAGTTTGAGTCCAGAAGCACAAAAGTCTGGGGTTAGATTTATCTAGTCACCTCTTCTTTTACTATTCAAATTCCCATGTGAGGACTCTCTCTCTCTCTCTCTCTCTCTCTCTCTCTCTCTCTCTCTGTGTGTGTGTGTGTGTGTGTGTGTGTGTGTATGTGTGTGTGAGAGAGAGAGAGAGAGAGAGTGTATGTGTATGTGTGTGTGTGTGTGTAGTGTGTAGTGTATAGATGTGAATGTGACATGGCCCATGTGTAAGAAGACAATTTTAGGAGTAGGTTCTCTCCCTCTATGTGGATCCTAGAGATTCTACTCCTGTCCTTCATTCAGTCTTGTAGTAGCTCCTTTATCCACTGTGCCCTTCAGTTGAGATATTTTTTTAATTTTGTTATTTAATGTATGGTAAGCTGATCACTATATGAAGCTCAACCATAAATCTACATGACTCTAGTGATGAAAAATATCCTGTGCGGATATCTGAGAGGAGTTGGGGGATGATAGTCGGGAATAGACACAATCCACAGACATAGTATACATGTATAAAGTTCTCAAAGAATAAATTCATTTTTTACAAAAAAGGAAGAAACAAACAAAGAGTAGGACAGGAAAGGAATTCTTGGCCTAATAATACCTATTTGGTCCTCTTGTTTTTCTTTAAATTTAAGAGAAAGCTCTTGAGACAAGCTGAAGAGATTCCTTAGTGTATAAGAGCACTAACTGCTCTTCCAGAGGTTCTGAAATCAATTCTCCCCCAATCACATGGTGGCTCACAACCAACTGTAATGAGATATGGTGCCCTCTTCTGGTGTGTCTGAAGACAGCTACAGTGTACTCATATACATAAAATAAATAAACAAAGTAGAAGAAGATGCTCTTGGGACTTTTCAGCCTGTGGAATTATCAGACTTAGGATCTATTTTCAAATAATTCATTTACAGCTGGAGTAAACTTTAGATTTCTTTATTATCGTGTATACATGAAAGAAAACCTTGTCAAGTTGTTCCCGTGAGAAGAAGAGTCATTCCCAAACACAGAGTGCAATATTGAGCCAAATTCGCCAGAGACTTAAATTATCAGAAAGTTTTCAGACTAGGGGTTCAAAGGGAAGACAGTAAGGTGATTGTTGTTTCTAGAAAATACTTATTAGATGTAAAATTTACAGCAGCATCATGTTGGCAGAAAACAACACAAAGGAGGCTATAAACCTTCTGGGCCCAAACAACTTAGTGATATTCCTTCTTATACAACATAGAGGAATGGGAAAGTTTTTATCAAATGGTTGGCAGGTACTCCATGGTACATGCTGACAGGTTGTCTCTGGTCCTTAGCTGCTAGGGCCCAAGGAAGGAAGCCTATCAGCCTGCGGCCTGTTTGCAGAATCACCCATAAGGCTAGGGGGCAAAGAGCAAGAATCTAGTTAGCGAAAGATATTTGTAAAGTGATGTGACTCTGAATAACGATAACCTTATTAGGGTCTCGGTGTTTTCCACCAAATAATTCGAAGTTCTCTGTAGGTAGAAAACATGGGAATAGTTCATATTAAGACACGAGTATCACAAAATCACACCTTATCTTTAACCATTTTTGGATATTATCTATGTGTGTTTAGCATCCATTTTGCTGCACAAAGCAGAGAGTGATTCATATGACTATGAGTCAGTTAGCCTTCAACTATGCCCAAAAGTTAACAGTCCTTTGCCTAACTCGTTCTCCCTGTCATCTGAAGAAATATTGCGCATGATTTCTGGAGAGAGCCAGTGCTAGCCACCTCCTATATTTATTCATTTTAAGTGTTTGTCCCTGCTTTGCCTGAGGATACTGTGAAGTGCCTGTGTGCCCCCACTCTCTAGACAAAAGGAAAGCGGCTCTCATTCTTTTTTATAAATAAAAGCAGAACTCTTTCTCTGTGTCTTAGGAACCACCCTCTACCCCAGTAAATGGATTACTTTAGTCAGTCTAAGTTTAGTTGGAAGGAGAAGAGCTTTATGACTGCTGATCTTTCATACCACCAAAAGAAGCGAAGGCAGAAGGTTGGAACACCCAGAAGTGAAGGGAGCAGGTCTACATTCCCTGTAGAGAGTTTGCAGGAAATGGAGGTGAAGAGGACACAGCTGCATTTCTTAACTTTTGAATGAATAGCAATTATGCCAAGAACCTTCATTTTAGATTGTCAGCATGAGTCTATGTCATACCTATCCTGACACTCCCAAACTGGAAAGATTTTAAAGGCCTCCTGCCTTTGTCATTGAGACACCTGTCACCAACGACACTGAATCAGCATCTCTAGATGCTGGGAAATACATATTCAACATGAATCTATGTAAGACACAACAGTAGGGAGGCTGGAATTCTTCACAATCCTTCAAGGGGAAAAAAGGAAAAGAAAAATATAAGTCTAAAATAAACTAAAATTGTAAAGACATTTTTCATCTCGTAAAAAGTCCTGATTCCATGCTCACTGTTTACAATTGAAGTCACCTGTGTCAAGTTAACAATATGCATTCCTGCAAATATTTTAAAAGTAGGTTGATTTGTAAAATGATTGGAAGGGAGTCTCAGTGAAAGACAGACAAGTTCATGGTAGCTGTAGCCATTAGATTATAATGTTTCAGTTAGAAACATCTCTCTAAACTTAATTTTATTTTAGGACAGAATACTAATTATTAAAATTTGAAGGGTCTATCCATCACACACCTGTTCTTTAGGACGCATAATGAGTAAGCAGAGACACACTTCCTTGAATCTAGAGGACATGTTGATATTCACTCTATGCTGAGCCCCATTTTCAGATACATTTATTATGCATCCTCGTCCTCTCCATCCTTGTCCTGCTGCTTAGGATCATATCTACCAGTCCACTGCAAAGCAGTGCTCATTTCCCGCTTACTCAACTATATCAAGATATTCAATTTATGATTTCTGAATTCAAAAGAGAGACATCCCCCAGAACTCCAAGTGACATTTAGAAGAACTTGGAATTTTACAGTTCACTAGCTTAAATATCTTTCTAAAGAAAGGCTAATGATTTCTTTATACCTTATTAGTTATTTGATGACACACACAAATGCATTCAATGTAAAAAAATAATGATTTTATCTAACTTATAGAGCAACAAATTTAAAGTGTGTCATATGGCATTTGCCTGCACATGAAGTTCTATATCTAATCATTTAAGACATAAGGTTTTATTCTTTATTAAAAAAATAGACAAGTAATACTACATGTATTACCCACTATAGTAACATATCTTATATTTGCATCATGACTCCAAAATATAAAAATTCATTTTTCAACTAAAAGAGTATCTAATACAGCCATCCAACGAGTATATATTTTCAAGTATATTTTAATATTTTTACATAAAGTTATTGATATAAACTTCACTATTAGAACTTCTGAATAGACTCTCAGAATTCAAAGAAAATGGAAAATACCTATTTACACAACACAATTAAGAAGGAAATTTTTTTACACTAAAGGAATTGTTAAGAGAAAGCAAAGGAATCTCCTTAAGAATAAAACTGTTAAAATGTTAGCATGTCAAATTCAGTATCCATTAATTTTCTTGTAGCTAAAACAACAAGCTATTTGTTGACAGATCAAAAAACACCCTACTAACAGGCAAAGTTAGACTTTTTCAACAGAATCCATCCATCGAAAACATTGATATAATTAATGTCTAGTCACCAACTATGAAGTGACAGACCTGATACATTCTGATGGTCAATATTCAGCTCTGTGGTTTCCAGTTTTTCGAACAGGCATTTGAAAGGATAACTTCTCAACAAGGGGTCAAGTTCTCTAATTCACATGCTACCTCCATCCCATCTGCCATATCATAGTAGGTAAGAAGTAGCTTACAAGAGAGCAGGGCATCCTCCTCTCAGAGCCACAGCAAGTAAATTACCAAGGTTACTGTAAGTTTCACTTAATGACCATCACAAAGGTACATCGAAAAATGTACAGATTTGAAAGGTAACAATTCAAACCTCAGCTGGGCCTTTATGCTAATAAGCTCTGAGCCAAGAAATTATAATACTTCTTGTTGATATGAAATTAGGAAATTTACACTGCAAATACACAGCCCTGGCATGATTAAAACATGACAGTTGAAAATATACTTACTAATCATCATCGTTTCCCAACTTTTCATTTCCTCACTTTGATGTTGAGATAGTATTCTGTATTTGCACACTGAAAATAGAATTCTTCTTTCAATGTATGATAACAATGAAACAATACCCCTGAGAGATGTTCAAGTCCTAATCCCCCAAATCTCTGACTACAGGGCCTAAGGTGAAGGAGGGTGTTGCTTTTCAGTGGTGACTAAGATGCCAATGGATCCTGTAACATAATATACAATATATAGTATGTCACAAGGAAAAAAAATCTCTGCTCCAAGTTAAATATCAAGATCTATAATTAGACTTCAGGAGTCTAAAATCTCCCCTGCTCCCTGATTCTGAGAACAAAGAAACGAGGCCCTAAACCAAGGAATTACAGGTAATAGGATCAGGAAACTGCAAAGGTGTAGGAAACTGGTTCTTCCCTCCAGTCTCCGGAAGACTGCTTTGTTCAGACTCTCTTGACTCTGTACAAGGAGCTAGGGTAGGGCTCCTAGCCTATTCCAGACACATAGGATAAGAATTTTTAGTTAAGTCACTAAATTTTGGGCAGCTTTTATAACATTAAGAAGTATTTACAGGATCTGCTTTCAAGTGATTGTCCCAGTAATGAAACTAACAGTACATAACACCATAATTGGAACCAATACTGTCCCTGAGGACATGGGCACTGAGTATCTACTTTGGCTGTCTGTGAAGAATTTCTTTGACACTCTACTTTTATGCCATGGTGGTCATTTGTCCTTTCTGACAATGCCATCCCCAGGATGTCCTACAAATTGGAATTAACAAAAAGCTTGCACTCAGTATCCACTTAGATATAATTAGTGAGTGGGATAGGAGCCAGTCATATCAATTTTATCTGCTAGGCCTTCGGGTTAGAAAAACTTTCTGCTTTATTCCTTTGGAAAGGTCATCATAATTCTATTTTAAAATCCTAAAGATCACAAAACATTTGAAACGTCTCTCTGAAAATTTCCCAAAGTTCCCCATACCTAGGAAGGTCAATAAAGAATCATCATTTAATATTGGTTAAATACCCACAGTCTGTGAAGTTTCTCACCAAAGAAAAGAGACAACCACACTACAGAAATTCTGAGCAGCAGGTTTTTTTTTTTTTTTTTTTTTTTTTTTTTTTTAAGGAAAGTAACCCTCACCTGTAGGTCCTGAGAAGCAATAATTCTGATTGATCAGATGGGATGACTCTACAACCTGATTATAAGCTTAAGGCATGAAGAAAAGACACATAATCTCTGCTTCTGGTTAAATTCAAGGTCAATGATTACACTTCATGAGCCAAAGATCTAAACTATTGTCTGATCATTCTAAGAAAGGAACCAATTCATTCGGGTATATACTGCAGTAAATGCCTTTCAGATTCTGTTAATGTTTTCCCATCCTGTCCTTATAGTTAATTTCTGAATTGTTTGTTATTGTGTCCCTTATCACAGAAAATAAAACAATAATTAGCACAGATCTTTCTATGGTAGCAACCTAATGATAGCCACCAGTTCTGTTTCCAAGAACTGGGCAATTACATGCGAGTCCAGACCTCAGAACCTGGCCTGAGACAAGTCAGCAGCTGTTTCCAGACTTCCTCAGCTACTTCCTTGGTGACAGTTTCCAGACCGCCCTAGCAAGTTTCTAGTCCCTACACCCTGGTAACAGAATGCCTTGTCCATAAAGAAGGACCCAACAGATTAACATGGAGGTCAAAACCTCAAAATTCTCTGATATGCTTTAAATCATGCCTGCGAAATCGCTTAGTTGTTTTTCTATCCTGGAGACAGGGAGACCCCAGAGTGCTGGGCTTCTGCAGAATAAAACACTCTTTGCGTTTACATACTGTGTGAGTCCAGGGTGCCATCTTTGGTGAACCATGAACCCTTACAACGGCTTAAAAAAACATTGCATTATTAAAGAGCTTTAACACAAGGCTAATTGTGCAATGACACTATAAGGTAGCCTATGGTTCAGATCAGCTTGCAGGGACAAACAAACTGTGACATCTTTTGTTTCCTAATATTTAAAGAAGCGTTAGCTTGCAAAATTGTCATTTGCTAATTATAAAACCATGTTGTAAGCTATATCACTTATTTAAGGTCAAAAACCTTTAAAGCTGAAACAGAAGCTGAGAAGTTTTTAAAAATGTAATGAACGTTTGGCTCGACTTGAAAGGAATTCCTGCTTCGATGTGGAGACAGAAGTGCACAACTTCCCTTCTTCATATCAGAGGAGAATGTGAGTCGCAGGGATTAATTTGAGACTCACGCCATTCCCTATCCAGCAGAGAAAGCAGCCATTTCAAGCTACTGTAGTCCTTTGTGCTGATGCCAGACTGCAAGGGCCCCTTCCTGCGGTGCTCTGACCCACCCACAGAGCACAGCTTCACAGCTAAAAGAAATAGCCTTTCTTTAATTTAATATTAAAGCAGATTATTTTAAGATATAATAAAGTTAATAAATCTGCAAAAAAAAGTTATACAAACAAATGTATTCGGATACAACATAGGTAGTTTGTAACGTTGCAATTTACTTGAGATACTGCATAAATGAATAAAGTCTAACTGTTCTTACACACTCACCGACACATACAATAAGTCACACGGGTCAATGGTGTGATATTATTGACATGTTAACTTCTTCACTAGAGCAACCATGTTATTGTCCACAGACATTCTGTAATGTCACGCAGTATGTATGTATAATGAAATTTGTCTTCTGAAAAATACTAGCATTTCTGAGTGTTCTTGGCAGTCACCTAACAATAAAATGACATTGTGGAGGAGAAATAAAATTATAAAATTAATCAATCAATTTTAAGCCTCGTCCTTCTGATGGAGCCTGGAGAATTTGTGGATATATACATATACATCTAACCTAGGGTAAGAGCAGTATGGAAACTGTGACATCTAAAAGGACACAGACAATAAGACTTCAGATCACTAGGGATGCCATCATTTTCATGAATAATGATGGGGCAACTCTCAGACAGAAAACTTTGAGGCAACAGTTAACACCATAAACAACAAACATAAAAAAAGAAAGGAAGGAAGGAAGAAATAAATAAGGGAAGAAAGAAAAGGAAGGAAGGGAGGGAGGGATAAAGGGAGGGAGGAAGGCAGGAAAGAAGGAAGGAAGGGAGAAAGGAAGAGAACAGGAGATGATGCCCATAGTTCTGCTGTAGTGATATTAGGTACTTTTAAAAGTGACAGAGAGTTCGTGGACCTTATTAAGCCTATTTGGGGTGCTAGGCTGCCAGAGAAATTCTACAGCCACCAAATCCACCCAAAGCCAATGTTGTTCAAGTTATTTTGTCATGAACATAAAAATTGAAATTCAGAATCCACCGAGCATGAGTTCTATCAAAAGTTTATTATAGATCCATAGGTGGAAACATAATAGGGAGAGAAAGAGCGGGGCCCCTGTTCAGAGGAGAAGATACAGAGTCCTTCACTCTGTGGCTTTTTAGAAGAAAAATGGTATCAACTGGACTGAGCTATGGGGAGTGAGTCAGCAGAGTACACTTAACCTAGAGGCATTCAGCAGCCTCCTCTTAGTTATTATCTTGTGCTTACACACAACCTCTACACCAAGGTGCCGATTAAGAAAAAGAGATGAAAAGGAACCTGGAACCAGACCTCTGCTCTGTTTCTCTTGGTGTCTAGCAAGAACACATTCAGTCTGCTACTCTGACGTCCCTGCCCAACCTGAGCAGTTTCAGTACCCTGTTCTCGGCACTTTCATTGATCTTAAACTGGGTGTGGAAGGCCCTTGAGTAGGACAGTCATAAGGAGTCCCACATTCACAACAATTTATTTTTCATGCTGTAATCTCTTGGACCACATATACTTACCCTGTGGTGTGTCGGCCTTTTGGAAGATCTGTAACAGAAGGCCATGAAAATGATTTCTGTCTGTTCATTCCCAGACCCTGTAAAGAAAAGCCATTAATCCTCTAAGCAGACAATGCCTTCCAGACACAGAAACGGGGCCTTGCAGAAACCCATAGGGACAGCAAAACGTTTTGAGAAGGACATAGCAAGAGATCCTTAAGCCTTAATTTCTAAATACCCAATAGAATAGGAGAAACACAGATCTTAAAGTGCAAGTTAAAATGAGAATCACGAAATCCCCGGCTTCCATAACCAATACCCACAGTGAACTACCACTTTAAAATAATAACTCTGACTTTTTTAAAATTTGGTGGTTGTTCATTTCTTGCAACACTCTCTAAAAGCATTTACTAGGTATTCTTGTAGTTAAAATTAGATTTTGAAATTTACACTCATTTAAAACAGAATCAAGTAAGGAAAACAGAGTGCTTCTTTCTAGGGCTTGACTCCTAAAAAAGACTCTTCCCGTCAATATAGAGAATAGCTTGGAACGACCCCAAATTTGATTGCATGAGTCGGTTTTCTTACTAAAATTGGCTTTGGTCCTAAATGTCTTTAAAATTAAAGTTGATACCACAAAAGAAAGACAAGATTTAGTTTTCCCATGCATGAGGATGCTGTGAAGTAGACACAGAGCTGAGGATGACTGGTAATGAAGAAAGCAGAAATGTGATTTCCTTTTACAAGTCTTGGAGCATCTTGCCCAAGCAGAAGCTACTCAAGTGTGGCGGTAGATTATGGTGTGCTTTTAATGATCTCATTCTTATATTGTATTGATAGATTTTTTCCCTTGAAGTGTAGCTTGTAATTCCTTGTTTCTTTGATAATATCTGTGTTTTGTTTCTGCCTTCTGATCAGTTTTCTGGGCTACCTACTTGATGTTCACAAAAATTTCAAAATAGGATATTTCAATAAGGGGGAAAGCAGCTTCAGTATTTTTTTAAAATAATGTTAGTATGAACATAGAGGTGTAGATTTCTTACTGTTGCTTTCATAAATTTTAATGCAATGATGAGAACACAGAAGCTATAAAGGCTTATGGGTTATAGAACCAGCCCATAACGTTCTTGTTGTCCCCAGGTACGCATTTCAGTTCTCAGCTTGTTGAGAAAAATGAAACATCCTTTTAATTCACTGTTCTTCTTCAGATGTATTAAAAATGGATCTATCATAAAACACAATTGAAAATAATTCCATCAACAAAAAGAGGTTGCCTAGTCCTGCCGCTCAGAACTCAGGACTCTTTGTTGTTTACTGTTTTTGCTGATATTTTTGTCTCTCTTTTATCTCTGATTCTTCTCCCTGAATTTCTGCTTTATCCTAAGGCTGAGGCTAACCCTCTCTTTGTCACTCTACTACAAATGCCTACTGTGGTGGTCTGAATAAGAATGGTCCCCATAGACTCGTGGTATTGCCTTGATGGAGGAATTGTGTCACTGTGGAGGTGGGCTGTGAGGTAGCATTTAATCTCAAGCTATACCCAGTGTCACAGTCTCCTCCTGGGTACCTTTAGATCAAGATGTAGAACTCTCAGCTTCTTAACCAGAAACATGTCTGCCTGCTCACTGCCCTGCTTCTGGCCAAAATGATAATGGACTAAATCTTTGAAATCATAAGCCAGCCCCAATGAAATGTGCTCCTTTATAAGAATTGCCCTAGTCCTAGTGTCTCTTCAAAGCAATGGAAACCCAAAACATACTTCTACCATCAATTCTTGGAATCAGCTGCCTCCTGATCTTAGGAAATAGGGAAAAAGAATAATTTCCATCAATCTCAGAAGGCCATTGATGCATTCAAGCTGTTCAGCAATGTTCTTCTCATATATCATCAGGCCAGGTGAAATGATGAGTTACTCCTGAATGAAGGCTTCAAGGAAGAGCCTCTCCTGAGGGATGAGTCAGGAGGCAGAACTAGTTGGTTCCAGACATGGACGTCTCCTCAGAGGCTCTCCCAGAGTCATACAAATACACATGAGGATGCTTGCAGCTAAACAGACTGAACACGAGGACCCCAATGAAAGAGCTAGAAAAAAAGACTGAAAGAGCTGAAGGGTTTGTACCCTCATGGGAAGAACAACACTATCAACATCCAAGGCACTGAGGCAAAGAGAGTGATTGGGAGAGAGAGCACCATCATGGAAGGAAGTTGAGAGGGAGGAAGGAGGAGAGTGGGAGGGGAAGTGTATAACATTTGAAATGTAAATACAGAGAATATCCAATAAAATTAAAACAAACAAACAAAAAAAAAACTAGTTGGGTCCAAAATGCAGGCTTTATGGGCAGTGAAGAGTTAACAAGCAAAACAGATCTTTAGAGAGGACCACAAAGACCACAGTATTGTGTTTCTGTTTTGAAAGTCATGTATCCACACACCATTGCTTTCTATTTCAGGGAGAATACAATTAAAAATACTTCAAATGGGATATAAGTAGTAACTGAGAACATTGTATGCTCAGCATCCATGAGATCTTCGAAAATATAAATAGTAGAATGTATGGCGAATATAATGAAACATTAATGCGATTTAATTATATCTTATATTTTTGGTTGTGAGCCTAGCCTTTAATGGCTGAGCCATCTCTCCAGCCCTAATTATATCTTAAATGATTTTAAGCTCAAATCTGGATCGGAGGGGGGTGGGATTTTAATTTATAGGATTTGTTTACTTTATTCCATGAAATAAAAAAGAAATATGTTTTAGAAACATGTGGAGAATAAGGAGTTAATAAAGTTATGCTAAAAAAACATCTTTAAATTATTCACAGTTATATCTGAGGAAAAACTTAGAGTATTGTATATTTTTAAATTGTACTTGTGTTTATAACCATTTCTCTTGTATGTATGTAAGAGAATACATGCATATGCATATCTGGTACACAGAAAAGTCAGGAAAGGACATCAGATACCCTGGAACTGGAGTAATGGGTAACAAGTGTACTCCACAGGAAGAGCAAGTGCTCTTAACCATTAAGGCATCTCCCCAGCCTTTCATCTTGCACTCATAAGAATGTATTTGCTTCTATTCATATCAGCAAAAATGTAAGAATATAATCTATCAAAAAACAGAATGCTATATCTAGATTGAGGTGTTAGCATCCAAGGTACAGGCCATA
Source organism: Micromys minutus (assembly GCF_963924665.1). Taxonomy (NCBI): domain Eukaryota; kingdom Metazoa; phylum Chordata; class Mammalia; order Rodentia; family Muridae; genus Micromys; species Micromys minutus. Next base: position 25,511,248 of record NC_137976.1, on the reverse strand, counting down.
TAGACATGTTACTTGAGAATGAAACTATTAGAATGATCTGGTGGAATAGCCATGGAAAGTGGGGGAAGAATCAAGATTGACTCTTGTTCTTGTCCAGCTGCCTTATGCTTCCTTTATTGGTTTGAACTATACAGAGCAGGGCAGGAATTGAACAGTTTTTCTTAGACAAAATGTTTAAGAAGCTTAATGAAGAAATTATGAAGACTACTATGTGTATGTGTTTGGAAAACCTGAAACTCGAATTGTACAACTGAAAGTCACTGACATTCAGCTTCTCATTTAGCACTATATGTATGGTCTTCTAGAGAGAAAACAAACAGGAAAAGTTTGGGGACTCACGAATGAGTCTGAATTTTTGAATAACTTATAGATTTGTACAAAAATACCTCAGGAGTGTCAAACGAGCCACAATGGAGTGAGGAGGCAACTAGGAATCCAGGAGTCAGAGCACAAACAGAGACCTGCGCTAAGACAGGAAGATGAACGATACCAGCTTCTTCTGATGGTGAGGAGCAGATTGGAAAGCAATCACTATTAACTACTCCAGAACTCCAATGTGGAAATCTGGGAAGAAACGTTAGGGTTGATAGGTCAATGAAAAAGTCAGTTTAGGCATGCCTATAGACAATTGTTTGAGAAGTTTTGGAACTACAAAGAACAGAGAATTTGTATGGTAGCTGTCCCCGAAGGTGAAAGATAATATACTGTAATATCTTGGTATGCCCAACAGAATAGTCTAAATAGTAATGGAGAAAACAATATTAAAAGCAATAAAGAACCTGTTCACTGAATGCGAATTGCTGAGAACTAGACCATTTTCCTTGAAAGCAACCTCTTGACCACATGGCTATTTTTGAAATAATTGAGTTACATTATTCCTAAAACACTTGATTTGTGCAGTCAAATATCTGAACCAAATTTGAGGTTCGATGTGTTTTCTTTCCTCTGACTCTATGACTGATCATTAAGGACTGAACTCCTAAAGAATCATCAAATTCCTAATATTCTAAGCTAAAGCACAGAAAATTGAGGGCCTGACAGCTTAGTTGTGGCTAAACCCTCTTGAATAACCTATACCATCGGTTGCTGCACAATTTTTGCCCACACATAGAGAAGCTTATGCCCGTTTTTGTTTTTTGTTTTGTTTTTTTTTAATCCTCACATGCGCACATGAACGATGAAATACAGTCCCCCTCTCCAATAGTTAAGTGAAAAGTGTTTTTCTTTCAGAGTGGGGACCACCACATTTCCTGGATGAATGTAATATACCCGTTGACCATCGCCTGGGACCTGTGTTAGTATTTGGGAAATGGAACTGTCTAAAGAGGTGAAGGAAAAGAAGAGAGGTGGTGAGAACCGAGCTGTGGCCCTCCTGCTGTGGAAAGGAAAGAAAATGAGAGAAGGAGAGAAGCAGAATAGGAGAAAGTCAGGGAATCTCCTTCTGAATGAGACTTGGAAAGGATCCTGTACCTTTGTTTTGGAAAACAATCTCCTTGAGGGCATTCCAGGCTTCCATTTGCATAATGCTTTTACATAGCCAGAAATCAAAAGCACCAGGAAAAGACTTCGGGAGCCTTCACCTCCCCTCCTAACAAGATCTGTGGAGACATGCAGGTCCACAGGGAAGGGAGAAGAAGCACCCTGCTGTAGTGAAAACATGGCTCCCTACTTAGCTCTGGGAGGAGATGACATGGAATCTTAAGAAGGAAGAAGAGTAGACTGCACCTTTTCAGAAAGGAAAGTGGCAGGAGAGCTCAGGCATTTCCCAGAGTGTCATCAGAACTGAGAAGAGATCAATACAACGTGGCTAAACGAAATGATTGGAGAAAATAACGTTAACTAGGGTGTATACACTGACACTCACAATGGCCCAATAAACTTACATTATTTACAGCGGTAACTACTTTTTTTCATCCCCAGTCTTAAATGCAAACGCATTTTAGGTCTTCAGACTTCAGGCTATGTGAAGTTTATCTTCTAAGATGATCAATTTAGTGTTTATATGACTTGTGAGAGTTACAGGTGATTGGCAGCGAACTTTGAATAATGGGTAGTGTTCCTTATAGAGTATGACGTACTCAACTGCCAGAAGCAATCGCGTCTCACCTCGAAGGATCAGATACCTTAGGGATCTTCATCTTCATCTTCCCCTGCAGGGTACTAAATCTGTGCATAGCTCGCAACTTTTATGGTTGGAATTCTCAAACACAGAAAAACGCGTCAAGTAGGTAAGTAGCAAGTACAGATGTCTCCAAGAAAAACTGAAATGATCAAGTTCAAGCAGCTAATCTAGCACTGGATCAGAACCCCTCGGGGAAATATCGATGCCTTACCAGTTTACTCGGAGAAACAGCTCAAGGGATCTGCAGATATCCGCTGTGATTTCGACTGAAGGAAACGCTGAGGTTTGTGATTTAATCATAAAGCAATTCAGCCTTTAGCAAGGCTATCTCCTAAGAAATCAATAGCTACACTCTCCGTTCTATTAAGGGACTTAAAAAAAAAAAACTTCTTCACCTAACCAAGATATTAATTTGTATATGTGTTCCTGTCTGCCATTCTGGTTGATACCTTGAAGTATTGAAAGATGAAATCAGGGATTCTGGTTGAAGCACTTTCCCCGAAGGATTTCCCCTGTCACCATCATCATTATTTTAATTATTTATTGATTCACATACCATTCCTCAAACACTGGCGCGCTTCAACAAATTGCCAGCAACATTCAACGATAACATTTTGCGCCAGCCTTCCGCAGTCTTCCAGTCACTTGCATGTGGCATGACATAGCCTTCAAGAACAGCCATTCCTGATAGATCTTATTTTGTAAAATGCAGCAATAAAAAAAGGAGATAAACAAACAAAAATTCAAATACAGATGTAAATTCACTTTAATAAATATTGGTATTTGTAACAACTAGAGAAATGCAAATTAAAACAACATTGAGATTTCATTTTGCTCCAACTAGAATAGATAAAATCCCCCCAAAAATAACTGACAACAAATGCTGGTGAGGATGTGGGGATTGAACCTTCTTCATTGTTGTTGGGGTTGCAAACTGGTGCATCCATTGTGGGAACCAGTTTGGAGAATCCACAAAATGGTAAAACTACATCTACTATATGACCCAGCTCTGTCTGTCCTGACTGGAGACATCCTAACCTACACACCTGTCCAGCCACATTCATGTCCACCCTCTTCACAATAACTAAGAAATGGAAGCAACTTAAATGCTTAAATGTTCTTCAGCAAATGCAAGTATAATGAAAATGGGTGACATATATGTAACAGAATTCTTTTCAGATGAAAAGGAGAATGAAATTACAAAATTTGCAAGTTAATGGATAAAAGTAGAATGGATCATAATGAGTGAGAAGATCCAGAGAGAAAAACAACAAATATTCCCTTGTGTTGTGATTCCAATTTCCAAATATGGACATGTGAATATAGGGCCTGGAGTATACAAAAAAAAAAAAAAAAAAAAAAAAAAAAAAAAAAAAAAAAAAAAAAAACTAGAAAAATAAAAAGGCCAAGTAGGCCAATATTTTTAAGCATATATTTATACATATATAAAAATATGAATAAAGCTATTCCACTTGTGGAATATTCTCCAAGAGCCATGGACTATCTACCAAAATACCCAGTGTTATAAGAAACTCCTAGTTATTGGTCTGGAGAGGATAAGAGACTCCAAAGACAACCTTATCTATTAGAATTGTCCTTAGTTGCCTCTGAGAAATTGAAGTTAAAGGTAAAACCTTATTGCTGGAGACACCACACAATTGAGGCTTAAAGCAACCATGCTAGAATCGAGCTGGAAGCCTCCTCCTTGAGGAATGCCTCATGTAGTAACTGAAGGGAATAAGCAACCTACCAAGAGAGAGATGCAATCAACAGTCTTACTGAAATATAAAACCTATATGCCATGTAATTACTAGGCTGTGTTTTTATTAAGGGAATACAAACAGCTGACTAATTGGAACGGAGGTCAGATCACATGCATGGAATGTATGCCCTATACCATAAGCTAAATGAATTATCTGTGGAAAGAGAGACCATATACTCAAGAAAAAAACCTACCACTGCCACTTGTTAAACCAACATAATTTCTAACTGCATCATACTTGTCCTTATACCCACAGTTAAATGTAGCTCTCGACCTTCATTATAAAAGCTTTCTTTTTCGAGAAATGGAAAATATTATAGAATACTCAACTGGTGAAACTTCAGAAAATACATGATTTTGGGGTGTCTGCCCAACTGATATATCTGCAATGCAGCCCTTTCACCTAAATCTCAAAAAAAATCATGCAAAAGTAGGAATAAAAATATTGTAGGAGCCACACACAAGGTGTCTGCTGTGACATAGTGTATTCTCTACAGGGCAGCTCCATCCATGAATTTTCAAAAATAGGGCTGTCTGCACAAGACCAGCACAATGATAAAACCAGGTGACATGACAATGTGAATGGGAAAATCCACAGGATCTCACCCTTAGAAGATGAACTTCAGGTGATTAACACCTATTGAGAAGGAAGAATCAGTTTCCTCCAAGGTCAAATTCCACTTATATCGTCCAATCCCAAGTGACTATCTCTAGGTATATGTAAATACAAGAAAACCTAAATGGACTCAGTATACTAGACATACATGCAATATAGATGCATTATATATTATATATTAATTACATATCATATATAATATTTTATTATTTATCATATGCCATATACCATATGCTATATATCATTACATATCATATATCATATACTATATACTATGTGCTATGTACTATATAGTATATACTATATACTGTATATATACGTACACATATACATATGAATATACATGTAACAATTATATTTAGAGAAAAGTCTGTCAGTGGTGGGGGTAGTTGGGTAGTTGGAGGGGAGGACAGAAAGAAGAAAGTGATGCAATTTTCATGTATGAAGCTCCAAATAAAATAAAGTTATTAAATTTGTTTAAATGTCCTACCTACTTACAGACTTGTCACCTACACTGAAGTTCTGAAATCCTCCACATTAGGGAGGTCTTCATGCAATATACTTTGTCTATAGGCTCGGGGTTTTCTGTCAATAAAAACATATTTTAAAGCATATACATGTCAGTAGCATTATATATATTGAGCAGGTTATTTATGGTTTTTCTAAGGACACACACAGAGACTTAACACTTTTTAAATATTATTTAATCTTTTCTTATAGTCCAGTCCTTATCCTCCTCCTGACTTAATAACAATAATAAAAAATGCCCATAAACTTGAAACACAACAAGGAGGAGAATAAAGAAAACTTTTGGGGGACGAACAAGGAGAGCAGAGAATGGTATAATTTAATACCATTAATTATAATGGTTTAATTTACAATTCCAAACATAAAAAATAAAAAAATAATAATTACAGAAACAGAATAAAAAATATGGCTTCCTTACCTGATTGTTTCAATGACTAACTTGAGTCATTCATTCTTTTGCTCATTAATGAATGTTTAGCATTTGATTATATTTTGGTTGTATCCTAGTATGTTAAACAGTAAGCAGCAGGGACCCGGTGGTATCTTCATTAAATGACAAGCCCCAAGTCTTGATTTCTCCCAACAAACCATTAATTCTGAATATTTCATAACTCACTGTCTCATATGAAATGCAGGATCCTGGAAACACTTTTTTATAAATAAAAAATGTCAGTTCTGCAAAGGTAACATTATTGGATGATCATAAATATTATACATAGTTGTTAAAGTGAAGCATCCTCTTTGCAACAGAACTCTGAAAACAGCTCAATAAACACTCGAGTACTGTCTTGTTGTCAATGTTTATAATTAGATCTTCTGGAAATTATGTCTTCTTATACTACAGTCAAAGCTATAGCTCTCTTATTACAAGAAATAGAGTAGCCAATGATAATACCAATTTGGCCTCTGTATTTTGGGGTTAGACAAAAACATTGCCTTCCTCATGGGGTCTTGTAACTAGTTTTTATTTATTAAATAACAGGCTGGAAGCAGAATAAAAACACTAACATTTAGCAGAAAGGATGTTTATTGCAATGATTGTGTGTATTGTGGGTTTGTTAACCTCCCAGGTAACACTAAATACAAAATAAAGATTATACATTCCTTTTCCATATGTGATGTCTCTAAGTAAGAAACAGATGCATAACTCTCCAATATCAATTGGAAATAGCTTCTGGATTAGGAATGGGGGCATGTGTCCACTTCCCCGAGCTCTAGGACTCTATCTGGTGCCAACCCATGCATACCTTCTGCATGCTGCTTCAGTCTCTGACAGTTCATATGAGCATCAATCCTGTTGATTTCGAGTGCCTTGTTTTCATTGTGTACCCCATCCCCTCTAGTTCTTATGATCTTTCTACCTCTTCTTCTTCTGGGTTGCCTGAGCTCTGAGAGGGTTTGATAAAAACATCCCATCTCAATCTCTGTAATATCTGGCAGTGGGTTTCTGTAATTATTTCCACCTATTTCAGGATGTTTCTACTAATTCTACTAATCACTTAGCAAGGCATTCATCTATGAATATATCAGAGTATAATTAGGAGTCATATTATTGATACTTTTTTCTTTTGGATTTTGGTTGGTTGGTTCTGGTTTTGTTGTTGTTATTTGTTTGTTTGGTTGGCTATTTATAATAGTAGTGTGTTAATGAGTTTCTATTCACGTACAAACATCATGACCAAAAATCAGATTCAGGAAAAAAGGGTTTATTCAGCTTACACTGTTCATTACACATTGCTGTTCATCACCAAAGAAAGTCAGGATAGAAACTCAAGCAGGTCAGGAAGCAGGAGCTGATGCATAAGCTATGGAGGGATGTCACTTACTGGCTTGCTTCCCCTCGCTTGTTCAGCTTTCTTGCATTCCTCTTTCTTTTTTGATTTATTTGCTTATTTTATTTATTCATTCATTTTATTAGATACTGCCTTTATTTACATTTGAAATATAATTCCCTGTCCCAACCCTGTTCCCATTACCCTACTTTCTTATAGAACCCAGGTCTACCAGCCCAGGGATGGCACCACTCACAATGGGCTGAGCCCTTCCCCCTTGATCACTAGTTGAGAAAATGCTTTACAGCTGGATCTCATGGCGGCATTTCTTCAAGGCAGGCTTCTTTCTCTGTGATAATTCCAACTTGTGTCAAGTTGACATGAAACCAGCCAGGGCAGGTAGTAATGAGTTTTATCCTAAGTCCCTGAACTATCTAGTCACAGGCTCTTGATCATACAAGCTATATTGGGTCCAAATTTCATCTTGTGGAGTGGGTCTTAAATCAATTCAGATATTGGTCATTTACCCCCACATGTTTTGTATCATCATTGCCCTAGTATATCTTGGGGGCAGGCAACATTTTAGAACAAAGCTTTTGTAGCTGGGTTAGTGTTAGCATTTCTCCTCCAGTAGCATGGTATGTTCCTGTACCTCTACAAGCCTATAGGAGTAAACACCATAGGTAAGTACTGGTTTAATTTCTACCTGCTCAGTGGTTTGTGTGGATGTTGAATTTAGCTATAGCATCTTTCCTTTAGTTTCTGGAGAGCAACCTACCACTTGTCAATAACCTGGGTTGATTGGGGGTTCCAATCGGCCCACTTTGGCCAATAACTCAATTAGATATAGTCCATTCCTGATACTAAAAGCTTCATTTGCTGATGAAAGATATCCAGTTCAGGCTATCTCTGCCATCATTAGATGTCATTTAGATTGCCATACTAAACATGAAACTTTAGGAAGCCTCTATTGTATTTAGGTTTCCATAGTATTTCTCAATGGCACTTGATTATAGCTGTCTCATTGTATTTCCTTCCTGGTCTGCAGCTTTCATTCCAATTTCTTCTTAATTCTACCATTGCCATGCTCCATATCTCCATCTATTCATAATTATCAATTCTCTCTCTATATATACCACATTTTCTTCATTTATTTATCTTTTGAAGGACATGTATATTATTTCCAATTCCTGACTATTCTGAATGGTTGACCAAGTGTCTCTGTGGTTGGATGAAGTTTCCTTTGGGTATATGCCCAAAGGTGGTATAGCTAAATCTTGATGTAGCTCAGTTATCAACTTCCTAATGAACCGATTTCCATAGTGGCTGTAGAAGTTTACAGAGGCACTAGTAATGGATGAGTGTTCTTACTCCACATACATGCCAGTATGAGCTATTATTTGTTTTATTATCCAAATCATTCTGGCCATTCTCTCAAAGTACTCTAGATTAACATTGCTCTGATGTCTATAAATGTTGAAAATTTCTTTGTTTATGGCATTTGAGTTTCCCTTTTGATAATTCTGTTTAGATCTGTATGCAAGAGAAGATGTAGAAAAAAAGAAAAGCACCTCCATTGTTGGTGGAATTGCAAGATGGTAAAACCACTTGGGAAATTAGTCTGGCAGTTACTCAGAAAATTGAACATTGTGCTTCCTGAAGATCCAGCTATACTACTCCTGAGCATATACCCAAAAGTTGCTCCAATATATAACAAGGACACATGCTCAACTATGTTCATAGTGTCTTTATTATAGTGAGAAGCTGGAAAGAACTCAGATGTTCTTCAACAGAGAAATAGATTTTTAAAATGTGGTACATTTACATAATGAAGTACTACTCAGTTATTAAAAACAATAACTACATGAAATTGTTAGGCAAAGAGATAGATGAAATTAGAAAATATCATCCTGAGGAAAGTAATCAAGTCACAAAAGAACATACATGGTATGCACTCACTATAAGTGAATATTAGCCCTAAAGCTCAGAATAGCCAAAATACAATTTACAGACCACATGAAGTTCAAGAAGATGAAAGACCAAGCGGTGGATGCTTAAGTTCTTATTATAAAGGGGAACAAAATACTCAAGGAAGAAAATACAGAGATAAAGTATAGAGCAGAGACTGAAGAAAAAGCCATCCAGAGACTGCCCCACCTGGGGATATGATATATTCCATATAGAGATACCAAATCCAGACACTATGGTAGATGCCAAGAAGTGCTTGCTGACAGGAGTCTAATATAGATGTCTCCTGAGAAGCTTTGTCAAAGCCTAACAAATACAGAAATTAATGCTCACAGCCAAACATTGGACTGGTCACAGGGTCCCAAATGGAGGAGTTAGAGAAAGAACAGAAGGAGTAGAAGCAGTTAGCAACCAATAGGAAGAACAACAGTATTGACCAACCAGACTCCCCAGAGCTCCAAGGGACTAAACCACTAACCCAAGAATAAACATGGAAGAACCCATGGCTCCAGCTGCATATGTGGCCGAGGATGGCCTTGTTGGACATCAATTGGAGGAGAGGCCCTTGGTGCTTAGAAGGCTCAATGTCTCAGTGTGGGGAAATATCAGGGTGGTGATGTGAGATTGAGTGGGTGGGTGGGGAACCACCCTCATAAAATCATGAAGAGGAAGGATGGAAAAGGGGGTTTCCAGAGGGGAACCCAGAAAAGGGGTAACATTTGAAATGCAAATAAATAAAATATTCAATAAAAACAATTTTAATTTCAGTTAGATTCAATGTGTCTGGTTTTATGATGAGATTTGATCTATTTGGAATTGGGCTTTGTTCATGGTATGGATCTATTTGAATTCTTCTACATGTAGACATCCAATTTGATCGCACAATTTTTTGAAGATGCTTTCTTTTCCAGTGTGTATTTTGTGTTTCATTATCAAAAATCAGGTGTTAATAGGTATAAGAGGCTACATATGAATTTTCAGTTTGGTCCCATTGATAAAAATATCTGGTTTTATATAAGACAATAATATGCTGTCTTTATTTCTACAGCTCTAGTTAAGAAAAGTATAGTAAAATAGTAGTTTTAAGTTAGGATTGATGGTATCTTTTGCTGATTTTTTTTTTATTCTGGATTGGTTTTTAGCTATCCTGAATTTTTATTTTTTGTTGTTTCTTTGTCTGTTTTATATGGTGTTAAAAGTTGTTCTTTCAAAATGTGAAAAATCATGTTAGAGTTTTAATGGGGATTGCATTGAATCTGCATGATTTGTTCTTAGTGGTGATACTGCTGCTGTTGGTGGTGTTTTCTGAATTTTTTAATTAGATGTTTGGAAGGATGTTTTTGTTTTTACTTTTCTTATATTCAGCCTGTTGATCCATGATCATGAAAGAATATTTTTCTATTCTCTGATACCTTCTTTAATTTTTTTAATGTTTAAAGGATTTTTTTTTCTTTTAGGAGTCTTTTACTTTCTTAATTAGAGTTCCCAAGATATAAAATACCTTGGGAGGTTATTCGGAAGGTAATGTTTTCCTTATATCATTAGGAGTCCATTTGTCATGCATACAAAGACATTTAGTTTTGTAAATTAATTTTGTAACCTACTACTTTGTTAAAAGTATTTTTCAACTGTAAGTATCCCCTCGTGTATAAATGTCACCTTTATTTCCTCAGATAATGACGAGATAAGAGCTGTGTCCAAAATGTGTAAATACACAGCTTGGGATGAGCCCAAAATATGCTCTGTTTGAACTTCTTTAGGCTTACATTCAGAAGCTTGTAGCCTCCATACTATCTAATCTCACAGATGACTGATTCAATCTGGCTTCTCTAGACTTTGAACTGAATTGCTCTGCCTGGCCTCATAAGTTTGGTAATACTCTGTAATCTTCTGGCTTATTCTCATGCTCCGGCTCATTTTATCTTTGCCTGATTCCATCTTGTTCTCTCTGTAACAGTGTCCTGGTAAAACTGCTATATTTACACAGCACTCACCATCTGCCATACGGTACCTTTCTTCTCTGTTGGTGCTATAAGGTATCCTCTCCTCTGCTGCTGTTGTTTGAGTTGGATGCATCCTATTTCTGGCTTATTTTTCCAAATCTCTCTTTGATTCAGCACTTTGTTTGCCCCTCAATTAGATTTCTCTTTCAAATATGGCTGCTTCCTTCTACACACTAAACTTATCTTCATTGTTAAAGATTAAAGGTGTGTACTGAAGTTGTTTTTGTATTCTCTCCCATCATACTCTCACCTAGGTCATTCCTGCATTCTAGCCAGATCATACCTTTGATGTGATCATTTGGCAGAGCAGTACTGTTGCTGGATGAAAATCCCTCTACTCTGCTGGAAATTTTAGAAACACTTACGAACTACCATAACATCTGTATCTGTAAGGTACACTGACATTTTTCTTTCTAATGTGTGACCTTTTAGCTCCTTTATCTCCTTTTGTTGTCTTATTGTTCTATCTTTCTACCCATCCACCTCAGGATAGGTATTGAGAGAATAAACAACTTTGTTTTCTTCCTGATTTTAGGGAAACTGCTTTGAGTATCTTTCCATTTAAATTGACTGGACTGGCTGTAAACTGATCCCTGATCTCTCCAGTACTTTTATCATGATGTAGAGATGGGTTTTGTCAGAGGCTTTTTTCTAAATCTAGTGAGATGTGGTTTTTGTCTTTCAGTTTCTTTATATGGTTGATTATATTTATTGATTATTTTATATTGAACCATCCCTGGTTTTCTGGGATGAAACCAAGTTGGCCATGGTGGATATTCTATTTGATGTGTACTTGGTCTCAGTTTGCGAATATTTTATTGAAAACTTTTGTTTCTGTAGTCATAACTGAAATGGTGTATAATTCTCTTCATTTTATCTTTATGTGATTTTGGTATCAGAGTAACTATCATCTAAGAAAATGAATTGGGCAGTGTTTGTTCCTTTTCTATTTTGTGGAATAATTTATAAAGTTCTGGTATTAACTCTTCTTTGAAAGTCTGGTAGAATTTTGTGCTAACACTTTTGTCCTGGCCTTCTTTTGGTTGGAAGACATTTAGTGACAGCTCCTGTTTCACTAGGGGTTGCAAGTTTAGGTTGTTTACTTGGGGCCCTGTTGTGTGTGAACTGGAGAAGTCCAGCAGTCTGGCACCACTGATCTGGACTGGGAACTAGCCTAAGATGAGAGGAGGGGGGTGGGCCCACAATGACCACCAATGTGGCACTGTGTAGGCTGGGCAAGAGAGACCACACCCAAAATCAGCCCTGCCTGGACTATCCTGCCTACACAGGTGGGACACAGTACTCCTGAGACCAATCCTAAGATGACCTCAGACACCCAGAGACCCTGTGCAACACGAAGAAGAACAAGTAAATTATGGAAAAATGGAAGAGAAAGAGAAATAGGATGTGTGCACAATGAAGATAGACAGAACTAGATATTTGAGAGTAGTGAGAAACAGTCTAATGTACATATCTGCTGATGCCACCTAAGGCCACGGTGAGGCCCTGGTCTGTGCTGCCACATATGGTCTTGTCTGAGTCCATGGCACTATATCAGCAAAGATAAGTTAGGACCAAAAGTCATGCAGAAGTACCTGGTAGGGGCTGTGGCCCCAGGCCATGTTGTTGATGAAAGTAGTACAGAGATGGCTCTGAAGACAGGGTTGTCCCCACCCCTTTGCAAGCTGCAGAATCCATGAGAGTGTCTCTGGAAGCACAGTAGAGCTGGCCCTGGTTAGAGGAGTTGGGAGTGAGCTCGCCTCGACAGTGTGAGTGGCCCTGCCACAAGGCTGACATGCAGTGGCATGAAAGAGGAAAAGATGACCTTGCCCCTAACCACCTGTGGCAAATGGAATACCTGGCCCTAGTGTCATGAGAGAGGGAGAACTGTCTGCCCTTTACCACCAGGGTGACGTTCTAGTATTGATAGGGTAGCAGAAGCCAAAAAGGCTTCAAACTATGACTCATGACAGTGAACATTTATAAGAAAACAAGTGTGGACCAAAGGCCCTGTGATATGCTACAGCTTCCTGGATGAGATTTTTCTACCTTTATTTTGGAGGATAGGTTTCAAGAATGGAGGACAGGGAGGAGGGGATGGGTAGGCACTAGGGTTGTTGGGGTGCATGATATGAAATTCACAAAGAACCAGTAAAGAGGTTTTATTTTGTTTTGTTTCAAGTGCTTATCTGATCTTGATTTAACTTTGATAGGGGATATGTACTAAGAAAATTATCCATCTACTTTATATTTTAAGGTTTGGTGGTATGTGTTGTGAATGTTTGGATTGCTCACTTATTAAATGTTATACATAGATAGTATAGAAATATATTCTTATTTTCTAAGTGACCATTTATTTATTTATGTATATATTTGTTTACTTTGAAATGGGATCTTTGTATTTAGTGGTGGCTGACATGAAACTCACTAGGTAACCCAGTCTGTCCTGGAACTCACTACACAGACCTTGTTGACCTGAAATTCAGTATAACAGGGTAACTTGGAATTTATGGGGATCCTCCTGCTTTTGCCTGCCTATTGCTGGGATTAAAGTTCTGGGCCACCACATCCTGCTCTCCTGCCTAATACTGATAGGTTTCTCCCATTTATTTCCTGATGGTTGAAGTGTAAGTATACAAAGCTCTCATATCACAATTTTTCCTGCAAATATTTCAATTCGATAGATTGATCAATGTGATCTTAAAAGTGTTGATAATTATCTTTTGGTTTTAATTTGGTCTGGCTAATAAAGTACTAATGAAGGCTGTAAATAACAGGATAAATCAGTAAGCATTTCCTAAGACTATTAGATTGATTGGATTTAACTCTTTTTGTTTCTAGTTCTGTACATACCAATTTCTAGATATTTACATATATTTTCAAAAATACAAATGCTTGTTTCAGGTACTAAGCTCTTTGGTTGGGACACAATGGTTGAGATATCCTCTGTGTCCTTCTCAGGCTTGCAATTAACAAGAAGAAACAAAAGGCTTAGGCATTAAAAAAAAAGAAGAGAAGAGATTAATGAAGCTGTGTTTCACGTAATATAGAACCATGGCAAAGAGATGGATCGTTTCTGAAAAGTCGAGTCCAAAGCCTTCAAAGAGACAACACTTCTTTTGCCCTTTAAAAGATGAGTTTACATTCTCTATGTAAGGAAGCTATAGAGGCCAATATAAGTTAAGTTACAAAGATTTAGCAAGACATAGATAATTGTGACTGGCCCAGAGCAACTTAAACTTTAAATGAACACTAAATGAAATTGTTGTAGGAAGAAAAAAACCTACCTGATAATGAGCTATAGAGCTCTTGATTACTGTGGTATTATAGATAATTTTAAATATGTATCTGGGTATCTGTATCTTATCATGCTGATTATATACCTCATTATGATCTATTGGTGTAAACTTGCTTCCTTATTGTTATGATTACTCTTCTAAAATTCTGGTCTGCTTACTTAATGGCCACTGCTGAAAGCCTATAAACAGTAAGTTTGATATCATGACTGACAATCTGATTTGTAAGACAATTTTTATTATATTAAAAATTTAGAAGTTATTTAGGTCAAGTCACTTATTATCCATGGAATGAAACATGAATACATGATTATGTAAGTTCAGTGAGCTAATCATGTTTATTTTCTGTTATTCAATCAAAAGTTCCTATTGGTTTGTTTTCTTCAAAGTGTATTAGGTGTTTCTACTGCTTAGATTAACAATGTGAAAAGCTAGGGGACAGTACCATGAGAAAGAGAATTGAAAGCAAAGACTGGTGATAAAAAGACGTTTTTAGTTTTATGTTCAATAGCCTCTAAACCTTCAGAACCTTATTGCAATCTATCTGCTCAGACAGATCAAGGAGGTATTATAAGAAATATACAGTAGGAAAAAATTGTCAAGGAAACATTGTATGTATAAAACCCATTTTTTTCCATAAAAAATTATTTCTAAGACATATTTTCACCAAATGGCTAGCATTTGCCTTGCACAATTCTCCTTGACAAATAATTCAGGCAACAAAATATTAGAACACCAAAAAGTCTGATTTTTCATGTACCCTTTCCATATAAGTGAATTTTTAAATTCCAATTGGAAATGCTGATGCAGTGTGAGTCCTTACTTTTTGCTACTGTCATTTGAAAATAGAGAATTTAAATGTCGATATAAATTATTTTATGAATATGCAATTGCTTTGGAAATCACAAATTCTAAAGTTTTTGATTTCCCAGAGATGTCAGCACTTTCAAAGGTTCTAAAATACGTCACTAGCTCTTATTTCTGTTACAGGGATTTATGCTAACCATTTAATGTAGCTAGAGAATGTTAATTTCAATTGAGTGTTCTAGGGAGAGATTTTTCAAATCCATAACAACAACAAACTCCTCACTGAAAGGAAAAGATTTATTCCCCCAACTTCCCTTGCAAAAGTCAATCATGCCTGCATAGAAATTTGATTAATGGGGCATAATCTACAGATGTTATGGAAGCATTGTAAGTGAGAATGTTAATTATCTAACTTTTTAGCACAAAGATAAGAGTTTAACCTTTAGAAAAAAGAAAGACAAGACTAAATAACTCATGGGGAATTAATAATGTGGTAGTGAGCCTTTTATATTCACAATGGCAACTGAAATTTATCCCCAGTGACAAGTGACAGAAACACATGAGCCTTTTTTTTTTTACCAAGTCTGACATCGAAGTTTTGTCAGTCTCTTTAATTTCATCCCAAATGAAAATTAAAGAGCCTACATCTCCAATGTGCTCACCAGTGTGTACACTAGAGGAAACTGATTATGATATGTTTACTTGAAGACAATTTAAAGCCTAAGAAAGACTCAAGAATAGCTAACCTGGATACTTTGTTATACATTGCTCTTTAAGAAATCATAGTTTCATATGTTTTTTGGGTTTTTTTTTATAAATTGACCAGCTTTATTACAAAAAACAAAGATAAATGTACAGATTTTAAGCATTTTTGCATAAATGTGTACAAATACATTTCTGTCCATACTTTTTCATTTTCTTCTTCTTTTTTTTTTTTTTTTTTTTTTGTTCTTTGTTTTTTCTTGAACTTTCTATAGTCTGTTAGTTGTTTCTGGGGCGTTCAGAACTTTCTGGGGTTAGTATCCCATTATCAGTGACTGCATATTATGTCTGTTCTTTTGTGACTGGGTTACCTCACTCAGGATGATATTCTCTAGATGTATCTTTGTTAGTTTTGCTTTTAATAAAATCTCTTTTAAATATTTATGTATTGATCCTGTCAGAGGTCAAAGTTAGTATAAAAAAAACATAAGAAAAGTGAGTGAGCTTAGTTATATGAATGAGGAGAGGCAAATAAGACTTCGGGTTTGCAATGTATTAAATTGTAATTATTGGGTTATAGAAATGCTCATTTTTTAAAGAAAAGAAAAAAACAACAATTTAAAAGCCCATTAATTTAAGACCTCCAGAAGTAAGCTTCCCTAAAGGTGGTTTCCTTGCTGTTCTTTAGGCAACCTTCTTCAAAGTATTTGACTTTTGGCTCCTTAAGTGCTACATGAGATCGAAGATGATTTTTAAGCTTTCAGCTACCATTAATGACTTCCCAGCTAACCCTCCAGATAAGCTTTGTCATTGTATGTCATAAAAACATACTCAACCACCTGCAGTCTATAGCAAATATCAACTACAGTCTACAAAAACACGGATCATCTTTATTTTTCAGTAATTGTAATTTCTAGGTTAAGATGACAAAACCCGAATTTCAATCATTTGAAAGAAAAATATCCCTTCTTCTCTAGATTGTTTTTAGGCTCTAGAATGTCAGGATTAAAGTATACTCTGTTTGCAAGTCTTATCTGTTACTCACTGAGATTCCCATTCCAACCAGCACTACAACCTTCCCTTCAGGACTCTTTTGGCCATGTGGGAAAAATCAGAGACTGTGTGGAATTTATTCTTCATCTTAAATTACTATTGGGTGTGATAAAGTCTATTAACTTCTCTGGAGACAATCTACTTAGAGATACTAAGGGATTTTGTCATCCATCTTTGCTTATGAGAAAAAAAAATAAGAGAAAAAATAGTGCTTTTTCAAATTCCTAGATTCAAGGGTTGAATGAAATTGGTTTAAAAAAAACTTACAATCTTCCTGTAATCTTAGAAAAATTACTATAAAGCATTTCATCTTTCTTTTTCATGATATATTTCTTCTAACTTATATTTGATGGCAGAGCCCAGAGTTTAGAAACAAGTTTCACTATTATATTTATCAGCTGTACATAGATACCTTAACTCCACTCTTAGCAAGGATGCAGTACCTGTTCTGCTTTCAGATAGAGAAGCCTCCTTGATTCCAGGATAAAAGATGATGTTATCATTTAAACTCAAAATGGTATCTCACCTCATAATTCACTTCCCCATTACCTTCTCTAGATAAGACATTCTAAAATCCAGTATCTTCATCCTAAACTTATCAGCTTTCATTTTTTAATATTTGAAATAGCATGGTGAGCCATCTGCTAACTCCAAATAAAAATATCTAATTAACCTAAGCTATCTTGTTATCCCATAACATGGTCTTATGAATTCAAATATTATATTAGCTCTCAAGTAGCTTCTTATTCTCTCCTTCTCTCCTTCTTCTACAATAGGGATGCTAATTCGTCTCTTTCATTCCTTTCTTCCTTGACTACTTCAGTAGCTTGCTGCAGATTTGTCTTCTATTTACTCTTGAGACCTATGGGGGAAGATGTTTGCACTACAATCATATGACTCTATAAATATTTACTTTGAAGCTTCCCTCTTCGTCAATGCTACTAGTCCACTAAGAACCCTCAAGCCTAGACTCTAACAAAAGTGTTCCTTAATTGTCTATTGCCACCAGCTTCCTAAAACTCATCCTTCTAAAAACACAGTTTGATGTAGTTTTTCACATTTACCTCATATCAAGATCATAAGGTGGCAAATGAACAAGGCACCATGTTAAGAATGAATGTTTTAGCGCTACAAGGAACCAAACCTTAGTATACCAAAACAACTAACCAAAAGTGACTCCCAGCCTCTCCAGCCAAATAACTAATTCTGGGGTCTCCTACCTCAGAATCCTCAGGCTCATGTTTTCCTTAGCATTTTGAATGAGAGTATTCTTATGCCAGTGAGCATCCTATATGACTCTCCATTGTATTTGTGTGTGTGTGTGTGTGTGTGTGTGTGTGTGTGTGTGTGTGTAATAAATCAAACTGCTAAAAGGAGGCATTAATTAATGCCCTGGAAAACAAAAACAATTTTAGGAAAAACCAATTAGCTATCCTAAATGGCTTAGCCAAAATTAGCACCTACAGTGTAATAATAATGTAAATATCATATATTAATCATCAAAAGTGCCAGTGAGACTGTCAGGGATAGGAAAAAATTGCAGGCAAGTATATAATGAGAAGTCACAAGGTAATATGGTGAAGTGAGGAGTAAGGAAAAAGAAGAAAAATACATTATTTGGCAATATAGGTGCATGCACAAGGGCTGTGACGAACAATCTGGAGGGCATCTAGTCTGTGCAACAGTCTCTCACCAATTTGACAACCCTGCTTGTGCCCTCGTCCCTCACTGCTGCAGGTCTTCAGTGCAAGCCAACGTCCCAGCCTTTTAGTAAATCTCTAATGAAACCAAATTGATTGTCTGCACTCCCAGTGTGCAGGAGTCAGACTTCTTGGCTCTGCTTTGTCTGTTACACTGTTCTCCTGCTGGTTTCTAGACTCTGAAGATTTTGCCATTGGCTCTCCCATTGCCTCTGTTCCTTTCTATTTTTCCTAGTGGAATTATACCTTCAAAAATATATATCCCCTAAGTGTTTACTGGGTGTCTCAGAGAGAAAAGTTGTTGCTGTGCCCAGGTTGCCTATTTTGCCTGCGACATTTCTCATTCCCTTCAGGACTTCTGTCACGCTTATTCGTAAAACATTTTCATTCAGTTAATTAAGCTATCTAGTATATGTAGCAGCAAACCTCAGAAATTCATGTGTATTTGTAATTTTCACCAATGTCACTTTTTGAGTCCCTTACATTGAAATTCACCGAGATCAAGACTGGGACACCTTTCTTCCTCCTTTGCTTCCCTTCTCCTCTGTTCAACATTATTCTTCTATGGAATGAAGAAGAGTGACACAGCTGTGGAAGGGGAAGGCTGTGCTGTACAGAGGGACTAGAACAGCAGTGATCCGTGGTAGTACCAGCTACCTGTGTATTTTCAAAAGACAATCTTACCTTTGTGACATCTTGTACAAGTTCCTTAAAAAAATGTTAATTTGACCTCTCACTCTCTCTCTGTCTCTCTCTCTCTCTCTGAAGTCTAGCTTGTCTGGCATGACAAGGATTCCCTGCTATGGTGCCTCTTGCATGTCCCTCCTCAGCATTGAGCAATACATCAGGTACAGATGTCTTGTTCAACTTCCTTGGTCATCCCAGTCAAACTATGTAGCCCTACAGCTATTTCTCAAGCTGTGTATGGTCTACAGATCCTTCCATTTGACAGTTTTCTATAATACATCCTATGGCCACATCTCTCCTCAATGCCTATAGACTCGGCAACACGATAAAACCATAACAGTTAGTGTTTTCAAAGCTTGAATGCTGAATTCCTTATGACTACAGGTTGAGATGACCTAAAACATTACACTGAAACTCCTCAGATTTAGACTATTGCAAAAGAAAACATATTATTGCTCTATTACCTAGGTAGCAAGAATGCTACCAGAATATAATTAATTTCTCCAAAGAAATATTTTTCACAGACTTCTCAACATCAGCCCGTCATTTCTTCAGATATGTATTAAGCGATGTGTTACTTTCTTTAAATCCTGCTGGTATATGTCAGGTTAAGAATCAGTGTTAACAAGTCTGACTTCGCTCACACTATGACTAAATACTAATGATTTTCAACTGTAGAATGATTTCCTATTACCTCTTTCCATCTTGAGGCTTCAAATAAACATGAAATACAAAGAATTTAATTTTTTTCTTCTTTTTTTCTGAAATCAAAACTGTTCTTTATTATGAATTTACCCAGCAAGGACTATTAGCCATAGTACTACAGCTTGATTTTCTTCTTAACCTGGACATCTAGGACTACAGAGGTGGTCCTTGTGAGTGATCTTTATGGTATATCAGCACAATAAGATACTGCACATCTCTATACATGCAGCCCTGTGCTGGGCCGCATTAAAGCCATCAGACAGAAGGTACACCCTTCTAGTTTACCCCTAGACTGATATTCATCTTTGAGGAAGGTATCTGTATGATGAAAGCCCAGGCCTCCTCACAGGACCTCATAAACTCGATCTTGCAGTCCAGAAAATGCCAAGCAGAGCACAGCAGTGTCCAGAACGTGGATACTGATAGCACGTGTCATTACATCTTCTTGGGTATTAAGTTCAAACCATACAACTAGTTCTGAACCTTCACATGGTCCTCTGCACTTCCCAGACCCAGCTTTCTCACTGTCAAGATACATAGTGTATGATGCTGTCAGAATCTAGGTGAGAAATGAATTTAATAGGTGTGATAGTAACTTTGAACAGGGGAAATATGTCCTGTACTGGTTTGGTACTTTCTGTGATAGACATACACACGAACTAGTGTTGACTAACTATCAAGATGGAGTTGGTCATGCAACACATTCCTGGACTAGGGTTACCTTCTAGTCCTTGGGGGAGATATGTAGCAGCACCTAGTGAAGACAGAATTTCTTAAGTTATCAAATTATCTACATGTGGTTCACTAGCAATAAAAAGGCACACACCCAGTTCTGCATCTGCTGGTTCATACCTCAGTGTCATGAGGTGAGATTCTTTTTATCTTCCATGACCTGCAAAGAGAAGCCATTCTCTGTAAGCAGGATCTTTAGAATCAGATAAATAGCTTTATTCTCATCAACCTAATCACAGGATGGAAGTGTGTCATCATGTCATACGCTGTTCGGGTCAGTAATGGTACCCTTCTGCTCCTGTTCATTGACATGTCTGCCCTAAGTTCTATTATACTTAATCTTGCTTGCTCCCTTCCCTACACCCCCCACACTGTTCTCTTAATCTTGTCTTTCTGCCTTGCATTTTATGACTGGCTTGTAGCGCTTCACTTGTCTTGATCTTGGTTTCACAGGTGTAACACCGTGCTCTTCTTCTAAGTCGCTTAAGAGTCACATGTTGCTGTTGTCATTTTTACATCTCTTTCCTCCTACTTAGATACCTTTAAATTTTTAATTTAAATTGTATTTAAACAGAAGAAATAGGGATAATGAGCTGCAGGAGTCTTTTCATATACACCAAAGCAAGTATTTTGCAGGTAGATACTTGCAGTGTTTCCATTTGCTGGCATGATACCTGACAAGTGTCAAGGCAGCAGTGCTCAACTGTAGGCGAGTATAGAAAAATTGCCTCATACATTAGATAAAATTTCCCTCACTTATATCTTTTATGCTCAATAAAATGAAGTGCTGGCTGTGGTTATGAAAATCTGAGACATCTGTTCACTAATGGTGTAAATACAATTGTTATATAAATGCATTCAGTGATCAGAGAGCTGAGAAATCAGAAAGGGTTAGAAAAGCAGAAATGGGCAAAACCAAAAATTCATTGCTATGTATGTGTGTGCACTGATGCAAGTGTGTGTTCACTGTGTCAGCACGTGTGTGTGCTGTGTCAGCATGTGTGCACTGTGTCAGCATGTGTGTGCACTGCATCGGCATGTCTAAGCATCAGAACAAGTGCATGGGAGTCAGGGGAAGAACAGTAGCTAATGCAGTCTATAAAGTACATATGTCCTGTGATAAGACAACAATGAATCTAATAACAAAGGCCTAAGGCCAAGCATGTGACAGAGAGTAAATTCTTCAACTAAATCAAGTGGTGAACACATGAATATCAGTTTTACCATTCTGATTTTAAAATATGCTTTGTATATAATCTACTATATGTTGTATACTTCATAATTTTATTAAAGTGTTTTTCTTCTAACAGATGTTTTGCTTAATAAGAAGCTTGAATTAACCACCAGTAGCAGGCACTTGTATGAAGCCAACTTTAGCCGTGGCAGATGAGTTAGAGGCAGACTGGGGGAAGGATTCAGGATGTCTCCATCCTATTCCCATTTTAGGTAGCTGACTTTCTATGGTCATGTCTGATCCTAAGTCCCTGCAGTTTTAGCCTGGGCTCTAATGTTACCATCTCCACCCCTTTTCCCCTTTTGTCTCATAAACAATGTTGTATTCTTGGTTTTGGCCATTTCTTCTTTTCTAACTCTTTTACAAACTTAAAAACACTGCAGTCATAAATGGGCTTTTCCTATTAAATATTTTTACTATAAGATATCAATTTAATTTATTCAGTATGTTTTTTTTTCTTTAAGTCAGAGTGTTGCTGTATAGATCAGGATGTTCTAGAACGTTTTATACATCATTGTCTCTCAGTGTTAAGAAAGTGATCAGTATAATAATGCTTATCTAGCAGTACGTTAAATGCATAGAGAAGTGGCACACATGTGGGGCCTAGCATTTCCTAACACAAAAAAAAACTTTAATGAAGGTGGACAGACAAAGTCCTTTTCCAAAATAAACTATGAGAAAGCTAGCAAGACTAGCAAGGCTGTAACTGAACTCAAGACTAAACAAGAAAAAATTAAATAATTACTAATATTCTTTCTTCCTTTCTTCTTTCTTTCTCATTCATTCATTCATTCATTCATTCATTCTTTCATTTTTCTTTCTTCCTTCCTTCTCCTTTTTTCAGAGAAGGTTATTAACATGCTTCCATGAAGGCTTTTCTTTTCTCTTCTTTTTTTTTTAAAGCATTGAATTGAGGCCTTACTGCTGGCATATTCAAAAGCCAGAGCCAACACTAAGAATTACCGCCAAAGAAAAGAAAAGAAATAAAAAAAAAGATGCCACTGTTAATGGTACCTCTTCTGTAAAGGGTTCACGGAGAGAATATGCTAAGTACATGAGGAAGATTGGCCATTCCTCTCCAAAGAAAAGATTTAAAAGGAAGCAAGAGAGACTTAAAAATCACTCCCATAAACAATAGCAGGAATGTGTGGTTCATTGAGGACGGAAATAATCCCACAGCGGTGCACTGACTTTTCATTGATGTATAAGTGGCTGCCTATTATTTGTAACAATGAAGGGAACTAATTTAACACAAGAATGTAGACAGAGAAGAAATGCTGGTTTAATAATAGGTTCATTCTCGGCAGGAATTCCTGTGCCTGTGCAGGAGAAGTACAGATTGTTGGGGAAGGGGAAAAGAAGCAGCGTTAGATGATGGTAAACCCCATGGCCTCTTTGCTTAGAAGTCTATTACATGAATGTGCCAAGGAGCTGTTTCAGTGCCCTACCGTGTGAGTCAAGAAATGTGACTTCAGCTTGACAAACTACAAAAGGTAAGACTGGGGAAAGCTGATAGACCTCAGGGATGGCTGTTACTGGCTGTAACCTTCAGAGCATCATTGGCTGAGGATGAAAGTAGCCCCTGGTGCACACAGCTGCAGGTGCACAACCTTAGTTTGGGTAGAGAGCAGCAGGGGACAGAAAGGTGTGCCCTTCACTGGAATCCAATTTGTTAAAGGAAACTGTACATTCTGTGAAACTATTTACCCTGATTTGGAAATTAGCGGTTGCCTTAGCAACACTTGAATCCCATGAGGTTCCTACACAGTGCTAATTTCAATTCATGGACACCTTCACGGGTGAAAAATGGAAACAGTAACATGAGCATCCCATTTGGCTTGCCTCTCATAGGAAATGAGATCCTCCTCAGCCAATAAAGTCATCCAGATAGTAGCTCCCACTTATTGATACCCCACCATGCCAGATAAGACACTGCTAGCTTCATATCTCAAACCATTTCAAGGGGAAATGCAAGTCTGAAATTTTGAGATATGACTCCATTTTGCAGATGAGAAATGAGCTGCAGACAGGCTACCTCATATCAGTGGTCACTGCTGATTTTAGTTCAGACCTGCCTGACACACTTCAGATTTTCCTGTTCTTTTCACACTTCTGCCTTTGTTAAGAATCATTCTGTTCAATAGCTACAAAGTCCATTAGGATTCTCCTGTTCAATATCTTCAGTTGGGATATGAAATTAAGTAAACAAGATGTACAAGAAGGACAGACAGTCCAGTGGAGGCCACATAGTCAGTAACAGGAGAGCTGTGAAGAGAATTTAGATTTCTTGACTGTGTTTGAGGTGTTCTTGACTGGAGGCTACCGTGAGGACCCAGCTCTGTGATCATTTCAACAGAATAATTTTATCGTCTTCATTTCATTCTGACTTTCTTCTATTAGACTAAGCAACGGATGGTTGTCGACTGAAAGAAGAACAAATATTTGTCACACATCCCTCATACCACAAATGCTCAGGGTTGTCATGGTCAAAACTACAGGTGACATTAAGGTGCTTAGATTGCAAGACTCCAGCATCATTTCCCCTCAGAGCCATAAGGGACATAAATTGCCTCACCATGCCTCACTTCTTCTGTAATTATAATTACCCCCAGCATACAAAAAAATAGCATTTTGCCCCAAATGCTAAACCTTACAAAACCAGAACAAAAACCTTAATCTATTTCTAATTGATTTTTACTTTAACTTTATTTCATTTCTTCTGCTTCAGAAATTTGATTTGATTACGTGTGCCTACATGATTTTAGCACATACATTCAGGTGCTGCAGGATGCCCAACAAATGTGCTTACAGGCAGTTTGGACCTCCCAGATGTGGACGCAGGACACCAATCCTATGTCCTCAGCAAGAGCAGTAACATTTTTTAAATGTCTAAGCCATGCCTCTAGCCCAATAGCTTTACCTTATAAGTGAAAATTTCTTATTCTGATATGAACACAAGAAGGTCTTATATCCTATTTTTAACACCTTTACACCTGAAGTCTTGTAAGAGTATGATTTGATGTAGTGTATGCTCAAGTCGGCACAGGTACCTTGAAGAAGAAAAGCTGTGCTTTATAACAATGATTTTTCAGAACTATGCTGTGTGTATGGATCTCTTGAAGAGCTTATAAAGTCCAAACCAAAAATCCACTTAGGTCACAGTGAGATCTCTGCTTGGAATAAGTTCTTGTGTGACTCCAATGTCTTATGTGATGCTTTATGGACTGTACCTTGGGAAGTGGGTTCTTTATAACAGTCTTCAGTCTAGTTTGCCATTGCACTCCATCTCTGTACCCATAATAAAATCAGTAGGACTTCATAATTTAATGTTGTGTGTAAACGATTAGTATCTATCCCTTCCATACAAAACATCTTGACTTCCATATATATCTTAGACTCTAAATAATGACAGTTATTTAGCATAAGATTTGTTGGTGTAGTTGTTTTGAGGCAATTTCCCTCTGTAGCCTGGGCTGGCTTTGCACTTTGAGCATCCTTCCTGTCTTACCTTCCTGAGTATTTAAAGTATAGGCATGAGTTGTCATGAATGGCTAGGGGTAAGGAATTTCTCCCCATCACCCTCCTCCTTGTGGTAAATTTTGAACACATATTTCTTGATGCAGAGAAACTAGTGAGGCAAGAGCATAAATGTCGTGAGAATTATGCCCTACTAAACAAAAATCTGAACCCTGAATTTAAAAACTAGAACCCTGGACCAGCTTACTACAATTTGGTAGAAAACATCCCTCAAAGAGAGGGGAGAGGACAGAGGGAGTGGTGTAGGGAGGGAGGGAGTAAGGAAGGAAGGAAGGAAGGAAGGAAGGAAGGAAGCAAGGAAGGAAGCAAGGAAGGAAGGAAGGAAGGAAGAGAAAGTAGTGTCTCTTGGCTCCTATTATCTTGTCTTTGAAATGACGTCATTAAGTGACATCCTCCCTGGGACTCTTTTGTCTTTGTTCCCAGTAATTCTTCATTTCTCTCTGTACTGTAGGTATCGCATATTCTCACCAACTCTCATATAAGTAAAACTGAATGAGAAATAAACACTGGGGTTTTAAGTTGCGATCCTGTATTTAGAGTTAAATATTTTAAATCCCCGATGGGTGAGGTTTCCTATTTGCACTTCCAGACTGGGTCTATGCTCAGCTACTCATGACAGAAAGCAAGCTCAAATACATTTTTTTTCCGCCATGCTAGACCCTCACTCAAAAGGATCCCATCTGTGTCTGCAGTAGTCTTCCTGGAGTTGGGAGGAATACAGGCATCAAATGGCAGACTCACTTTGCCTCTGGGCTTTCTCAAGACTAAACCATTTATTGGGTTTTGCTTCTTCTATGACATGATGCTGTCCTACTTCTGGGGCTGACATTCATTTCCCCATATCATCAGAGCTCCTGTGCCACCACGCTGTCACTGTTGCCATATTGTTGTCTAGCTCTCCAAAGTCCCCTGCTTCAAAATCCCATTAAGCCCTGGCCTCCTCCACAGTACCCTTCTGCTCCCAAATTACCAGTCATTCTTCCTCTTTCTATCTTTATCCAAATTCCGTTTCCTTAGTGCTTTCTGTGGAGTTAAAAGCACACATTTGCAGTTCATCTTAAACAAAACAATAACGATAAACTTTCCCTGCAATACTTGAGTTATCATCCCAAGGGCTGGCTCTACCAGTGTGGATCACCACTCCTGAAGCTTATAATTCTTGATGCACTAATATAGTAAATCTGTTCTTTTTTTCCCTTCCTTCCTCCTTGTCCTCCTATAACATAGTACCTTTGGACCTAACTGGATGCATGTTTGCTTGACCTTGTTATAAATGGCTTACCCACTCTTCAGGCCTCCAAGACTTTGGTAAAAAAAAAAAAAAAAAAAAAAAAAAAAAAAAATGTGAGACTCAGAATCCCATTCAGCATGGAGAAATGTGTATTAGGAAAAAAAATATTGAACCAAAACCAGTTAGATGTCACAAGGTCATTGAGTTAGTCAACACTTAGTGAATCATTCATTAATCAAACATTTGCTGTTTTTTTTTTACATATGCTAAATAGTAGACTAAGGCTTACAAATTTAAAAGCAAATCATAAAACAAAGTTAACCATTAGAATCTATAATACCAATGAGCTTAGGAACAGCACAAATTCCATATGATGGGTTATTCATACAAAGGGAGGGACCCATAGAGTAGAGAGGGGTGAAGGCGGTAAGAATGGATTTTAGGCATATTAGAGGAATTAGAGGCTGAGCATGATTTAAAAAATACATCACAACTTTTTTTATTAATTCTTCCACAATTAATTTGCATCACAATTTTATAAACCCCCAACGAATTAATAAAAATATTGAATTTCTTTGAAAACAAGAACAAATATAATGAAAGAGCAATCAGGGTAGGATTTCAACAATTATTGAACAAAAGAGGGGAGCTTGCATCAACTGTGCATAATCTCACAGGAGTCTGAAAACTGCTAAAGGGCCTGCACCAGAAAGGCATAGGACCAGGAAACTAACTGGTAAGGAGCACACCAGACTCTAGAGATCCACAGAGACCCCACATGATTGATTGCCTGGGATGGACCTAAAACTGTACCTGCTGTACAAAAGAAACCAATAGTACAATCACTCATTCAGAAAATGTTAAACCACATGCTTTGCTATTCATTGTGGGGGAGGTTTCATTATTCAGCCAATTGAAGAGTCACTCAAATTAAACCCTTCTGATTTTAGTTGGACAAAAACCACATAATCCCATGTTGGGTCCCAGGTTGAAGCTGCTCAGGAACCCACTGTAATGTCTTCTTCTGATTTCTTATCCTGGAAATGCCACTTTGGCTCAAGATTCCCTTTTTTTCTTTCTTTATTCTTCTCTTATATATTACATTCCAACCATGGTTTTCTCCCTCCCCACTACCCAGTCTCTCCCCTACATCCTCCCTCTCCTCCAAATCTCCCCTCTGTCTCTCCTTAGAAAAGAGCAGGCCTCCCAGAGACTTTAACCAAACGTTATATAGCAAGATACAATAAGACCAGGCCTATCCTATCACACTAAGGCTGAACAGGCAATCCAATAAGAGGAAAGAGGTCTTACAAGTAGGCAAAACAATCAGGGGCAGGCCCCACTTCCACTGTTAGGATTCTTACAAGAACAGGAAGCTATTCAGCCATAGCATATATTCAGAGGCCCCAGGTCAGACCCCTAGAGGCTCCCTGATCTCTTCAAGCCCCAGTGAGTCATCAGTTAATTCTATGCCCTAGGTTCTTGTGTATATCTTCTGGTAATGTAGGGTCATATCCCGACAACTCTTTGATATCTGAATAAATAAATATTTGCCCATCACCACCACTCCAAAGCAATATGTAAAACATATACCTGAGTCTGACCTTGTTGCTGCTGCTGTTCCATAACAAATGTCCCACGGGTTATTGAAGATTCTAAAATTTATCATTTTGTGAATAGCACATACTACCCCAAGGTGCTGTGGCACATTCCCTAAAGTCCCCATGATTTCGTCCTATGCCTGGCTGTTTAAATCTAAAGAAGCAGAACACTGCTGCTGATTTTTTATACAAGATGTCTCCTCTGTGCTATGCAGGAAGTAGACTGAATGAGATTAAGAGAGGAATGCTCATGAGTGGTGAGTGAAGGAAAAGTCAAGGATGATTCCGAAGTCCCTGTCTTGAGTGAGTAGGTTTTGATTGTATGAAATTAATTAGGTAGCATAATCAGAGAAATTGCTTAAAGTGTTGGACAGGAGGTAATGAGTTCAGTAAATAATTGTTGATGGGAATGGGCGGATTAATGAATCTAACCATCAAATATAGCACCATTGAAGTGAAAAGTTGATGGAGAAGCTCATTTAAAACGGAGCTAGTTCAACTAATTCTTTCAAGGTTGTCTAATGCATTTGAAGCACGAATGACTCATGTGTCTTCTGTTAAGTGGGTGATGAGTAGAACACGTGCAAAATGTAGACATCTATGTATACATCATCCTAAGACTGTCTAAAACCTGCTCAGGGTGCATTTTTGAAACACCTGCAAGATTCTGTTTAATAAATCTATAGCTGGAATTTTGGTCAACTATTAGGTAATTCTTTTTGTTTGAAGGTGCTCCATGGTGCTTTGTTTGGCTAGGTCTGCTCCTGCTCTGTCACTTTGGTCTTTGGGGCACATTTGTTCAAGGTTTGCTCCACTCTTTGACTACTATGGAAATCTTGCCTAAAATGATCACAAAAAAAAAAAAAAAAAAAAAAAAAAAAAAAAAAAAAAAATCTTTCCACCTTTGCTTAGATTTTTTTATACTATGTTCCCAAAGATAAATGGATCCCTGGTTTAGATGGTAATTTGTGAAGTGACACTAAAAATATCGCTAAATTTTAATTTCCCTAGATATCTTTCCCCAGCCAATGATAACATTCTTGCTGACATACCCACATCGTCTATTTCTATCCCAAAGGTGATGAGGAGATCTGACAGATAGAGACACATCAGCAGCCATGCCAACTGGCTGCCAGCTTGGACATATGTACAGAGCAGAGAGCATATCAAAGTTCCCTATGCAGAGAGCCAAGAGCCCACTGACATTCGCCAATGACTGAAGAACATGTCAATATCACTACAGCATAGTCAAGTGTGGAGTGAGCCATGTTAAAGGTTCTGGAGAGGAGAAGATGACCACCTGGGTAGGGTACCACTCTGCTATATATATGTGCCTCATTTGGCATCCACTTTGCCTGTCTGCTGCTGGGTTTCCATCTGTCGACTCTCAACATAATGTCAGAGATAAAAACTGAAGACTCCAAGGCTTCAAAATGCATTTTTCTGCCGACTGCCTGATGGCTGTCTGGAGACATAAAATTTAGAAAGCAACCCTTGCAAACTGACCCTCTTATTGGTATGTACATTTTAATTTTAACTCTGCAGAGAGTCTATTTTATTTAATCAAAGTATAAATCCAAGAAAAGCCTTGCAAATTTACAGGTACAAACATGGAAAGACACAGTCCATCACTTATCAGAATTAAATTGCACATATGTTTGTGTTAAAATTTATCTAATGTACCCAGGATATATATTATTAACTGAAATGCAATGTAATATTGACATGTGTTCAATTTTTACTATAACATTACATCTTAATATTTTCAGGATAAATAGAAATAGAGATGTTTTGAAATTGTTTTCTAGTTGTACTTAAAGTCCCCCAAATTCATGTACATCATTACATGCATTATATTTAACTGTTTATGTGCATATCTCATTAAAAAATATTAAAGATATGTCAATAATCATCCAATTAGTCATGTTCTTCCTCTGTTTCTGTCTTATAATTTGAAACAACCATATTCTCCTTTTTTAGGTTTTCAAAACACT
This sequence comes from Micromys minutus, assembly GCF_963924665.1. Classification (NCBI taxonomy): domain Eukaryota; kingdom Metazoa; phylum Chordata; class Mammalia; order Rodentia; family Muridae; genus Micromys; species Micromys minutus. Next base: position 25,481,198 of record NC_137976.1, on the reverse strand, counting down.
TTAACTTGATTTCAGGACTATACCATAATTGTTTAAACATATCCTTTTTAATATAATAAAGGAGAGTCATTTCAAGCATAATTTGAGAAAATTGAAAGGCCAAAAAGCCCCTTTGACTGGGAATAGACACCCCCCACCAAGGTATCTGAGATAATTTTGTAGGGGTAAACCTCTTCCAAGAAAGCAGAACATCATGGTCTGTCTTTAGAAATTCATTTTAACATGCTTGGAGACAAGATATTAATAAGATTTGTTTAACCAAGTAACTGATCAGTTTCTGTTCTCTCTCTCTCTCTCTATCCCTCTCTCTCACTCTCTCTGCTTGTGTGTGTGTATGTATCCACACATTTGTACACTCACACATATACATACTAATGTATAAATATTTGTTACTGAAATTGTGACTTTTAAATATATTCATGTGTGATCCCTTCAGTTTCAGTGTAGGTGAAACCTACAAGTGTCCATAACATAGGTTGTGGTGTGTTGTTAGCATTCTTAATTGACATTATTAAGTAAACTGTCTTAGGTATTTTCCTGAGCTAATAGCCATGTTGTGCTTCCATTCTGTTAGGAAGCAATACTAAACACAGAGCTGAAAGAAAAAAAAAAGATCCCAGCCAAATACAGTTCAGAAAGAAAGGTATGGAGGGAAACTCTATCACATAATTAGAAGGAAACAAATTTTGTCCATGACCTGAACAAGTGCCAAAGCTGATTTGTCCGCTAGTCAAGCCTTTGTTTTCATCCATCTCATAAATGGAGCAAAGGGATCACCTAACCTGTACCTAGCCACTTGATCAGCAGGACTTGGAAATGATGATTGGACATTATTTGAAGCTATTAAATTGTGACACTTTATTTCACAGCCCTAGTGCCTTAATACGAGCTTGCCTTCAATTCCTCCAAGTGTGAGTACTAATAAGAAATATGCTATTGTGGTATTTTGATAGGAAGCACCATGGACAGCTGTCTGAAAGCACAGAATCATATGCTTCCGAGTTCTGAAGACTGTGGCCAGGGTTGTGTTGCCTTTAAGAACTCTGAGAGAGAATCTATTCTCAGCTTCTCTCCTAGGTTCTGTGCTTTGCTGGTCATCTTTGTCACCCCTTTGCCTATAGATGTATCATTTCCATCATCTGCCTGCAGAGTCACAGTATTCATGTGTTCCAGAAATAAGTTAGGCATAACCCTCCTGTTAAATTAGATTTTTATTAACACTGGGATTTGTGACTATCCTATCTGCTTCCTCCCTTGATTTTCCATGTTCACAGCCTTATAATATTATACACTAAATAAGTGGTTTTTGATGAACATGGTTCCCTTTAATTACTGCCATAACTTAATGTAGAAATGTAATCACAGAAAATCACTCTGATTGAAGATCAGCAATGATACTGCAATAAAGGTGACATAACATACGACAGTATTAAACGCGTAGATTTTATATTTCCCAAGAATCTGGTAACTTTGCCTTCCTTTTGTGTTATGATTAATAATATCATTATTTGAATGTGGCAATTTAGAACTAATAACAGTTTTACAAAAAGTAAGAAAACCTATGCTAGGGCTCTTGCTTACTGTTCACTGGCGTTGAATGTCACACAATTTATATGTCTGGATTAAGTGGCGTGGAATCAAAGTATTTAAGAGAGAATGGAACGAGGAGCCTACTGCAATTGTATTGTGCCAATATTCAGGCAGGGCACAGAAGAAAATCACAACAGGTTTGGAAGCCAATCAAATTAATCTCAGCCTAAGCCTGGAAAGGGAGAGCAATTGCAGCTCTTCAGGTCATGCTGTGATCATGAAAGAAACAGACCTGATCATTCGATTACTGAGCTATAGACATAGAACTGTGGAAACCCTTCCAGAGTATCTAACCTTTAGTAATACGTGTGGGCATTTCTACAGCTTGGGAAGATGAATTGATTATCTTACAATTTCACAACCTGGTTCATGGTGAAAGTCCCAAACCCGGACCAAGCCACTGTAATTTGAGATGAGGCAAAATTAGATGATACACAGGAAACCATGAGGACAAAGGAGGTCGTTATGTGAAGCTCGAAAGTGGCACATCATTGCAGTAGCTATTGAAGAAGTAAAACACCTTTGTAAAAAGCTACATGGTGAAGAACATACAAATGTGGAAATACTGAGAGACTATATGGTAGAGAGTCTCCTGGGAACACAGATGAATCTAAAATTTCATAGCTAACATTCCTTTTGTGATTTAGGGCATTGTTCCTCTTTTCTTCACTTCCCAATTTATAAAATGGAGATATTAGCATCTGTTTCATGTAATCTATCTGAAGAAAAATATACAGATTATTTATTGAAGCAGCTTATACTTAGAAGCTTGTCAGTTAATTTCCTATAGCGAGACAGTTGTCCTTACTGTTAAAAATTTCCATATTTTTGTGAGTGTTGCTTTGTGTGGATGCTGTCTTATAAATGATACTAATTCATTTTTATATTATTTTCTGTTCTGAATGTATAATGTAAATTAAGGTACCACTAAGAAAATATGGATAGTTTATAAAGACTTCAGCATCCAAATGCTGAAGGTGAAATAGGGGAACCAAATAGCATGAACTATGACAAGTACATCTCTATGAACAGGGAAAGCTGGTACCACAGCTTCTGAAAGAATTTTAAACATTTTTAAATAGTATTTAAAAGTTTAATATGTATATGTGCATATGTGAACCTATGTCTGTGCACCACATAGGTGTCTGCTGCCCACAGAAGTAGGGAGGTGTCAGATCCCTTGGAATTATATTTGCATATAGTTGTAAGCCACCAAATGAGTGCTGAGAATTGAACTTGGGTCCTCTGAAAGAAAGCCTGTCTTCATAACCAGTGGCCCACCTCTTGGGTCCTTGGTACCATAATGCTTTTAGGTCATATTATATTTCATAATTCTAAATTTTAGGAAAACATCAAGTATTCAAAATAATGTATACATATATATCATATATAACATGTATTATATTAATATAATATGTATTATATAATGTTTTCCATATAATATAAAATATGATATGTGGTATATGATATATAACATTATTGAATTTTTTTGGTTTACACTCTTCTTTGAGCTATGATAAACAAATCGAGGGGGTGGAAAAATAATAAATTTAAATTGAAATGGTGTGTGTGCCTGTTTTGGTTTGGTTTAGTTCAGTTTGGTTTTGGATTTGGTTTTAAATTTCAGTTGTCACTACTGCAGAAAGGAGTAAATGCATATACTCATAACAGGTTGAAGTTTATTGTCCCAAAGTTAATACTCTCTTTTATTTTTATTGGATCATTTGTGAATTTACATTTCAACTGTTATCCCCTCTCCCATCCTCCCCTTGCCCTGTTTCTATGAGGATGCTCCCATTGCCAGCCACATTCTCCTTTTTCCACACCCTGGCATTCCCCTACACACGGAAATGAGCCTTAACCTCATAGGAAGAACAACAATATTAACCAGCCAGATCCCCCAGAGTTCCAAAGTTAATACTTTCTAATTATTCTGCTCCAATTATGTGAATATATTTTATTACTTGTTTGGTTTTTAATATGGCTGATGAGTAAATATAATATTTGCCATTATCTAAATATTATTTTACTTTTCCTCTCCTTTGTGTGTGTATGTGTGTATGGAAGTGTAATCTAGGTCAGCTCTGCCCTGGACCTGCTGCATAGTCACCGTGTCTCTCATAGACATAAACCTTAGCTTCTAAACATACACTTTTAGGGAAAATATTCTCAGCTCTTCTCAGCCTTTTGGCTAAGATCAAGAGTAGGAAAAACATTCTTTTTAAAAATAGAGTTCTATTTTAATCCTTATAGAAGAAAGTCTTATAACAATATCTTTTCTGTGAAATAAAGATGATTATTTAATTAGTCATGTGATTTTATTTAATAACACTTTAGAATCTTCTTCCTAGGGCCAGTTGTTGTGATATTATCCAAATATGTTCTTATGATAGTCAATATAAATATGGAAAATTACCTATATTTTTATTTTTATATTGTTTTTAATCTAAATATTTTCTTTATTATATTTTTTGATCTAAACATTTATATGTGACTATCAACAAAATAATCATAGTTTAATTTTTACTTCCAACATTAATACTCTTTGACCAGTTACTTCAAAAAATACATTTATCTTTAAATAGAAAAATTCATATCATAAAACAATGTCATTCCGACTGTCATTTCTTTGGAAAGCTTACTCATGGCTAGACAGGACACATACTGCAAAGTAAGATATTTCTACTTCCAGTATTTTATGTAAAATTATCAGCTGGGTATATTGCAACCAGCTGTAGTGACCCGATACCATAATGATATGTGTAAATGCTCAGACTCTTAAACTGGAGGGATTGACAAGGAGGTAACAGTGAAAGTAATGACCTGAGTAGAGGAACTGTAATACAAAGAAGGATGGTGCTTTCCTTCCCTCTGTGCTACGCAAGACTGCACAATATACAGACTGAGACCTCCCCGTTACTAGCCATCAGAGCACTGTTCTATTTTCCCTGAAGCATACGTACGTCATACAATCTGCTTTTAGATTCTCAGAAACAATAACTACCGAGTCCTCATATTGTGCTTTCTGTTGTCAGTGAGCTAGTTTCATTCCTATATTGAAATTTTCAAAATTCCCTTTCATTTGATGATTTTTACTGAGAAAAGAAAGAAGACGTAAAGATTGCAATGACAAATATCAGATTAACTTGCTCTTTTGTTCTTTTTTTTTGTTTTTTTGACGCAAGGCTCTTGCAATGTAGGCCACATTGTCCCCAGACACACTTGTGCTGACCCTAAACTCACAGTGATTTTCATACTTTATACTTTCAAATACTGAGATTGGAAGTGTGAATGCCTATATACCCAGGAAATTAGCCTATTGTTCGTTTGTTTGTTTGTTTATTTAACCAAATACTGGGTGATATCATTTCCATAACTTTTTGTAGGGCCATTTAATGTTCAGTCATTAAATCTCCAGTACCACAAATGGACTTATGCAACTGAAAGCATCATGAATAACATCAGTAATACGATCATGTTTTACCAGGAATATTGGAGTATTTCAGTAATGTTTTCAACTAAAAAAATAAAAAAACCTAAATTTTGAGAAAATTTGTTTTTTAAAAAAACAATCCCAGCATGTTTATGAAAACCATAAGCAGAGGTACTCTATCTTAAATTAATTCTAAAACAAGAAGATAAATTTTATTTAAGAAAAAACATGAAAATGTCTGAAACTCACCAAAAAGCAATGTGTGACCTCCCCCTACTGGTTCAGCAGAATAATAATAATAATTAAAAAAAAATCAGAGACAAGTTTTTAAACTTCAAAACTGTACTGAAGTTCTATTAATTTAGAGAATCTAGGGGGCCTCACTCTCACAGGTTATAAAATATCTACCGTCAGTGACATTGATACAACAAATCCAAAGACATTCACGCACAATTCAATCTCACATTCATACTCAACCAGATCCTGGACCACTCTTACCTCAGGGCATAAATAAACCTCCTGCAGGCATTTGTTACATAAGCAAATAAAGGAATGTGCAACTGCTCGCCCATTTCCTACTAATACATGGTGACTTTAATTTCATCTCCCTAGAGTTCTATAGCCCTTTCTCTCTACACACGTACAAGCTTCCACTTTTTCTGCCTCCAGTATGATAGCCCTTATATCTGAGCTTGTACCTAGAACCTCATGTGCAAGGGAATCTTTGCTGCTGATCAACTAATTAGGTACTAAATTATATATTTTAGATCACTTAATGATTGTTGCATCTTATTAAAATTAAAAATAACTCGATCTGATGAACGAGAAATAATGGATGCATATTTTATATAACTTTGAATAAAATTTACATGTTAATCAACTAATTGCTAAATGCTAAGAAGTAACTTTTCTGAGGAGCCCTCTGACTCACCTTTAGATGCCTTACAAAGTTGACCCAGATTACAAGAGTTTTTACTCATAAGAATCAACCACTTTGATTTCAAGTTATTCTGTAATCTAATTCTTCCGGAAATTTCTACAGACAAATTGATCCTTTCTTGAAAGGAAGTTGTTCCTATGTAACTAACTAGTGCATACATTTGATGGCTGAGTCAGAGTCTAAGATCAAGAAATAAAATTTACCAAGTTTGTATATTGACTGTAAAATAGTCCAAATAACTTTTCTTCTGTAACTTTTATTCTATTTAATAGATAATAGCCTTATTAGCCAGTTCATAACCTATCTGTCCCTGTCTAAGAAAGCATTTTATAGCAACCCAACTATGAAAACAAAATTACACCAGACAATTGCTGCTTCAGGTTGAACTATGACTCCTAAAAGGCATTTTTGAAGCAAGGTATGTTGACACATGACTATAATCCCAGAACTTGAGAAGCTTAAGTAGAAAAATTTGCCAGTTTGGGTCAAATATTAGGATATCAAGTTGAGAGCCAGCTTAGGCTATACAGCAAGACCCTGTGCTATCACTCCTATCAAACTGGCCTCATACACACATAAATATAGGTATATTTCATCATCCTCTGTAATATACGTTATAGTCTCTATGAAGAGGCAAAAGGAATACATATAGAGGACACACACAAATATGTCATATGTAAGATAGAGTAAAATAATAACTCCTGGTACCTGTAAATGTTTGTTTGTAAACAGGATCTTTATTAATGTTATCAGGAAAAACAAATTTTAAACTGGGACATTTTCTGGTATAACCAGCATCTTAGAGAAGAAAGACACCACTGGAACACAGTCCTTGAAGGATGCGGCATGAGGGATGTCTGGGAACTTGTGAGGAAACTCCAAGTAAACAGCAAGAGTGTCTCATCATCTCTGATCCTCGATAACATGGGTTGTTCGCGGAATGTGTTTTCCGTGCTCCTCCCGGGTACAGAGGACAGGTGTCATTTGTTGTTTTTCATATGCCTCTATAGAAAAGCATGTTCTGCCATGCAGTTTGTCCTTGTGCTTGTCTGCTGCTTGAGCTCATGACACCTTTACATAAGTGACCTTCCTTAACACTCAGGGTATACACTTCCTGATGCTCTGAATAAAGGTGGCTATTGCATGAGACTTTAGACAGCCTCATTTGGGGGATCCACTTTCCCAAGTTCATGAGACCAAGCAGAGTGGTAATAGAGACACAAGGGCAGGAAAGCACAGCACAAGAAAGTCGGAACATCCTGGTGTGACTGATAAAAGTACCAACAAAAATTGCTGGCAGTCACCAAGATGTCTGAGAGGTTCTTTGAGCCTCCACTAGGAACTAACTCAGTCAAAACTTTGTTTTCCTATGTTGCTTTGCCAATGTGCTAAAATACATGTCTGCTATTTCAGCCGTACATTTTGCGGTATTTTATTGCACTGTCAGGAAATGAATTAACTAACATAATGTGCATCACAGACATACTAAGGCCAAGCACTCAGTAAGTCTTCAAACCCACAGAAGATGACTTTCATACTTCCATTTCAGTCTCCTTAACTGAAATGTAAGTGAACTAAACTAAGCAATAGAGTTACTTTCAATGTATTTATAGAAGCATGAAGCAGAGCCCTTGTTTACTCTTAAAAGGCTGTGCAGCAGCCTAGAGAATTTATGTCAGTTATGATTTTAAAGAACAGGTGCATAGTAAACTAATAAGAATGAGACTATATTAAGATAATAAAATCATTCTAAGTTTAGCCAACAACTAGTAGAAGGTTCAGTAGCACAGTAAGAACATAGGAAGATCATTAACTTTCTAGAACACTAAATCTGCTGATTCACTGTAAAGACCATGTGCCATTTGTAGCAAAATTCAAGTAAGAGGCAAGCAAAGTCTAATTTACTTTACATGTTCTAAGATACCCAGACAGCCTCCTAATAACTAGATGTGATCTTGCCTATAGAATATCCTAGAATGACATATTCACCAAATGGCTGAGCTTCTTTACTTCAAAGAATTTAGCGAAAATTGGAATTCTAATTCCATACTTTCTTAACCAAATATCTGTAGCCACTTTTGGCTATTCCCAACGTCTTTTCAGAAGTGCTTTTAAATTATTTCTACCTTAGCAATTTCACAAACATCCGGAGCACTTGGTCTTTATTATAAACAAATTGTCTAAAAAGACATAAAATTAGCAAAAGGATTTGAGGGACTTTTTTTTTATTTTTTGTAGTAATACAAAGAGTAGAAAGCATCTGAAGTAGCTGATAAAGGAGATCAGATGAACACTGCAAGAATCTCATAGTTAATACTATGGTAACCTATTATTTTTTATTGATTAGCAGAGTAAATAGCATTATAAATCTTCAATTATCTGTTGAAAATTGAGGTTAACCAGGAAAAAAATCAAACTATAACACTCTTTTGAAGAACAAATTTAAAAGAGAAAATTAGTGACCAATATTCTTCAAAAGACATGCATAGGTACTTAGAAAAAAAAAAAAAAAAAAAAAACAGTTTCATTGCTTTATTTAGAGGCCCAATTTAGAATTCATGTTGAAGGTTCACAGAAACCCACTGCTGACACTTAAATTCATACACTAAGATTATATCTCTTTGTGTCATCTAAATGCATAAACCTACTCATGTTAGTTGCCCATTTAGCAGTTTTGTAAACTATGTTCTTTGACAGTTTTATACATCTCTCTGTATATATGTATTTTGATCACTCCCCATTCATTTTATTTCTCCCACCTCAATCAATAGTTACTTCTCCCTCCTTTCATTCTCAAATTCAAAACTTTTAGTAGGATTTTGTGAATCACTTTGTTTATTCTGCATTGACGTGACAACTAGATTGGAAATACCCACCGGCTTCCAGTGGCTTTTACCAGGACTTCTGGGAAGAAGAGCCAGAGTCACCAAAAATACTAATAATAGCTAGTCTTGGGTTCTGGAGTTCTTGGTCACATTAATAAAATAATTCTAGAATATACGCAAATAGAAGCTCAAGGTCTATTTTTAGGGCAGGTAAGCTGTAGATTTCAGTGCTACCTGAAAAACAAACAAATAAACAAACAAAAATATGAAGAATTAGAAAAGAGGAAACCAAACAAAAAAATGTGCCTTCATCTCCTCCCCTAAGAGATAATCCTGTTGGGAAGGCCACTCTTGGACATTAGCCACATGGCAGGCAGGAGAGCTGTAAAGAAAAGTTAAGTCCAAAGTAAAACACAAAATCATACAAGAATCAGAAACAAACAAAAGACCTTTTTATCCCCTTTCATTCTTACCAGCATCCAAATAAAAAGAATAGGAAAAAGGAAAATAATGTCTTTCTGAGTCCTGACTCAGAGAGCTGAGCAAACTGAACCTCATGGTGGCTTACAAAGACTCCAGTAGCAACAGGAATCATGCAAAGGAAGCATAGAATCTCTTGAAAGAAACAAGTATTTTGACTATCTCTCTAGCATGGCTTAAGATAGATCCACCTTCCTGGAGAGTTATTCTCTTGGTCAGGTTATTAACCTTCTCAACTGAATTACCTCTTAGGGGAGGAGATGATAGGGCATTACTACCTACAAGTAGTTTCCATTCTTGACTTCAACGATGTCACCAGTGGGAATACAACTGAAGATAAATACTCCACGATTCTCTACAAACAGGTCACCATTGATAGATAAGGGTTCATGACCTGCTTCTCTGTCCACACTTGACATCGTATGAGCTAGTCCAATGCAGGCATCCACAGATGCTCTGAGTTTAGCATTGCACTGACTGTGTTGTGTACAGAATGCCCCCTTACAGCCTTCTTTTCCTTCTTTTCTTCCTCTCATCCTTCCTTTCTTCTTTTTTTCTGCTCTTACATTCATTTACTCTCTCTTCTAATGATCTCTGAGATGTAATGTAGATAGATGATTTAAATATCTGCTTTAAGGCCTTCACTTATCCTCAGCACCTTCTGCAGTCCTGGGTCTCTCATGCACTTCTGCTAACTGGATTATAAAGCTTCTTTATTTAAGGCTGAGAGTAGCAAATGTATTCCTGCCTGCAATATTTGTGCATTAAAAAGTGATTTCAATGAACTGTTAGAAGTCCAAGTAAAAACTTGCAGCACAGTATAACCTGTAACCTCCTGAATGTTACTGTTTCAGCATCAGAGACACATTCATAGAGTTAACATAAAACTATGTATCTTGAGGCTCTAGATGTAACTTAATGGGTAGGGCACTTGCCTAGGAAAAGTGCCACATAAACTTCATGTGCTGGGACATTTCTGCAGTTCCAGCACTCCTAAGGTAGAGGCAAGTTCAAGACCATCCTCTCAAACACAGTAATTTGAGTCCAACCTGGACTATATTAGTCTGTGTCTCAAAAAGAAAAAGAAAGAACAAAACTAAATCAATTATGATTAAAGTCTTATTTAGAAAAATGTAGTGAAGAGTAAATGATTTCATCCTAAGTACATGAACAATATTGAAACAGGCAAGTTTGAGGTTAATGTGTCAATTTTTGACATTTTTCCTTGATACTATACAATAGTGGCAGGTGTGTGAGTCTGTGTGTAAAAAATACCCTGCATCCATGTGTCCCTGTTAACATTAAATTTTCTGTGATAAAACATGACCAAATCAACTTGGGGATGAAATGGATCAGACTTGGGAATGAAAAGCTTACCCTTACACATGTTCGTCACCAAAGAGAGTCATGACAAGAAATCAAGCAGGGTCACCAGCACAGAGATGGTCCCATCCACAAAGGGCTTGGCTTTCACCAATCAATCACTCATTATGAAAATGCCTTAGAGCCGATCTTAATGGAGGTATTTTCAATTGCTGTTACCTCCTTTCAGGTGACGCTAGTTTCTGTCAGTTGACAGAAAACTAACAAACACACAATACTTCCTGGCAAATGGTTTTCATCCAATAGTCCATCTTAACTCTCTCTTTTCTTGCTATCTAGCCATCCCTAAGTATGCATGCATGTATGTGTGTTCATGTGTGTGTTTGTCTGTGTGTGCATATATTACATATTGCATAAACTTTAGAGTATAATATATAAGAAACAATGAACTAGTCTCATATTCAATTCTCTCACACAGATATATGATAATTTCTAGCATACCTTCTAATATACTGAAAATCCTTTATTGGTATACAATTTTCTTATTTATAGAGCAATATAATATTAGGCAGTATACTTTAAAGCAGATAATATTCTTCAGCAATGTTGTCAAGATATACATAGGTAAACAGGGATTCATACCATTCTCTGGGCACAGGTTTTTTTCTTCATGGTAGCATTCATTTGCTTTTAGATTGCATCTCTACCAGGGAGATTAAAAATGGACTTAAAAAAAGAAAACAGTTAAGTTCAAGGTTCAGATCTCTTCCTTTTCCATTAGTAGTTTGTAGTACCAATGGCATTGTTTAAAAATTCAAAGATTAGTTAAACAAGCTAAGCTAAGCCAGGCTGTCTTCTCCTAATAAAGCAGAAGAGTAGGAAATATTAGTATTTTCTACATAACTACTGCATGTCTGGCAATAGATTGAATTATTTCCAATTGTACTCCTGGAGACAATTTGTACAGTATTTAATAAAGGGGCCATCTTTCTCCCTTTTCAATCTGAGCTGCTAAACCTCCGGAAGCGTAATATGCTTTGTCAATTCTCAGATACCATGGCTTATTCATCTAATTGCCGTTGCCAGGTCTTTAAAACTGGACTCATTTGTAGACTTGGCTTCCTTCTCATAATTCTTTCTGAAACATGTACCTCTTAGTATTATTTACTGTGCAGTCAACACTGGGCATGGGCTCTGGGACGTACACAAAACTTCCCACAATTTGTCAGAACAGTAAATAACACTGATTTTGTTTTCATTTAAGCCGCTAAGGAAACTGTGGATCAGAGAAATTGACCTGTTTCATTTACGTGATGGATGTGTAAAGAGCCAGTTAACATTAGATAGTTCTAAGCCAGAAGCAAATAGCCATAGTCTCTCTTTTACTGGTTCTTTTATTTATTTCAAATGTTACCCTCCTTCCTGGTTTCACCTCCACAATCCCCCATCCCATCCCCCCTCCCAACTGCCTCTATGAGGGTGCTCCACCATCCATCCACTCCCTAGCATTCCCCTACACTGGGGCATTGAGTTTCCACAGACCAAGAGCCTCTCCTCATTGATGCCAGATAAGGCCACGCTCTGCCACATATGCAGCTGGAGCCATGAGACTGTCATGTGTGCTCCTTGATTAACACTCTAAGTCTTGATGCTAAGAGCTAAAACGTTTCTGCATGCAGTCAATATTTTAATAAAATATAAATCACTGACTCCTCCCAGAGATTATAACTTGGAGGATTTGCTTTTCTGACACGTTTTCAGGTAACATAAATGTTGTTGGCTCTGAAACACATTTTTAAAGCTTTACATCCATCTACTGACCAACACCACTGAGTATCAGCAGTTCTTACCGATTACTTGAATAATGAAGAAAGGATTTCTAAAATGGGGACATGTCCATCCTCAGCCTCATACCAGACAAACTACATGAGTATATCTAGAGAAAGTGCCTACAAATTAGTGATTCTTCTGTGTTTTTCTTTTCTTTTTTGTTTCTGCACACTAACTGGAGCAAGGGGTTCCACTGTTACATGTACACAGATACATGTGATGTGCTTTGATCAGAATCACACCTTGATTACTCTGCCTTACTCTTCCCTCTTATGAACTTCCCCTCCAAAGTTGTTCCCCTCTTAGTTTATATTTGTTGAGCTCAACTTCCAGATAGTAGATAAAAATGTTGGCCTGACTTATTTCTCATAATATGCTGGTCATCCATTGATCTATTTTCCTGCAAATAACTTACATTTTTTTATGACTGAGTACCTTCCAGTGTGGATATGAACTATATTTTCTTTCTCTGCTCCTTTGATGACAGCCCTCTGGGCTGGTTCCATATTGGCTTGTGAATAGTTCTGCAATAAAGACAGGTGTGGAAGTTTCTTGGCTGTGTGTTGGTTTGATCCCTTAAAGTACATGTCCAAAAGTGAAGTGGCAATATCATATAGTAGCAATATGTTTACATGTTTAGCTGTGTTTCTTTCCTTTCTTTTCTTATTGGCTATTTCTATAGTACATTTCAAAGACTGCATTAGGACTGAGGAGATGGCCTGGTAGATAAGCAGCTACTGTATACGAGTGAGGATGTAGCTTCAGCACTCAAAAGAAAAAGATGGGTATATTTACAAACGTATAATTGCACAGCTGGAACGGGGTTTACTCGTTGCTGTGTTACCAAAACAAGTGAGCTCCAGGCTGAACCAGGTGGGCAGTGATAGAAAAGTTACTACTTGATGTACTCTTCTGGCCCTCATGGGCATATTCACCCTATATAATGCACACACACACACACACACAGAGAGAGAGAGAGAGAGAGAGAGAGAGAGAGAGAGAGAGAGAGAGAGAGAGAGAGAGAGAGAGACTTGGGAAGAAATAGAGAAAATGACCAGCCTTGGGAAAACCTACTAATAGGTGGAAGTCACCAAACCCAGAAAAAGTCACTGGCATGAGCACCCAAAAGGACTGGATATGTAAATTTTAAGTAACATTAACAAATCATTCCCCATTTTCCCTTAGATCCAATGTTTTCTAAGTCTCTCAGGCATGGTTGGACACTAATTAATATTGCATAGGTAAAGAGGATCCTTAAAGGGGTTTATGATCTGAAGACAAACATCCATAAGGAAACAGCTTTACACATTCATCACAGAAACTAGAGAGACATCCGGTGCTGTGGGAAGGAGCAGAAGAGAACACCAGCTTTTTGCTTCTATTTTTGGATCTCATGTGCAGAATTTCCCTAAACGTGCTGTTTCCTCAGGTGATATAAGGACAATGAAACATACGAAGGAGAGGCAGTCAGCACAGCACATAGTGTGCAGATTCCAGGAAGACATTTGCTTCTAACACAAAGAGTACATCTTTTTCTTATCAGAAAATGGGGGTTCCGCAGCTCAAACACTGTTTGTCTGTCACATCTCACCAGCCCTGAGCTCAAAAGAAAACAATCTCTCTAGTTATATCCAGGGCCAAACCGTAAACCCACTGACAGAAAACTGGATGTGGTGTGATTCCTTTAGCCAACCCTCCCTTTTCTGTCTTAGTTGTTTGTGTTTCTCTCTGCTGACAAAGCTTTCCCTGTTAGCCCTTAAGAGGCCATAAACTTAAGTGGAATCAGTCACAGGATTTTCTTGCCAGTGAGCATTCCCTTCAGCAAGGATACCCCTCCAAATGGATCTGCTCCTCTCTTTGTAAGAATTTCTCACTCTTCTCTCTGGCTGTCTTTCTTATAGGGAGCCAGTAGAAAGTTAATTGGTATTTTTTTTAATATAAAGCCTATTTAGCTAATTAATTATTTGATTATTTTGATGTTATGTTTAGAAGGCTAGTTTGCTCACTTTTTGTTTCCTTGCACTTATTTTCAGAAATTGTTTTTAAATGTAAAGGCCAATAAAATAAGTCCTGCTCTGTTTCGAACTTATTTAATTGAGAAGGCGGGGCCCAGAGTGTGCCTGGAAAACCTGGAAAGGAAACAATGAAAAGGAAAGATGAACGGCATGGATAAATTATACCTCTTGCATAGAAGAAACTAAGATTCAGCTCTAAGTCCTATGAGACCTCTGACACATAAGAAGCAGGTTGTAGAAACCCATCACAGCTCCCAGGGACTAAAACACCAACCAATGAGTTTCCATGGAGAGACCCAAGCCCCAGGCGCACATGCAGCAGAGGGTAGCATTCTCTAGCATGAATGTGAGAAGAGGCCTTTGGTCCAGCGAAGGCTCGTTTTTCCCAGAGTAGGGGAGAGAACACCAAGGTGTTGAGGTGGGAGAAGTTGGTTGGGAGAGAAATCACCCTCATGGAGGCAATGGGAGGGGGGAAGGGGGATGGGATTACAGTAAGGGAATAACATCTGAAAAGTAACTACAGATAATATCCAATAAAAAAAATGAAAACATAAAATCAAAGTAAAACAAAAAGAAGCAGGTTATAAAATATCAGGTGTGAAGATTCAAAGTTTGTACTCAAGTTCAAGTAAACTCAGCTGAACGTCAGTTTCTCACAGCCAGCACTTCCAACATTAGACCACCTGCCATTTAAAACAAGCCCCCTGACGTTTGCTAGCACAACCCTTATTATAGTCTGAAGTCAGGCTCTTTCAACTTGTTAATTAACCTTACACACACTCCAAGAAAAAGAAGATTCCAAGAGACACGGGACGGCCTGATTCATATTTTCCTTATAGGTCAAGCACCCTCCCCGATAATGGTGATTTTTATGAATTCTATAAATACTTGTTGAACAACAAGAACAAAAATCAAGAAGTGAGAAACTGTCAGTTTAGAAATATCCAACTTCCTAAAATACTAGCAGCTAAGGTTAGAGAACATTAATCAGAGTTAGGTGTCATCCTATATTGGTATAATATCATTGTTTCAATTATTTGCAAGTGTTCTTAAACAGAGGGAGGGAAAAGATGTCAGCTCATTCTTCATTCCCTATAACAACAACTGGTAGGCAGATCTGGTAAGGCAGTCTTTGACCTAAGAGACAAAGTGTATTCACATCATCTTTTCAAACAGTTCCAGAACCTTCTTCATAAAACTGCTATTGGAATTCCCTTGCATATGTCTTTCCTAGTCTACGTATCCTTTGTGTTTGTTTGTTTGCTTTATGGTTCAGAGTCTCCCTGTGTTGCCAAGCCTGAATTTCTACTCAATAGCCGCTTGCCCCAGCCTCCTAAACGCTGGGATTTCAGGCCATACCTACATGCCTGTTAAGTTACCTGTCTTAACTATTGCTCCCTGCCAGGTCACCTCACCCTTTCCAGGTCTAGTTTCATCCAATTAAGTTTCCAACACACAAATTATCCCACAGCATTTTCTGCTATTTTAATCTACTTCAACTACTTTAAATACCGGCTATCACCCCCTAAATAAATTGTGAACCTTCCCAAGGGTCGCTGACCTTCGCTGCTGTGTCAGTAGCTAAGCTAGAATCATTCCAGAGATGAAAACGCCTTTCGCTTTCACTCAGCTGCTTCCATGAGAAAGTCTGCTTAAAAAAAGAAAGAAAGAAAGGCAGCATCCTAGCAGCATGGCAGGTATTGAGAATATCCACAGAGAACCACATAGTCCTCCTAGGTGGCATCACTGGAAGGCTGAATTTCTGTCACAGGTAAATAATTACATTGTCATCTCTCAGACCTTGAAAGGTGGGTAACATCTTTCAGGTGGACCTTAGGCACAATACCACATACCAGCTTTTGATTCAATCTGCCCCACACTCTATCTTATGTTGTAGCTCACACTTAGGACATTGAGATCCCAGAATAAAGTTGATTTCTAAATTTCACCCCTTTTCAATGGATAGGAGGATGTGTGTAATAACCAGATTCATTTTGGGGACTATTTTGAATAAATCATTTTAAACACTATAGAAATAATTCAACAGTATTTCTGTCCTGCACAAATAATATAGAGAGTACCTTTGATTTCATAAGACCTTCTTCCCCACAAACATACATACAAATGCTTGTGCTTCTGACAAACCCATGCAACCTTCTTGCATGGTAACATGAAAGTTCATGCTCGATGAGTCTAGGTTCTAAGAGGGAGAGAAGACTCATAAATATAACCTCCAAAGTTTGTTTTCCTTAGAAGCATGCATGGCCATCCTAGGGTATATGTGACCTACAGATCATGGCTTGAACCCTCTAGCAATTATGATGTGACTGTCTTTAATTTGGGTATTTATGTGAGCGTGTGTGTGTGTGTGTGTGTGTGTGTGTGTGGTATGTACATATGCCATCTCACCTACCTAAGAACCTTTAATATTATTTTCATTCTTATTTTATATTTATTTCACTTGTTCGTTGAGAATCTTTTACACATTACAGTGTTTTTCAATCATTTACACACTTACCACACACATCTTCAATTCTCAGCCCTCTGAACCCCACTCCCTTCAAAATGTATGGTTCTTCCTGTCTCTGTCTTTCTGTCTGCCTGTCTCTCTGTCTCCCTTCTCCCCTCTCCCTTTCTCTTTTTCTCTCTTTCATCTAATTAGTGCTGTGCATAAATGCATAGAAACATAATCAACCTACTATGGATCACAAACAAAAATGGCTCTGTGCTTAGCGATCATAAGCCGTCAGTTTTACCTCTAATCTTAATCTTTAAAGCATTTCTTTTTCTTTTTAGCTATTAAGCAATACCTAATCACCATCTCCTCCCAATGTCCCCACCTATGCCACACACTGCCTTAAGCCTTCACACAGTGATCCCATAAAACCAGCCTTTCTAGCATGTTTTGTTAAGGAGCTGAATGTGGATCACCAGGAGCCTAAATGAATTCTGGGCTCTGGCTCCTAAGGGCCTGGGTGGAGACCTGAGAAAGTGGACTCTATTGTCCAGTTCTAAACCAGCGCCTGCCACACAGCCTCTCTCTCTCCTGTCGTCCTCATCTGCTTTCGATGCTGTGTTCTGTCCACACAGTACATCTTAACTATTTAAAAGGAGGACGCACCATAACTTCAGCATAATAGAAGGCTTTATTTAAGAAGGTGCTGACAAAAGCCTACAAAACATGTGCTGAGGAAGGACAGAGAACACAAGCTGGAAGACCTCGAGGTGTGAGCAGTCCTCGCACAGCCCTTTGCCAAGTTTGTTGCTCTCTGTTCAGTTCTGCCAAACAAACTCGATTCTCTGCTGTTTCAAAAGCCAAACTACATATGTTGTGTCTTAAATAATTATCCCACAAAACAACAAAATGCCCATAAAATCAGGGGTTGTTCTTTTTTTTCTTCCCATTAACTCGGTGCCTAATTGAGTCCCTTTTCATCCATTTAAATGTTTTTACATAAGGCTTGTCTGTCCAAAGCATATTTTGTGTTCTCACAGACCAACTTGTCCTTACAACAACAAATGCCATCTTGTTCCACTGAAGATTGCTTCTTGTCTGTGCATAAAGAGAAGATCCAGAAATGGAACAACTGGTTTTAAAAATTAAATTGACCACCACATATTTGAGTGCAATGATAATATTTTCATGAGAAAAGACAAGGAAAAAAGGAAAATATTTAACAAGTAATAAACTTTTCGGGGTTATAGAAAAGTCAACATACCAAAGAAAAGAATATAATTTTCTATTTTTATTTTCAATTTTCAAAATGTGATATTCCTGATTTCATTTTTAGTGTAATTGCACAGAATAAAATTGACATTTCCCTTAAAGTTTATATTCATTTCACTATCCTAAAAAGACTTTTGAACTTTAAGTTGACCTCCACTTTCTGCAATTATAAAGGGATGTTTTCCAATGTAAAAGCAAAAGTAAAATTTTAAAATAGAAATAAATGTTATTTGGCAAATCATATTGGGTTTTTTTTTTTTTGTTGTTGTTAATTTAACATACCTAATATGCTCACGTAGAAAGAAACACTGCTTGAAACACTGTCATTAATTATCACAAGAATGTTGTTGGCTGTTGTCAAACCTCATCAATGTGGCAAAATTTTTCTCGTAGTAAACTTTAAGTAATTTTTCTAGTTTTTACTTGGAATTGTTATTAATATACCACATGGGAGATATATCTCACAAGATGCGTGCAGTAGTATGTACAGGAACAGGAATAGAATGAATACCAAGCTCTCAAATAATGATCAACAACAAGTTGTTGCATTATTATCTACAGAATAGCTAAAAACAATTAAAATGTATTCTTCCCTGTGTGTTTACATTCTGAAAGAAGACAGATTTTTTTTAAAGAGCTAGACTCAGTTGCTAGCCATTATGATTATCAATAAAGTAAACCACCCAAGTTACTACAGTTGCAGAACCTTGGCTCTATATATCAATGCAAAGAAGGAAACCAATGTCAACTTTTAATTTATGCACTAAGTTTACAATACTGGAAGAAGGGTTGGTTTATACAAAATTAGATTGTCACTTGATTTGTAAACTGTGTAATTCTACTTACTACCTGATCATCTGTGCCCCTGGCATAGGCCACTGGAATTTAGGCATGGTTTATGGCTTTTGAACCAGAGTAAAAATTATCCAGTATTAGCCTCTACTGGTGATGAGTTCTTGCTGAGTGCTCCTCAACCAGCGAGGAAAGATGACCACCACCAGAGGATTCTTCTCAGATCACACTTTATTGTGGGAGCCTCTTGATTGAAGGGGAGAGCAGGAAGCGAGGGGCCCCGAACTACCCTAGCTGTCCACTTATATGGGAAGGAGCGCATACGGGGCTTGCCATGATTGGCTGTCACCAGTCTGCTGACACCAGAGGCCTCGGGATTGGCTGGAGATAGGTTATGTACTGCGCATGAGCAGGGTGCAGCGCCTTAGCTGACAAGAGCATTGCTATATATGGAGTTGTTTACCTCACACCATGAGGGAGCCAGCGCCATCTTATAATGGCGTCCGCATTCGGCTCCCCACAGTTCCCCCTTCTGTTTTAACTTGACCACAAGCAACATCGGACTTACTCCTGTACAAGTCCCCACCTCATGATGTGTGGACTGCTCGAAGGAGGCTGTGTCCAAGGCGCACCTTCTCCCGTGCAATGGGAACTAGCCCAGGGAGGTGCAAAGGCTACACCAAAGACCGGGTTTACATGTGCCTTCCCCAGTGCAATGAGACAATGTGGTTTCATGGGGGTGCAAAGGCTGCATTGCAACACATCTTAAGTGCTCTTTAAGGCTGAGAGCTAAATTTGGGGTGAGGCACCATCCTCCAATGCAGCAAATGCCTGGGTAATAGCAACCTTATCTCTCTGATTCTGGGCGCGCAGCCGGCACACCAACCATAGACAAAGTATGCAACCTCCCAGACAGCAAGCTATAAACAACCCTACCCCCTACCCATTCTTTAAAGTAGGACACAGCAGAGGAGAGCCAAGAGGTAAGTCCCTCAGCAAATCCAGGATCTACGAGAGTAGCACTGATGGCAGTCACTGCTCTTCTTAGTTCGTCAAGGTTGGCATCGAAATTTTTGGACCAATTTCGGGAGTGGCAGAGTAATTTTTAGTCTCGACCACATGATTTTTCAGGGTCCAGCAGGCCTCAGTGAAATTTAGCACTTTTACATCTTCCACCGAGGTCCACTCATTCTTGACGGGGCGCGTCAGCCGGGCTGGGACCCAATGAAGTGCTTCCTTTACCTGGGGGAAAACACAAACAGCTCCCCTGGATCTCGATATAACCGGATCCGGTCCATACCATTTATTATCCAGCACATCTTTCCACTTAACTAGCCTCTCCTCATCCGGTGGTCCCTCGGAGGCATGCCTGTCTGCGGCTGGTTTTCCATCATCATTTAGATGCAAAATATTAAACGGGAGACTTGGAGACGTCTAGAGTCTGCTTTCCCAGTTTTTGAGGACCCCCAAACTCATCAGAGACTGTACGAGCCTGTTCCTTCTAAACAGCTCAAGGATTTAGAAGAGTCGGTTAGAAATTATGGGGTCACTGCTAATTATACCATCACTCTCCTCCGCCGGCACTGGTGGCACGGACAGGTAGGATTTGCTGAAGGGTTTAATATTTGGCAACCTTCACTCACCTGAGCGTAGGTGGGGGGGTACAGAGGGTGGAGGCCGGGGGCCCAGCAGACGCCTAGGCCCTTCATCCGTCTCCCCTGAAAAATTATAGGCAGGAGGCTGATAACCCCCATACCTGTCACTTTCATAGCTTGCTGCGGCTCCTCTAAGTCTTCTTCTTCTTGCTGGTCTAGCTCATCACCTGTTAATTCCAGCCTAGTGAACTCCTCAAGTACGGGATACAAGGTACCCTTACTTTCTTGTTCTTTTTGGTTTTCTTTTTCACCTGCAGGCACTACTTTTAAGCTTTTGTGTTTGTTTTCCTTTTTTCTTAGGCCTACCCAAGTTTTCCCCTTTTAATTCAGCTTCTGAAGTCTCTGACAAACTATCCTGGTACCTGGTTAATGCTCTGCGTCCTTCCCTACACTGCAACCAAAAGCAGCAGGCAAGGACAACAATCACCCAAATCACAAACACAGCACAGAGAACCAGGGGAACATACCTGGGAAAACTTGACTTACCAACGTTGCTGCTCCCGCGTGTTGAGTTCTGGATCCTCTTCGGCCCCTTGCGCGGTCCCGGGTTTCAGCACCAGTTGAGGCTCGCTTCTCAACCAGTAAGGAAAGACGACCACCACCAGAGGATTCTTCTCAGATCACGCTTTATTGTGGGAGCCTCTTGATTGAAGGGGAGAGCAGGAAGCAAGGGGCCCCGAACTACCCTAGCTGTCCGCTTATATAGGGAGAAGCGCATACGGGCTTGCCATGATTGGTTGTCACCAGTCTTCTGACACCAGAGGCCTCGGTATTGGCCAGAAATAGGTTATGTGCTGTGCATGCACATGGTGCAGCGCCTTAGCTGACAAGAGCATTGGTATATATGGAGTTGTTTACCTCAAACCATGAGGGAGCCAGCACCATCTTGTAATGGCGTCCGCATTCGGCTCCCCACAAGTTCTAGCTCTAGCTATCTTAAATGCTAGAATTGTGTACTGGCTGGATTTGGGTGTCAACTTGACACAAGCTGGAATTATCACATAGAATGGAGCCTCCCTTGATGACAGAAGTCCAGAACCAGAGTCAAGAAGGCAATGCTTAAGTAATTGACTAAAAAAATATAGCATTAAAATAAAAGTAACAAACTAACTAATTATACTTTCAAAATAGTGTCATGAACTTAAAAATAATTAAATGTTATGATTTGATTTTTAGGACACAGAAATAGTAACTTCACATTCACTGTTATGATTTATTATACTTGTAGTTAACAAAACATGTTAATAGGGCAGAGATTACTCATTCACACAAAGGCTAATTATTTTCGCCAATAAAAATATATGAAAGTAAACAGCAACTGTCATCTATTACCAGCCATAATGACCAAACTAGTTAGTTTCTCCTGAGTGAAAAACCATTGCCCCACAACATTCCCTCTAGAAGTGGCTGTTCCACTGCTTTCTGTCTATCAGACATTTATCAAGGATAATTCTGGAGCCAGGGATCCACAGGACCCAGAGA
The DNA here is from genome assembly GCF_963924665.1 of Micromys minutus. Classification (NCBI taxonomy): domain Eukaryota; kingdom Metazoa; phylum Chordata; class Mammalia; order Rodentia; family Muridae; genus Micromys; species Micromys minutus. Next base: position 25,459,106 of record NC_137976.1, on the reverse strand, counting down.
AGCTTAGATCAAGAGCAGTATCAGGGTATGATCAAACTCTGGAAATATTGACCTGATATCATCAGGAGTGGAACTACATTCCTATATCCTAAGCCCCATCCCCATCTCCCCCACCTTGTGCTGGTCTTGCACTTCCTGGTTACCATAGCTCTATGCTTCCAGCCTTTGCCTCCAAGAAGGAGGTCAAGTAGCTGGTTGCCAGGTTAAACATCCCCTTATAAGGCCATGTCCAGGAGTGCTTTATAAGTGCAAATGAAATAGCCCTAGCACTCTGGCCCTGACTACACTCATCTTAGTAGCCCCTACTCACCCCCCAAGGTTTAAAGAACTTTTGTTCCCTCCCCCCAATAAAGTGAACCATCCCTCCAAAACTGTTTCCAGGTGTGTGTGTGTGTGTGTGTGTGTGTGTGTGTGTGTGTGTGTACATTTTTTACCCTCACACTTACTACAGACTAACATCCTACCTGTACCCCAAATACCTGGCTAGGTTAACTGTCTACCCCTCCACTCCATCCTGGTCTGCAACAGTCTAGATAGCCAGAGGAAGAAGGAGACACAGGCCTGCCCTTAGCTTCACTTCATAGTTTGTCGCCTTCTTCTTCTTCTTCTTCTTCTTCTTCTTCTTCTTCTTCTTCTTCTTCTTCTTCTTCTTCTTCTTCTTCTTCTTCTTCTTCTTCTTCTTCTTCTTTTTCTTCTTCTTCTTCTTCTCCTTCTTCTTCTTCTCCTCCTCCTCCTCCTCCTTCTCCTCCTGCTCCTCCTCCTTCTCCTCCTCCTCCTTCTCCTCCTCCTCCTCCTCCTTCTCCTCCTCCTTCTTCTTCTCCTCCTTCTTCTTCTTTAGCATAGCTTTTAACCCACTCTTTTTTATTCTTTTCTTTATATTTAAAATGTTATCCCCTTTCCCCACCTTTCTCCCTTCCCCCCTCCTCCTCCAATTATCTTCACGAAGGTGTGCTCCCTCCTAATCACTCTCTACACCACATTGCCCTGGCATTCCCCTACATTGGAAAAACGGGCCCTTTCCGGACCAAAGGCCTATTCTCACATTGATGCCAGACACTGCTATCTTCAGATACATGTGAAACTGGAGCCATGGGTCTCTCAATGTGTGCTCAATGGTTGAGGTTTTAGTCCATGGGAATTTTGGAGGGTTTGGTTGGTTAATATTGTTGTTCTTCCATGAGGTTGCAATCCCTTCTAGCTCCTTCAGTCTTTTCATTGGGGTCCCCGTGTTCAGTCAGATGGTTAGCTGCAAGCATGCTCAGCTGTATCTGTATGACTCTGGCAGAGCTCCTAGGGAGGCATCTCTATCTGTTTCCTGTGAGTAAATACTGCTTGGCATCAGCAATAGTACTTGGGTTTGGACATGTTCCAACATGTTCATAGCAGCCTTATTTATAATAGCCAGAAGCTGGACAGAACTCAGATTCCTTCAACAGAGGAATGGATATAGAAATTGTGGTACATATACACAATGGAGTACTACTCAGATATTAGAAACAATGACTTTATGAAACTTGTAGTTTGCCTTCTACTGTTACAAACAACATGACCAAAAGAGAGGACTTAGTTGGCTTAGTTTTCTGTTAGAATCCATCACTGAGAAAGCAAGGACAGAAAGAACAAATCCCAGAATCAGAAGCTGAGGCAAAAAGCATTGCTGAACTTTCTTTTCTGGCTTGCCCCATCCACACCTCCACCTTCTCACAGCTGTCCTGCTCAGTTTACTTTCCTGTAACATCAGGACCATATGCCCTGGGATGTTAAGACCTTCAGTAAGCTAGGCCCTTCCTCAGCTATTACTAGTCAAGAAAAATTTCCTCACCAGACTTGGCTGCGGGCCATCTGGGCAATCTGATGGAGATTTTTCTCAATTGAAGTTTTCTTTCCCACGTGACTGTAGTTTGCATCAAGTAGATAAAACCAACCAACCAACCAACAAACAAATAAGAGAAATAAAAAGCAAACAAAAAAAGCCAAAGCCAACAGAAAACAAAAAGTCGTAATCGGTAGTTCAATTGCTTGTGTGTGTGTGTGTGTGTGTGTGTGTTTGTGTGTGTGTGTGTGTGTTTGTGTGTGTGTGTGTGTGTGTGTGTGTGTGTGTGTAAATGCTCATTATGGAGGGTACACATATGTTCAGCTGTATTGACTTGTGTTCCTCTGTGGGCGGGGCCTGGAGGACAAACTGTGTCATTCTGCGGAAGCCATGCACTACTTCTTTGAGGCAGGGTTTCCTGAGTTGCCATCTACTGAGTTCCAGCCATCCACCTGTCTTTACCTCCCCAGTGCTTTGCTTACAAGCACACCACACTTTGCACTAGCTACTCGGATTCTGAAAGTCAGACTCAGACCCTTCCTACTTGAAAGGGACTTTATCAACAGAACTGCTTATCCATGTTCACTAGCAAGATCTTTAAAGAGTGTCCTTTTTCTTCTACTACATGATATTTTTCTAAGTCTGGATTGAAAACGTCCCACAGTGGGCTGTGGAGATGGCTCAGTGGATGACACGCTCTCTGTGCCTGCATGAGAGCCAGATTGACATCCCCAGAACTATGCAACAGCATGAGCTGTAAGTCAATGCAATCCCTGCACACCTATGGCGAGAAGAGAAGGAGAGATAGAAGCTGATGGGCCAGTTAGTATGCCATAGGCAGAGGTGACCAACAACTGACCCTACATCAAACAATGTGGGAAGGGAGAACTGAAATCTCAAATTGTCCTCTGCTCAATACACATTTACAGTGGCATGTGCTTGTTCTTACACATACTTAATACTCAAACACACATACACACATGCACACACACATATCATATGTAAGCATAAATGACATTTTTTGTTTAAAAAGATATACTTTTGGAACTGTTCAGCTACAGCTATGGTTCTTTCCTTGGGGCTAACATCATTCAACCTATCAACTCCTGAGGCATTAGACTGGCAAGGATGTAAAGGAAGGAACAAGACAACTTCCAGTCGTCCCTGCATCTTCTTGTAGATTATTAGATCTGGGGGAGCATTTCCTCTGTTTCCAACACAAACCCTACTACAAAAAAATTGCACTCGACTTCCTCATCCTAACCCCTCAAGCCTCAACTGGCTGTTGTCTCGTTTTTTTGTCTCCCAGCACTTCCCAGTGTTTACTCCCCATTAGTGGAAAGGGGTTGATTGGACCCCCGTGTTCTCAGTCTCCTGTTTCCCCCACCTGTTTCTGTTCCTTTTAAGTGACTTCCCTTGCTGAGCTCTGGGCACAAAGGCTTTAGCACCCACCGTTTGGGGCCCAAGTCACTGGTGTGTGTTCCAAAATGACTGCCCAGCTCTTCTCAGCTCCTTGTTGCCAGGACATGGAGTGTTTGCCCAACAATCAAGTCCTCCTTGCTAAGTTTCCTACTGTCTGCCATACACAGCAATTCGCAGCCTGTTGATTGCTTGCTGATTTTTGTTTGGAAGAATCAGAAGTTATAATATTTCAAATGCAGGATATTGGTAGAATTTTAGGGAGAGGAGCAGAAAACTCTCAACATCCTGACAGAAAACCTGGAAAGAGTCCTGAAATAAGAGCACATAGATGCTCACTGGGCATGCTCTGGAAGAACGTGGCAACCCAACTGTGTGGAGGATGGCGTGAGGACAGGGGTCATCTATGAGGACATGGGGTATGAGAGCCGACTACCCTGAATAGGAATCGTGCTCTTCTACCAGGGGAACAGGAAGTCGCATGTTTAAATGAGGAGCTGTGAATTTACCAAACAGCAAGTCTGCCAAATCCTTGTTCTTGAACTTTCTAACTTCAAAAACCCTGAGAAACAAGTTTCCAGTTTTGGTTTGGCTTTGTTTTGCTTTTGTTTTGTTTTAAATAGACCATGTAATTATCATACATTATGAGAACATGGACTGTTGCCCCTGCCACATGAAATCACCACACCTTTGAGAGATGTTTCTGTTGGGCAGAAACAGAAGCTAGCACAGTTATTAATGCATGCTGCATACCTCTTTCCAAACACTGCCCTGATTTTTACATTCTGCAAAAGCAAAAATGCTTGTGAAATTGAAATTGGACAGACATAATCATTAAGATTACAAAAATCCACTGTCCTTCATCAGAATCCATTTAACTTTGTAATGTAGACAAGTCACCACCGATATAGCTTTCAAGCTGTTGATGCAGACACTAATACACAGAATCGTAATTTCGACAAAGCATTTGTTTCGCTACTTTAGTAGAAAAAAAGCAAAGCCTGGGGTTTGGTACCACCATGTCCTAGTCTATAAAACTGCTTTCATTGCATTATTTTCAGAGAATAACTGTGGTTATTTCACCAACATGTAGCAACTGACCAAGGTTTAACATTGAAATCTCTTTTTCCCATGTAGTCAGAGCATTTAAGCACTATCACCTTGGTGATTTTAGTTCTCTCTTGGTTTGTGTATCTTGCTCTGCTGTAACAAATGCTTGCTTCCTAAGCCATTCTCTTTTCAATTTTTATCCTAGCTGGGCATAATGACACAAGCCTGAAATCCTAGAATTTAGAAAGCCAAGGCAGAAGGAGTATGAGTTTGAGGCCAGCCTGTACAACATATAATAGGAAGGCATTGTTTTAAATTACAATAAAATACAAATAAACCTGTCCATTAAAGACATAACAACATATTTCTCTCTTTAAGCTGATGAAGACTTGTCTGACTATCTCAATCCTTATCCATGTATCCATAAGCATTTTGTTTGTTTCAATTTATTTTGGTTTCCTACTTTCTAAAAATATAGCACAGCTATCTTAAAATGATGGGGGTGATTACTGTTTTGACTGGTTCCAAAACTACAAAACATACTTTCCTCTAAGAATGTTATACATTATTCTTTGCTATAAGGCTACTAATAATAGTAATGAATACTATTATGTAGCATGTTTGTATACCAGGCACTGTTATGTATATAACACACTTACTTTAAAAAAATAAATTGTTGAATTACATGTATGCTACAGTTATTACATTTATAAATACAGAAAAAGTATACAATAAATATTTCATAAAATACAGAAGTAATTTGTGTAACCCACTAAATTACTCGGTGGCTATATTGAGATGCTGAGATTAAACAGATGCCTTATGAACAGCGCCCATACACAGAAACAAACACACGTAGATCAAGCAGCTCTGAAAGGTACAGAGCTGTTAATGGTCAAGGAGTAAATCAGGACCTGCCCTGCACAGACTCCCATGTTTATAGTTTATCAGTTTACACAGTGTGATGGCAATTATTCTTAAACCAGCAAATAAAAATATCAGTTTTCATCCTGATAATTGAGTTAGACTATTTGAGGACTCAAAGATGTTTACTTATTGCTGACATCATCTAAGGCCTTATTTTAAGTCAATCTACCAGAAAGCATATTGTGTAATAAAACAAAAGAGAAATGAATATCAATAAAATAGATGCGATGAGAAAAAGCAAAATTGTAAATATGTTAATTTAAAAACAGCATTAAGACAAATATCCACTTGTTTTCTACTATTTAACCAATCAGGAACCAAACATTTGGGGAAATTGCATAAATAAAAAAATAGTAATTTTCTGCATACTGAATACAAAGCTGAGTTCACAAGATGGAAACCCATGTGGGCCCACACCATCACATAAAAACATTGCAGACAACCTAAGGTTCTCTCCAGCTTGAACATTGTTCACCTTGAGAATTGTTCTTGTCCTATATGTTTAGAGCTCTGATCCACACAAAACCTATACAGCCTCTTTTACTTCCAGCCACTCCCACAAATATTGTATAGCTTGGAGACAAAACTTTCCAAGCAAACGGTCCCAAGAAACAAGCTGCAGTAGTCATCCTAATATTGAATAAAATAGATTTTCAAACAAAAGTTATCAAAAAAGATAAGGAATGGTATTTTTTAGTCTTCAATAGAAAAAAAATCTATCAAGATGAACTCTCAATCATGAACATCTACACTCCAAATATAAGGGCATCCAAATTCATAAATGAAACTCTACTAAACCTCAAAGCACACATTGCACCACACACAATAAGAGTGGGAGACTTCAACACCCACACTCATCAATGGCCAGATCATTGAGGCATAAGCTGAACAGAGACAGAGTGAAACTAACAGAAGCTATGAACCAAATGAATTTAACAGACATCTATAAAATATTTCATCCTAAAACAAAAGAATATACCTTTTTTCAGCACTTTATGACACCTTCTCCACAAAACAAGCCTCAACAGATACAAAACCATGAAAATGATCCCGTGCATCCTGTCAGATCACCATGGATAAAGGCTGGTCTTCAATAACAAAAAATAAAAAACAACATAAATCCCACATACACATGGGAGCTGAACAATACTCTACTCAACTTTAGCTTGGTCAAGGAAGAAATGAAGAAAAACATCAAAAACATTTTAGAATCTAACAAAAATGAAGGTACAGCATACCCAAACTTATGGAGGACAATGAAAGCAGTGCTAAGAGGAAAACTCATAGCTCTGACAGCCTCCAAAAAGAAACTGGAGGGAGCATACACAGGCATCTTGACAGCCTTGACAGCAAACATGAAAGCTCTAGGTTAAAAAAAAAAATAAATCAGATATATCCATGACTGGAAATAATCAAACTCAGAGCTGAAATCAACCTAAGAGAAACAAAAAGAACTATTAAAAGAATTAACAAAACCAGTAGATGGTTCTTTGAGAAAATCAACAAGATTGATAAAACTTTAGGCACACCAACTAAAGGGCACAGATAGTGTATCCAAATTAACAAAATCAGAAATGAAAGGGGAGACATAGCAACAGAAACTGAAAAAATTCAATAAATCATTAGATCCTACTACAAAACCTTATACTCAAAAAAACTGAAAAATCTAAAGGAAATGAACAATTTCCTAGACAGATACCAGGTACTAAAGTTAAATCAGGTTTAGATAAACCATCTAAACAGCTCCATAACCCCTAAAGAAAGAGAAGCTGTTATCAAAAGCCTCCTAACCAAGAAAAGCTCAGGACCACATGGGTTTAAAGCAGAATTCTATCAGATCTTTATAGAATACCTAATACCAATATTCTTCAAAGTATTCTGCAAAATAGAAACAGAGGAAACACTAGCCAGTTAATTCTTTGAAGCCACAATTGTGTTCCTTCCTAAACCACACAAAGACCCTATAAAGAAACAGAACTTTAGACTAATTTTCCTCATGAAAATTGATGCAAAAATACTCAATAAAAGTTTTGCAAACCGAATCCAAGAACAAATCAAAACAATCATTCACACCATATGATCATCTCATTAAATGCTGAGAAAGCCTTTGACAAAATTCAACATCCCTTCATTTTAAAAGTCTTAAAAAGTTCAGGAATTCAAGGCTCATACTTAAACATAGTAAAAGCAATATAGAGCAAACCAGGAGCTAAAATCAAACCAAATTGTAAAAAACTTGAAGCAATCCCACTAAAATCAAGGACTAGACAAGACTGCCTTCTCTCTCCCTACCTATTCAATATAGTACTGGAAGTACTAGCCAGAGCATTCAGATAACAAAAGGAGGTCAAAAGAATACAAATTGGAAAGGAAGAATTCAAAATATCACTATTTGCAGAAGATATGATAGTATATTTAAGTGACTTTAAAAATTTCACCAGAGAATTTTTATAGCTGATAAACAACTTCAGCCAAGTGGTGAATATAAAACTAACTCTAACAAATCAGTCACCTTCCTCTAGTCAATAATGTAAAATACCTTGCTGAGTGAGGTAACCCAATCACAAAAGAACACTCATGGTATGTACTCACTGATAAGTGGATACTAGCCTCAAACACTTGGAACACCCATGAAACAATTTACAGAACTTAAGAAGCTCATAGAGAATGAACCCCAGCAAAGTCTCATTTTCCCAGTGTAAGGAAATTCGAAGGTGCTGAGGTGGAGAGGGTGGTTGGTAGAAGGAGCACCTTCAATGGAGACAATAGGAGGGGGAGAGGGGATGGAATTAAGGGAAGGGTATAGCACTTGAAATGTAAATACAAAGAATACCCAGTTAAAAAAAATCAAATAAATAAATAAATAATAAAAATTAATTAATTTTCTACATGTTGAAGAATCTACAGGATAGAAGCCCATGTGGGCCCACCCCTTTATTTCACAACATTGCACACAACCTAAGATTCTCTACAACTTGAACATTGTCCACCTTGAAAATTCTTCTCATCCTATGGGCTTAGGGCTCTTATTCCCAGGGAACATATACAGCCTCCTTTCCATCCCATCACTCCCTCAAATAATACTGTATACCAAGTATTTATACAGCACTGACATTATATTAGATCTTGCATGTATTCCAAAGATTATGCAAAGCAAACACATGGATATATGCAGAGTCTATGTTCAAATGCCACACCACTTTTAAAAGTGGAAATTGCACATTTTTTTTTATCTATAGAGGTCACCGAAGTGGTCCTCTGAAAATATTTAGGATGAACTTTATATTGCATAGTATGTTTAACTCCAAAGTTTCAAGAATGTAACTCTTTCTCCAGAATTTTAGTTGTATTTTTTATTTCTTATCAGCTTGTTTATTGCTAATGTTATCATACACATTTGATTCCAGATCTATTATCTGAAGAGTCTCAAGCTCAATGATAAACTATTCAAACCAACTAAATTAAATAATCATACAGCATACACAGAATGTCTTATAAAGATGACATATTAAGGTTTCTATCAGGCTAGGAAATAAATACTTCACATCAGCATTTGCACTGATCCAAATGATATCTTGTAGAGTAATACTTAACTTCTAAACTGTCCTGCTTTCCAAAGTTCAAACTAAAGAATATACCGTGAGCATTGATGTTAGCAATTCATGACACCAAAAGAGTAAGGCAGATTCCTACCTTTTAAGAGTGATTTAAATATGTGTTGCAGTCTGTGCTGAATGAAACTCCTACATACATTTTACATTATCATCTCAAAGCAGAAATGATGCCTCTCAAAGGGACACAATTTTAATTCACAACCTTTCTAGATACTGATAGGTTAGCATAACCATTATAATTTTGATCAACATAAAGGAAAGAACATACTGGTAATTCAACAATGGACCACAAAAATGAATGAGACAAAATCCTCGAGGTATAGGAGTGTCATTTTCTGTGACTGTAGACACAATTAGCAAAGCATGTGAAGAACATAGGTTGAAAGAACATATCTTTGCTCTGCTACTCAAGGATAATATGTGTCTAGTGCACATATTATCACAGTCACATGGCAAAACATTGACCAGCACATCAGTAAACCTGTGCCCTCCTGTTGGGTTCCCATCTGATGAAATCAACTAATTAACCTTGGATCTTCTTACAATCACTGCTATTCAATATTTTAAAAAATTCTCCAAGTTCCTCCCTCTTCTGTTCCTGACACTCCTTCCTCCAGAAATCATCAGTTGAAAATTAATGGATTTGTAAATCACTTTTTAAAAGTCCTACAAGGTTAAAATCATATAAATTATCATTCCCGTCCTAGCATTTTACATCAACACCTTCAGACGTAGTTGCTTCCCTTTATGAACTTGTCCCACAGTGTACCATAACCACTCATTTAAAATCTTTTATAAATAATTCTTTCAAATCTCTCTATATATGCAAATAGATTATAAATTCCTTAGGTACAAGTATAGTAAAGCATCTTTCATATCTAGGATTGGTGACTGCCACCAAACATCTGCAGGGATATTAGTTTACTTGAAGAAAAAAATAAAGGGCTCATGAATTCCCTTCTTAAAATTAGTTTCCTCTAAACTAAATTTGCCTAAGTATTTACAAAGCAATATGCTATATATTAAGGAGAAGGAACGAATAGGTCTAAATGCCTTCCTAGAAGAGAAAAAGAAAGCTAAACAACAACAAAACCACAATTTAGTTAGGAAGATGGGAAACATTTTATTAATTATTTTATTCATTTATATCCCAAATGTTATCCCCCTTCCCTGTATCTCCTCACAAAGTTTTTTCCCTGTGCACCTCCCTTTCAAATCTAAGAGGGTGCCCCCATTGGTATTTCACCTCCCTGGGGCATCATGTCTCTTCAGGACTAGGTGCGTCCTCACTCACGCCCTCAAGTCCTTTGCTAAATATGTGCCGGGATCTGGGACTAGCCCATGTGCGTGCTCTTTGGATGGTGGCTCAGTCTCTGGAGCTCTGAGGGGTATGGATTAGTTGGCACTTCCTATGAGGTAATGTCCCCTCCAGCTCCTTAGTACCTCCCGTAACTCTTCCATAGGGTTGTCTCATTAAGTCCAATGAGTGGCTGTAAGTATCTGAATCTAAGTCAGCTGCTGGTAGAGCCTCTCAGAGGACAGCCATGTTAGACTGCCATCTCCAAGCACAGCATAGCATCAGTAATAGTGTCAGGGTTGGCACCTGCTCATAGGATGGGTCCCAATTTGGACCAGTGACTGGCTGGTCGTTTGTTCCGTCTCTGTCCCACCTTTGTCCCTGCATTTTTTCTCTTAGGAACAATGTTGGGTCAAATTTTTTGAACATAGAATGGTGTCCCCATCCCTCCACCAGGGACTATAGAAGGTGGTTGTAGTAGTAAATATTATTTTCGTGAAAGTCCACCAGACCATGCTATCACTGCAGCAGCCGCCCTCTCCAGCTCTTCACTGCGGACTCGGCTCACATTCCCATCATCCAACCCCTGTGCTTACAGTCACGATTCCCAGTAACCCCACAAAATCAAAATTCTAGAGCCTTGTAATTCATCAATCAGATTTATATCAGTAAATTCTCACTTCACGAAATGTCCACACAATAAATTCAGAGCCAATTGATAGTGATATAAACTTCCCACGTAGATAAGACAAATTGTCCTGTAATAATTCATCCCTTCTAAGATGTTCATAGCTACCTGTGGCTCTTTAAAGCCACACAGATCCGTACAGTGCTTCTCCTCCTTCTTCATCTCGGTTTTGTCTCCCCTCTGGGACTTGTTAGAGGTCCTCACCCACATACCCTGCAACTGCAACTGCATATTTCCATTTACTCGTCTGGTCCTCTGGGCTTCTGTCCTGTCTCTTCCCATACCTGTTCTGCCAACCCCTCTCCTCATGCTCTCCCATCCAGGTCTCTCCCTCCCTATGCCTCCCATACTTACTTTGTTCCCCATTTTAAGTGAGACTGAAGCATCCTCACTTGGGCCTTCTTTCTTGTTTAACCTCTTAGGGTCTTTAGGGTACATCATGGGTATTCTGTACTTTTTGGCTAATATTCATTTATCGATGAGTACGTATCATGCATATCATTTTGAATCTAGGTTGCCTCACTTAGGATGTTGTTTCTAGCTCAATCCATGTAAACTTTTTAAAAGTTATATCTGTACTCAGAGTGAAGTATAATTGTCAAATGAAAACCCAGAAATAAAATGAAATAAAATTAACATTGTATCAAAAAGTTTATGTGAGATGTATAAATGAAGCCCTCTTTTATTGTAGCTTAGAGTTTGCATGTAGTAAACTCTATTTTTACAAAAAAAAATATTTTGCTATAGAAATGAACAAAAATTCCACTTCAGCATAGAAAAAAATATTCAAAGAGTAGTCTTAGAGACAGTAATTCTCAAATTTAATGTATTATTGTATATACAAATACAGCAATTAACTTTATGTAGAGCTCTTGATATTTATTAAAAATTAATACATTAGTCAAATATAATATTGATAACTGAGACCGTGTCTTATGGCATGTATAATTCACATCACATTAGCATGAGATGTACAAAGCTATGATATTTAAGCTGAAAAGGTCTGTTCCCTTAAATTATTACCAAATTACATTAATGATTATATAGTAGTTCCTATGAGGTAAACCTTTTCTTTCATCGGAGTTTTAAGCTACAGACCTGTAAATGGCAACAGTAACCAGTTACCTAATATTTAATGTTCATGACAAGATCCATGGGTCCCAGTTGGCCTTAGGTAGACCATGATGGTTAAAAGCATGTCAAGTTTTTGTATTCTCCACCATGAGAAGAAATCCTCACATCCAGTGTGAGTGGAGAATAAGAAAAAAAAAATGTTAATAGAACTGTGGATATAAATAAAGCCCAGAAGTTTTTTTTTTTAAAAAATAATGTCTTAATATGCTAGTAATAACAAAAAATTCCTTTCTAAAAAATAATACCTGAAACTGTTTAAGCAGCCAGGTTTGTTGGTGTTCTATTTCTAATAGGCAAAATTAGACCAAATTTAATGCAATAATATTAGTAATAATGCAAGAATATCATAAGACTAATAGTTAAGTTACATGTTGTAGTTTTTGTTTAAACAAAAGACCTCTGTGTCCCTATCATTTCAGATAACTAATGCAACTAATGTTACATGTATCTATGTAAATTTGTCTTTCATGTGAACTCTATCTTCTGTGCTATGGCTGGGGTGGGGGATATGACAAAACACTCATTTAGAAAATAGGTTTTAATGCACACTATTTAATTCAAACATCAGATTTTGCTTAAATATAATCTTTCAAGTAATGTACAATAGAAGAGAATACCATGGTTGGAATATGGGTGAAGTTTGTTCCCCAAAGGTTCATGTGATGCGAGCTTGGTACCCAGTGTGGCAGTGTAAATACGTAGAAAATTTAAAACGTAAATCTATCTCCTGGCCTCCTACAGAGCAGCAAATACCTACCAACAACAACCTTAGACTCAGTATCTCCCCAGTCTCCCACAGCTTCAACCCCAGGTGACCCACCAAGTTTCCCTTACAAAGACAGAATCAGTTGATGGTAAGATCATTAAAAAAAAAATTACATCCCAGTTTCCAGTATTGGCGATGTTGGTGCCAGTGAATAACTGACAGCATCACAACTATTTAGCAATTTAACAAAAATAACAAAATAAATAAATAAATATCATTGGAAATCTCTCCATAGGTATTGATGAGAATTTGTCCATCTGTGTTGGTATTGTTAGACCTTCAGAGAACAGTGATGCCCAAAACAAACAAGAAGTTTACAGCCTTTAAATGAATACAGCAGGAGGATGAAAAGCATGAGTCTTGATGGTTCTGGATGGCTGAAACAATGTAGATTACGAGGCACATGTTCAGAAAATGTCAGATACTGGACACCTGGCTGTGTGTGACATAAACAAAATGCGGATCCAAAATTAAAGTCTACACTCAAAGCTATTGGAAGCACTGTCTTTGTTAGTGGTAATCTTAATTTTAGTGGTTTTTGCCTATATTCCGTGATCTTAGACATTTTCAAAGATAACACTAAAGAAAAGAGGCACTGATTTTAAGAAGAAGAAATGAGATAATTTGAGGGCAGCAGTCTGACAGAAAACCAAACTAGACACTATATTAGAGACAGACCAGATAATGCTTCATGGATGTAAAAAAAAATGCAAACTCTTTTATAGGGGTCTCTTAGAAGAGTATATTCCAGTACTGAGGAGATATGCAAACAAGGGCTATACATTGATTATATAATCAATGGTTTGGCACCTGTTCCACTCGTCACGTCTCCAGAAGAAGATTCCATGGGGGAGCTTTCCCCACTGATTCTAGACCTTTCAGTGAACACACTGAAACAGGAAGAAAAATATTTTTGTTCCAAGGAACTGTGTCACTTTGACAGAATTCCTGTTACCCTACAAAAAGCTTTAATGTCTTCATTGTTCTGGGGCATTTTCTTTTTTCTTTTCTTCTTACTGGATATTTTATTTATTTACATTTCAAATGTCATCCTCTTTCCCTGTTTTCCCTCCAGAAACCCTAATACCACCCTTTCTCCTCCTGCTTCTGTAATGCTCCCCATCCAACCACCCACTCCCATTTCTCTTCCCTGACATTTCCCTACACTGGAGCATAAAACCTTCCCATAACCAAGGGCTTCTTCTCTCTTTGATGTCTGACAAGGCCATCCTCCACTACATATGCAACTGGAGCCGTGGGTACTCTTAGGTTGGTGCTTTAGTTCCTGGGAGCTCTAGGGGGACTGATTGGTTGAAATTGTTCTATCTGTGGGATGCAAACACTTTCTGCTCCTTCAGTCTTTATTCTAATTCCTCCATTGGGGACCCAGGCCCAGACCAATGGTTAGCTGTGAGCATTTGTCAGGCTCTGGCAGAGCCTCTCAGGAGACAGCTATACCAGGCTCCTGTCAGCATGCACTTCTTGGCATCTACAATTTTGTCTTGGTTTGGTGATTGTATATGGGATAGATCTCCAGGTGGAGCAGTCTCTGGATGGCCTTTCCTTCAGTCTCTGATCCACCCTTTATCTCTGTATTTTCTCCCTTGAGTATTTTGTTCCCACATCTAAAAAGGACTGGAGCATCCAAAGGATCTTCTGTCTTCTTGAGTTTCTTGTGATCTGTGAATTGTATTTTGGGCTTTTGTGCTAATATCCACTTATAAATGACCATGAATGGTTTTTTTTTTTTTTTTTTTTTTTTTTTTGTGACTGAGTTGCCTCATTCAGGATATTTTCTAGTTTCATAATTTGACTGAGAGTTTCATGTAGTCATTGTTTTTAATAGCTGAGTAGTACTGCATTACATAAATGTACCACATTTTTGTATCTATTCCTCTGTTGATGGACATTGGGGTTTTTGTTTTGTTTTGTTTATTTTGTTTGTTTTTTTCCCCAGTACTATATTGAATAGGTGGAGGGAGAGTGGGCAGCCTTGTCTAGTCCCTGATTTTAGTGGTATTGCTTCCGATTTCTCTCCAGTTAGTTTGATGTTTGCTGCTCATTTTTTTTACTATGTTTATGTATGTACCTTGGATTCCTGATATTTCAAAATTCAGTGTTGAATTTTGTCAAATGCTTTCTCAGCATGTAGTGAGATGATGATAATGTGATTTTTTCTTTGAGTTTGTTTATATTGTGGATTATGTTGATGGATATCTGTATACTGAACCATCCCTGCATCCCTGGAATGAAGCCTACTTGATCATGGTGAATGATTGTTTTGATGTGTTCTTGGACTTGGTTTGCAAGCATTTTATTGAGTATTTTTGCATCGATGTTTATGAGAAAAATTGGTCTGAAGTTTTCTTTCTTTGTAGTGTTTTTGTGTGTTTTATATGGACATTATTGTGGTTTTGAAGAATGAGATAGGTAGTGTTCCTTCTGTTTCTGCTTTGGGGAATAGTTTTGAAAGTATTGGTATTAGTTCTTTTATGAAAGTCTGATAGAATTCTGCACTTAACCCATCTGGTCCTGGAATCTTTTTTCTGGGGAGGCTTTTGATGACTGCTGTCATTTCTTGAAGTGTTATGAAATTGTTTGATTTTTGATTTTTGCATTTTCTCTGACTGTTGTGTCTGTGTTTTCTATGCTTTCTTCTGCCCCTGAGATCCTCTCTTCCATTTCTTGTAGTCTGTTGGTGATGTTTGCATCTATGACTGCTTATATTTTTCCTAGGATTTTTGTCTCCAGGGTTGTCACTGTTTGTGATTTCTTCATTGTTTCTATTTCCATTTTCAATTTCATCACCTGTTTGGTTGTGCTTTCCTGTAGCTCTTTGAGTGATTTTTGTGTTTTTCTCTCTAAGCGCTTCTATTTGTTTACGTGTGTGCTCCTGACTGGCCTGTAATTGTTTAAGCTTCTGAAAGACCTCCATCATCATCATGATGTATGACTTTAAGTCTAAATCTTGTTTTTCTCATGTGTTGGAAAATACACTACTTGCTGTGGTGGGAGAACTAGGTTCTAATGTTGCCAGGTTGTCTTGGTTTCCATTGCTTAGGTTCTTGTGCTTTTCCCTTGCCATCTTGTTATCTGTGAATATAGGTGATCTTGTTGTCTCTGACTGGAGCTTGTGTCTTCTGTAGGTCTGAGGGCCTGTGAGATCAGGAAGGAGAATACTCCTGGGTGTTTGACTTTTTCAGGACAGGCAGTGAATTCTCATGGCAGTGACTCCATTCTGTCTCTGTGGGCTCAGGTGGGAGAGTTCTGGGAGGTCAGACATCTGCGTGCAGGTCCTAAGTCCTGATGGCAGTCACCCGGGTCTCTGTTTGGGCCGGAAATGTGAAAGTATAATTCTTAAACAACAAACCCTTCATGATTCTGGAGAAGGAAATGAGAGAAGAAACCAAAAGACAGGACAAGCTCTAGTGCTCAAAGACTAATGATTAATATTCAGAAAATGAACATTTTACCAAAAGTAATATACAGATTCAGATCAATTCTTATCAAAACTCCAACACAATTCTTCAGAAATATTGAATCAGACACACACAAAGCAAACAAACAAATGAATCAATAAATAATAGCAAATAAAACATGGCAGCCAAGCCATCCTGAACAATGAAAATATTTTAAGTTATATGACTGAACTATAATAATTAACACAGCATGGTACTAGCATCAAAATAGACATGTTAAATATGAAATATAATTGAATATATGGACATAATGTATGTATGGGTATTTGAGTTTTTACACAGAGATAAAAGAAATACATACTGGAGGAAAGATACATTTTTAACAAATGATGCTGTCCACACTGGATAGCTATATTTAGAAGAATATAATTAGATCTTTATCTCTTTGCACAAAATTGAACTCCAAATAGATCCAGAACCTCTATATAAAACCCAATACCCTAAATCTTTCAGAAGACAAAAAGAAGGCAAAAGGTTTATACTTATGGACATAGGTGAAAGCTTTCTTACCAGGACTCTGATGGCACAAGACCAGCAATTAACAAATGAGGTCTTATCAAACTAAATATCTTCTGTACAACAAGGGACATCATCAATATATGAGCTAAGACAGCATAAAGAACAGAGAAAAATAACTTTGCCAGTGGTCCATTTCACAGAAATCGGTACTGAGATGTATATAAAAAAACAATAAGCTAAATACCAAGTCGGAGGTAGGGAGAACCCGTACTCTGTAAATGGCATATGGAACTAAATAGAGAAGAGATACACATGACTGAGAAATTTTTTTTAATTTCAATAACCTTAACCATCAAGGAAATGCAAATTAATACTACTTTGAGATTTAATTTTAATGACTAAAATAAAAGCCAACAAATGCTGGTGTAGATAAAGATTAAAGGGATCACTCGTTCACTGCTGGTGGAAATACAGACACTATGCAAATCAAAATGAAGTCCCTCAAATGCTAGAAATTGGTTTGTCATATATTTAAGTTATAACACTTTAGAGAATATTCCAAAAGTACTGTATACACTACTACAAAGATTCTTACTCATCCATGTTAATTGCTGCTATATTCACAGTAGCCAAAAAAGGGAAACATCTTAGATGCCCATCAACTGATAAACAAATAATGAAAATCTGGTACATATAACAACAGACTATTCTGTAGCTGTAAATAGAAAGTTATGGAATTCACAGGTAAATAGATGGAGCTAGAAATAATCTTTCTAAGTAAGATAAGTGAGTCTTAGAACTTATAATTGTCACAAGTTTTCTCTCCTAAACAAATGTTAACTTTGAGTATTTACATACATTCATTTAAATTGGAGTGTCCGAATAAATCAGAAAACTAGTAAGGAACCACGAAGAGTCTAACTAAGGGATAATGGATAAGCCATAAGGGTCTAAGAGGGAGGACTGAATAAATGTGATAAACTGAAGTATGGGTAATAAATCTAACAAAAGTGTTAAGTTGGATGGGAGATGGAGGGAAGGGAAGAAGTACAGGGAATGGTAATTAACACCAAAACCCTTGAAAAAGCCATATGAGAACCTACTGTAAGAGAAGGTATCCACACAATATTCATATATTTTTAAAAGTTTAAGTAGAATTATCCTATAATTAAGGGGCGTATAGTGACTGCCATAGACACAATAAGCTACAAATTAAAACATAAAACACACAGTACCAGGTCCTATAGATCCCTAAAGATTATATGCTATTTCTACAGCTCTTGGTTACCTATGAAAATGTGTTTGTTAAGGTCCTATCTCTTAAGACAGCAGACTCAAGTCATAGAGAAATCTTTATTTCTACTGGCGAGCTTTCATGGTTCTGAAAGTGCTATGATTTCGAACCCACAGTCTTACCCAGCTGTGAAATGTACT
Source organism: Micromys minutus (assembly GCF_963924665.1). Lineage (NCBI taxonomy): Eukaryota > Metazoa > Chordata > Mammalia > Rodentia > Muridae > Micromys > Micromys minutus. The sequence goes on along the minus strand of NC_137976.1, from coordinate 25,441,026 downwards.
GCTGAGTGTTCTGACAACAGCCACCCACTGGTGTAATAGTGATGTAAATGTTATGCTAGTGATAAACCACTTTGCATTTTATTCTAGGCCAGCTCCTTAAGACAGAACTTGTGTTTGATTCCATTAATGAGACCAAGAACCCATGCCTGGGTACATCATAGGCCTTGGGGAGAGCACATTACAGTTATTCTGCTGAACAAGCATAATATTATGCCAACTCCTAAGTTATTTTCTCTGTACCCAATGATGCATGAGTTCCTCAACTCTCAGCAGACACGCTATTTTCTGCAATGGATGAAAGATTAACCCAGAGACCCAATCTCTTCAACATGTGGAGAATCAGAGATGAAGGAGTGAATGTCAGCCAAGTACTTTATCAGCGAGCTACATCAGAAGCCCCAATTCCTTCTATTAGAGACAGTTTAATACTGATATTAGATAGAAGATTAGAAGGTCTTGTGTTCTTTTTATCACTTTTGGATAACTGAGACTTTTTTAGTCAGTTTATGTTACAAGTATGGTCTTATTTCAAAAATTGTGCTGTGAAACACTATGAAGATTCCTCCAAAAGGGGATTAAAAGGGAAGGCTAACATATGGACCCTTCATCTCACTTTGAATATATATTCAAAGAAGTGAGCTGAATATGCAAAAGAGATGTGTGAACATTAATGTTCAGGAAAGCATCATTCACAATAACCAAACTGTGAAAGCATTGTGTCTATGTAAGACAGTTGGTTTTGATTATGAATTGACTGAACTAGAAAACCCTTCGGTGCTTAGTAATTTCACCTGTCGGAGTGACTGTGAGGGTTTCCCAATGCAGAGTAAGGCCTCTGAACTAATAAATAAATTACTTTTCTGATGGATTAATAATGTGGATGGCATTAACAAGAGGCAGTGAGAGGCAGTTGGTAAGGTTTAGAGAGAGGAGGTAAGTCATTAGCTGAATGTCTTGGGTATTGTATTTCGCAATGGCTTGTTCTTATATCAACCCTTCTCGCCTCTTGACAACTGTGATATGAACTTCCCACTCTCATCATCCTCTGTTCTGTGATGGATTGTTGGCTTTGAAACTAAAAATAAAATTTTGCTTTCTTGTTTCAGGTATTTCTTCAGAGCAGTGGGAAAGGTAAGTAATCCCATGTCCATTAGCAAAGAAACAAATCTCTGAAATATTTCATATATACTTCCACAGGCATTAAGGAGCTATTGCTCAATAAGAAGTTTCAAATAGACAAGAAGTACAGTAAATGAGATTTACTATGCAGAAAGATGATTACCGCCAACAATAATGTATTGCACATTTTGAAATCATTAAGAGCAAATTTCAAATGTCTCATCATAAAAAGTGAAAGCTAAGTAAGGGGGTGCATATGTCAGTAGCTTGATTTATTGTGCTATGTATGGCTTTCCATGCCTTAAAAAATCATTACCCTATGAATTCACACAATTACAAATTCTCAGTCAAAACTAATATTAAAGGCTTGTGTGTATTTGTTTGAAATAACACCACTCTCCACTGGCCTTGAACTAGGGAGTCTGCAAGAGACTCCCTAACTTTCCATTTGGAGTCTAAGTTGTCCCCATACCTACTGTTTTGCTAATGTCAGTTTGGTTTTTTAGAAAAAATAATTACAATGTTCTGTCTTCAATAGTCAAAAGCTGACCCTGGAACTTTATCTTCTGACCCAGGGCCTGGCTGTAGTTTGTCTATTTAATTGTTGAACAATGAAGAAACTATCAATTTCACTCTTCCCAAAATAATGTGTTCCTGATACTGTTTCTAAGTTAAGAGAGTGGAAGCCAAAGGCAGTTAGAGAAGTTCTTATTTTCACAAGACAATGTGAGAGAGAACTGGCCTAGAAGATAGTTAAACTTTTGTATTTCTTTGTAGACTAGCTTTTTCTGGGGATATCTGTTGTGGGTATGCATCCAATAACATATCTTCAGATGGTGCTTTTACCTGAGCAATATTGTCGTGGTCTGCTCAGTTGATAGGATCTAGCCTCTCCTGTTGCCTCTCCTAAAGTCATGCCAACCATACTGTAAACTGTCTCCAAAATACCTCTTCTGCCCTCATTATCTTCTCTTGCTCAGGAAAGTGTTTTCTACATTTCCCCTGCTGGAAATGCCATTATTTTATAAGCAAACTCTGTTTCCTTTCTCAGCCACTCCACCTCAGAGAATCCTGGCATTGTTGTGAAGAATATCAGGCCGTTTTTCAATTAGCAGGCTAGTGAGTTTCCCAAATTGTACCCCAAAGCTCTTTATAGGCTTTCAGTGAAGCCCTTCATTCTGTGTCCAGGGAAAGAAGGATTCTCATAGCTTGCCTTTGGGATGGATAGTGAGATGTAGAACCCAGCACAGCTCACTTCAAAAACAAAAGAGAAAGAAAAAAAGATCCCTCACAGAGATTGCTTCTTGCCATGACTTTCATTCTCAATCCTTTCATTATGGGCATTAGAGACTTCCAACCAGTTGTTTTTATAGAAGATTTGTATTTCGGTCTGGCATCTCAGTTTGGGATTTTGCATTCATGGAATCATGGTGCCTCAGTCTAAATTTCCAATTTTCACATGCTGTTACATTAAAATTGGTCATTTCTCTACTAATACCCACTAGTTAAATTTCCAAGAAACAAATAAAATAAAATAAAATAAAATAAAAACCTCTTGGCATATAGTTAATCTCTTTGCCACCAGTTTTTGTGTGTTTCATAACGCCTTTGCAGAGAAATGTGTTTACATTTATAAGCCCACACATTGTACTTTTACTCAGATTTAAGGAAGATATACATTTTACTTTGTGTTTCGTCCTCTTCCAAACCAACTAGGAATCAATATGCAGATGTTAGATTTACTGACTCTCTCAGGATGACAGATCAATAAAGAAACCCATTGAAAAATAATGCTTGCCTGGAGGAGAGGAATATAAACTGTTCTCTTAATCTCTGTAAGGCTTTGCTCCCAGGACCAAGGGCTTCTCATCCAATGTCAATAGTACTGAATTTTCGTACTGCTTTTTTTTAAAATGTCAAAGGCACTCTTCAAATATGTACTTAATTAAGCCTCTCTTTTAACAAAGGTGGCCCCATTCTCATTCCCCCAGCCTCTCTTTCCTATCTCCTGTGTGGAAAGATCTCTTTGAAGTCATGCAGGAGAGATGTGCTGGGATGAAGGAGATGAGAACAGAGCCAAGGGCACTTGTAATGAACTTTTGATGGGAAAGAAGTTTAGATTAATTCTGTTATTCTAGCTACCCTCTGTTCAGAATTCTTATAAGAGGAAATACAGGAAGATAATGAGTTAGATTTTATGTTAGCTCTGAAAACCCTGCCCTCTGAATCTATTTCTGAACACACTGTGGATTCCTGAAGATTTAGAACTGTGCACATTTTCAGGTTTGTAGGAGTTAGTCATTGTATATTTTGCCTGGACGCTTTATCTCGTATGATTGCCTTCAAGCTCTCAGCAGGAACTTGACTTATTAAAAGGTGCCTATTTGTTTGAAGATTTCTCTTTGGATTGATTCTTGGAAGGAAAGTCCACGATCATTTGTAACTCTGCGTATTATCCATAAGTGCAATTTTAGAAATAGATGTTGATCATTTGAGAAAGTGTTTTCTAGCTGCTTACAATACAGAGGCAATTTCATTTGGAGAACTGAATCCAATGTTACCATCCAGTAGCTGCCAAATAATTCATTTTAATTTCTTATCTCTGGTTATCTCAGTCATTTCCCAGAAAATTATTTTCTAAGATTGCTTATTTAAGAGTTTATATAAAGAGGCAGCAGACATACACAACATAAATTACTTAATGGCTGTAAGTTTCATAATTACAGTAACTTTTTCTTCAGTGGATTCTTGTTCAGGCATGCTGAATCTTATTTGGGACATTAAATTTCATAGATTGGTTCATGTTGTGTTGTTGCAAGCATCATTTTCACTTTCAATGCACTGAAGACAGGAAATAGAGGTAAAATAAGAGCCCTATTACATACCCGATTTCCACTTTGCCTAAACTTATTAAAAGAACCATTAAAAGTCATTTCTCCTCAAATGTGTATATTGTTTCTCAGTTCACATATACATGAGTCGTCAATGAAATTATTATTGTAATTCTATAAGATTACCGAATACTTCTTATACTAATAAATTTACGCTTAAAATATTAAGATTTAGGTCCTGAGAGATTTCTACCAAAAGGCAGCTTATATTTTTCCAGTACATTTTCAAGAATATCTAATAATTATTGCATGAGAAGAAATTTAGATTTCAAGTTTTTCTTTCTATGATAATTATAATTATGTCTGCTAGAACATTCACCTGAACATTTTAATTTACCAATATTTTATAATACAACATTTTGGTCACTTTTTTGTTTTTATAATTAAATATAAAGTCATAATTCATGAGGTCTTTCTTAAAGATATGTACTTCTAATGGTTTCTTTAATACCCACAGAAACTTTTTTTACATCATGTGCATTTTTGATTTCATTAAGTGTAACTTTGTGAAATTTGGAACTATTATGATAAACAACACTCCTTATTTGGGTCCATTTTAGTTGAAAAGATGGTTAGTACCTATGGCATTTTTCTTTCTTATTCAGAGCATCTAAATGAAAGCATGAATATTTTGATTTAGGCTCTTGATAGAAACTCCAGCTCCTTTTTATTTCCTCTATATTTGGTATTTTATTTATTATTAGATGATAATTATATACCTAAAAACATATGACATTCAAGAGTAAATAGGAAATCCCTTCAGAATTTGGTTACTGTCTCTCTTACCTGAAATACTCTCCGTCCAAGCCCTCCCAGCTCCTTAGCCTCCCAGTTACCACCCAAATCTCATGTTCACATGACCTGGTCATAAAGAATTTGAAAATACAAAGTTCAGTAATTCCTTTTTGGTGCTCAATCATTATTTGATATCATTGGTTTTATCTTTTTATTCCCTTTATAGTACTTATCAGTACCTTAAAATTTCATAGCTGTTTCTTCCCCTATACCCGTTGACATCCAAGCTCCATGAGACAATATACTTGTCACTTGGATTCACTGCAGAATCTCTAGTAAACTGAACAGATACCTCTTCAGACACTGACCCACCACATGGCTGCTGAATGAATGCATGGTAGCCAATGGACTTCTATTTACAGTCAAACAGATTATAATCCATATCATTGTTTAAAGTAGAATAGAATTAGTAGGCAAAGTCAACATTGTGATGACTGGCAGTTTTCTGGAACTTTTGAAGCTGATGAAGTGAAAACCTTTTAATGCACCAAAGTCTCTTTGACTTTTGTTTTCTAATACCATTACTTAAAAATAACATTCAATAACATTTGAGCCTTCCATAAACTACAAGGTAGATTTTTATAATACACAGGAACAAGCCATTATTGTTTGTCCTAAATCACCTAACCTGAAATTCTTATCTGCTCAATAATTATAAGCTATTATATTTAAGAAATACTTTCAGTGCTTAAGTAAAATTTCACCTGTGGTAGGGGTCTTAAACATTTTTTTTAAACTGAACAGCTTTTTCGAAAGCAAGTATTGCTGATGCCAGCTCTACATTTGTCATGTACTAATATTTAAATTGTAACTTTACAGTGGAAAGGCCTTTTCTATAAATACATCAGAGAATTAAATGAGAATCCCTGTCACAGTGTCATGTATAAAAGCATTTTTGTTTGTTCTATATAAAGGAGGTGTGAAGCAAAGCATAGAGAGCAAAAAGTCATGTCCCATATGTGAAGTGTGTTCCTTAATAAATACCATGTCATGAACTGTCATGTTTTAAGTCTACTTCTAAATATAACATTCAGTTCCTTTGTGAGTTCAGTGACTTGTGATCTTTTCAAAGTGTAACTGTCTCGAGTGTTTTGAGGTCTGTAGCCCTCGCTTTATTCCTATAAAATGTATTTACATAAAATTTTAGGAAACATAAATTAATAGTTTTAATTTTGATTTGACTGTATGTATTTAATTTGGTTTCATCGTTTGATTGTACTTAGGAACCCATTGGAAAGTACTAAATTGTGGTGCGTGTGTCTCTTCCCACAAATATTTGTCCATCTGTCATCTGGAACACTGTGCTGAACACAGAAGGTGAGAAAATGAATGACAGGAGCCCTACTTTTAGTAAAGTTAGAATTACATCTTTTACTTATTTCATAAGGAAGAGAAATTGTACATGCAACCATTGCCAAACAGAAAAATTATTTAAATATAATAAACTAACGTTATTTTGAAGTGGACAGTCTGTATGTGGAAAGTCTAAATATGTGTGATTTTTAAAGATTGTAGAATAAAGTTTCTTGTTATCACTCCTTTTTGTTGTTTATTGGACAAAAATACATTGTGCAATGACTATGTGCCTCAGTCTCTATACACATAGTAAGTTTCAAACTGTACATAGACGCAAGCTATTATCAGTATACTATCTGAAATATCCCCATGTGGCAGATGGATAAGACATAAAGCAAAGAACCAAACTCCACTAAAAGTTTATGATATCATTGTGAAATCTTACAACTCTCCACATTGAAAGTTGTATTGCTTGCCTTACCTAGAAAGTTCACTTTGACGTTTAAAAAGTCAATCCCATTTGTTACCTTTTTAATCTGAAGAACTGGAAGCAGTTAGAAACGTACCAAGAAGAACTTAATTTTAGAAGTACTATAGGGATGTTTATTTTTAATCTTTAGACTCAAGACTACATTTATATCTTATTTCATTGACTGTTATGCTTTTGGTTTTCTAGAGAGCTTGTTACATAAGCCTCAATTTAAAGTTTATCTTGATTTAAGTCTGCATTTCCAAATGTATCTCTGTATTCACCTTCCATTTCAGTAGACTAATTTTATGTTTTTTTCTGATAGGATGGTTTTAAATCCAGTCCAAAATCAACATATACAAGAACACTATGATACCTAAGCTATTACAAAAACAGATAACCAACATGCCTAATATAGAAAACAGGGATCTCTAAAGATGAGAGGAATGGGTGTCTCCAACGCTTTCAATATGATAGGTAAGGGGAAAAGAATTTTTAAAATGAGATTGTTGTACTGAAGGGACTGTAGAAGTAATAATAAGTTTATCGTGTCTAAATAAAATATAAAACCTAGGACAAAGATACCCCAATGAGATACTTACTGAAAATACATGAAAATGACACTTTGTGTGTGGAGCAGAGACTGAAGAAAATGCCATGCAGAAACTGAACTACCTGGTGAATCTATCCTATAAACAACAAACCCAGACACTATTGTGGATGCCAAGAAAAATTTGGTGACAGGAGTCTGATATAGCTGTCTCCTGAGAGGCTCTGCCAGAATCTGACAAATACAGATCTGGATGTTCGCAGCCAATCATTGTACTGAGATCACAGACACCAATGTAGGAGTTAGAGAAAGGACTGAAGGAAATGAAGGAGTGTTCAATCCCATAAGAAGAACAATATCAACCAACCAGACATTCCAGAGCTACTGGAGACTAAACCACCAACCAAAGAGTACACATGGAGGGACCCATGGCTTCAGCTATATATGTAGCAGAGGGTGGGATTGTCTGGCATCAAAGAGAACTCCTTGGTTCTGTGAAGGCTCAATTATCCTAGTGAAAGGGAATGCCAGGGCAGTGAGATAGGTGGGTGGGAGAGCACCCACATAGAAGCAAGGGAATAGCAGATGGAAGGGAAGTGGTATTTCAGAGGGGAAGCTGGGAAGGATGATAGCATTTGAAATGTAAATACACAAAATATCCAATAAAAAATAAATTAATTTTTAAAAAAGAAAATGACACCATGAGCCTATGTTTCTAGGGAAATTGGGGCTTTCTCTTTGAGATCTCAGGTTCATTAATGAAAGAATTTAACAGCAGTCTCTGAAAGAAGCTTGAGAACACTTTTATTGAGGTTTACAAGATGAATTACAGGCAAGGCAAGCTGTAAATATTAGTCATTGTCTGAAAAAGAGAGATGAAGAAGAGAGAGACAGAGATAGACAGTGAGACAGATACATAGAGACAGAGTTGGTGATACAGAGAGAAAATCTTATCACATGGCAAAAATGGTTAGCATCGGAGAAGAAAAAATTCTGAAATGTCAAAGAAAGAATGGTCAGCATCTGAAAGAGACATGAACAGAAAAGTTATGCCTTGCTGAATTAGAACACAAAAAGGTAGCTAAGTCACAGTGGCTACACAGAGTGTAGAGTTGTATGTTGGGGAAGTGCATTGTCTCACAAAAGGAATAATTATTCTTCCTATCTCTTTACTGTGGTTTTCAGTGAATCAAGGCCAGAAGTAAGTTCTATTCCTCTGATCAGGGGGAACTAACTGCCCTTTAACATGCTTCAGTAGAGCCCTTATGAAAGCAACTGATTCGTCCTTCCTACTCCCAAAGTGGTAACCCTGTCATGAGATAATATACTTAATCCAATGCTAAAGTAAAAATGCAGAGATTCAGTCCCAAAGCTTTTTAGAAGGGAGTGGTTTCTACAGGGAGTACAGCCTTTTTTACAGCCTACAAGCAAAGGAACATTTTAAGAAAAAGACAGGAAAGTATGGATCCCTTCTAATATTCTCAGCAGCAAATCAGGGACAGTCGTAAAAGTGCTATTTTCCAGGTCCTGCTGTTAGCGATCTAGTTTCTATATTCTGTTCTTATCACTAACTCTGTGCAAAATAACTGATATAAAATAAATATTTACCTAGGTGCAAAGCCACATGTAAAAAGATGTCCATATTCATTGCTGCAGCCAAATTGACCACATACAAGCTTTTAGTGTAAACAACTCATAGTTTACAGAGCAAAGGTTCTCAAGCTTCCTAATGCTGCAACCCTTTAACACAGTTCGTCATGTTGTGATGACTGCCCACCATAAAATTATTTTTGTCTCTACTTCATACCTGCAATTTTGCTACTGCTGTGAACAGTAATGTAAATAGTTTTGGAGGTAGATATTTGTCAAAGTAGTTGCACCTCCATAGGTTGAGAATCACTGTTCTAAGAATATAATATTTCCAATAGAATGAGACAGTTTTTTATGTAATATATTAAAGTGTATCCCATTAAATGAATTGACACATTGATGTTTTCCTTACCCAGAACAACACACTGTAACTGTGACAAAAACCTCAATGAAGGATTCCTTTTCTGTCTTTTGTTTGTTTGTTTTGAGGTGGTTGGGTTTTTTCTTTGTTTGTTTGTTTGCTTGTTTGTTTGTTTGTTTTTGGATCATGGTTTCAGAGGTTTGTGTCCTTAGTGACTTGGTTTTGCATTTCTGAGATATTCTGAATGTGAAAGCCATGCAAAGAAGATATGGTTTAGAGAAATTGAGACTCTAAGTATTTTTGTTATTCTTTCATCTTGTTTTTCTCTTCCCCAAACAAGAATAAATTCTTGAAATGCTTCTTTATTCTGGTCTTTATCTAAGAAGACTGCTTCTTTGCACTAAGCTGATACTTTAAAGTTTCCAAATATTTTGTAGCTGGCATGCTGGGTGATTGGTCCACTGAAATGTGTTTCCACAGTCTCTTTTGCAGTTCTCCATTGCTTCACATCATTTTAAATGTTTGTCTGAATTGAACTATATTTGCCATCTGCTGTTTCGGGCTCTCAAATGATCTGAAACCTTTGAATTTTGTTAAATCATTCCTCATTATTGCTTTTTTAGTAGTTTCTATAAAGTCTATCCTTCTCCCTTCTTCCCATTTCCTTATGTCTGCCATTTACATATGCTCCTGTACCCGAGGAAGGAAGTAAACAAGCAATCAGCTTCAAATGCACACTCCCTAGTCAAACAGTAACTGATCTATTTGGAATCAACTTTATCACTTTGCCTCTATTTCATGGTTGTTGTTTTCTTAAGTGTTTTCATTTAGTGCTGACGTGCAACCAATCAATGACATCTCAGGACCTTTAGCGTATTAGATCTTTAGATGATGTTGTTTTATAAGTCCTTTACTTCCACAGTATTAAACATTTATTTTCCACCTCATTTATTTTATTACTTTAAGTTTTTCTACTTAGTTACAAAAGGATACTTCAATATTAATGTGCATAAAGTGATCAAAAGAAACAAACAGAGGCTGGAGATGTGGCTAAGCAGTTAAGAGTTCATTGTGCTTTCGGAAAGGACCCAGGTTCAGTTCCTAGCTTGCAAGTCAAGTGCATAGTATCACTCTAAAGTAAAATAATAAAAATAAAGTCTTTTCTCACTTAAACTTTAGAGGGTCATCCAAGAATTATTAAGTCTTCCTCACTTTCATTAGCATATGCAGTACCCAGTGCCTTCTCATAATTCTTAGTATATAGACATAGGATCATGTTTAAAGCCTCACATAGGTGGGAGAAGTTGAAGGAAAAAAAAAAGGGCAGCAGACCGGTCATGTCCTATATAATAAAATATTCCTGCTCTTATTCAAGCTTTGTATTGATCAGTTGTTTAGTTCTCCATTTGTATATTTATTTCTATGTAGTCTAGTTATCTGTTATGTATAATGAATAAGCAAGGATTATTGGCTTAAACAAAACCAATTTGCTCGATCTTATAATGTTATAGGGTGGGTGGAAATGTTTTGTTCTTTTAAGGCAACATTAATTGGAATCACTCATAAAGTTCTATTTCTTTATAGTGCTGGAGAAACACTCTACAAGAAGATCCCATTGACAGATCTCCTGGGTTGTGAAGATTGGTTGGGATGATGAGTTTATTCTTCAGAACAGTTGTTAGAGAGACAAGTATGCCAGAGACCCAACAAATTGACCAGAAAACCCTTCAGGTCTGTCAGAAAAATAGGTTAGAAGCTGAAACAATATAGATTGTTCTACATCTAAGGATTAAAGGAGGATTCACAAAAGATCATGACTGTAGCCCATCACTCCATGAAAGGTACATGCAAGTCTAGACTTGAGAAGAACTAATTGCTTGATCACTATATATAATTAATATCCCCTCCGTATGTTATAGGTACTAATTTCTGCATGAGATCCCTCAAAGATATTTTCACTCATAGAAGAATTTAGCTCTGACTCAGAGTGCATGTTCTCGTTTAAATTAGGTTTTCTGTCATGTGGCTCGTCAGATTCCACATGCTTTACCCTAAAGGCTTTTGAATTTAAACGAGCAGCTTTTATGATAATCCACTATTTACCAACATTGATCAACACTAAAGAAACACAGTGACAATAGATGTGCACAAAAATGGGAATGAGATTCAATAAGATATCGTATTAATTTCATAACTGTAGCGAAGAAACAAAAAGGAAAGGTAATTTAAACCAAAACATAGCTAACAATGTGTGTTTATATTTCCCAATATCACCAAAAATGTAGAATCTTTCTGATTTAATGATCCTCGGTCCTCTCTGGCTGTATGTTTCTGTAGTCCACAGTTCTAACATCATGTACTGCCTAGGCTCTTGGTACCACTCTTTGAGGAAACATTTTTTTCCTGAAAACATGCTCCATATTTTTATCTAATTAAATGTGTGTCTGAAGGGTCAAAGTTGGAAATGTGTGAGATTGAGGTCAGCCGAAGACAGGTAACTGTCAACCAGTAGGTGCTTTCTGAAATCCGGATTGCAAATCCACTTTGCCTGGATGCACCACAATAGGGCAGATGTACAAGAATCTAGCCAAGCCCCAAATCCTGCCTCCAGAAGAGAGAGTGATGTAGACTCTAGCCAAATCAGCCACTCCCTAAGTCCCTCCCCTGCACACACACACACAAACATACACATACATACACACACACACACACACACACACACACACACACACACACACACATAGCATTAGAAAATAATTATGGCCAATCTCAGAGGCAAATGAATGGGAATCTGGTGGTTGGATCCTGGGCTTTTCAAAAGGGACAGAGCAAAGAGAGAAGTGCTCGAAAATAAAGACACACGTTGAAACCTTCTCTTTGGTCCTGGCTCCTTTGTGGTTCTGACTTCTTCGTCCTCTGTGAAAGTTCTATTCCAGAGTCTTATCGCAAGCTCTGAACTTTTCTAAAAGTCAAGGAGGGGTTTATGGCCCTGGTGAGCAGGGCTATAATCTCAGCACCCAGCTGAGCCTTCACCTGAAAGAGTTAACAGGCCTGGCAGGACCTGGCTGAGATTGTTCCCATGCCTCCCAGCCTGAACTCCTGTGGGCCAGGCAGAGCACACCAGAAGCAGCATTCCCTGGGACCTGCAGTGTGAGGAGCTACCTTCCCCCAGAGGAGCAGAGTGGAGCCCCCACACACAGCACAAAGTACAACAATTAAATATCTCATCTTAGTTTATACTTATAGAAAACTGAGACTCAATGCCTCCTCTTCGGTTTGAGCTGTCTTTTCCCTTTTGAATTTAAATCAATAATACATCTTCTAGTAAAGTTCTCTTTAAAACTTTATGGGCTTTCTACAAGCATTATGAGGCTCAATCCTTGATTCTAAAACCTAGTGGTTTATGATTTTATTATTGTAGCATCCTTCTCCAAGCAATGATATCAGTATCAGTCAGAATTCACTAACCAAAGCGAATACATTGTAAACATAAGATAAAGGATTTATTTTTAGGTGTTAGACTTCTCATAATTGTAAGATAATAAAGAAAAAAAACTGGAAAAGATAAAAAATTAGAAGATCAACTGGTATACCTGAGTGAACAAAACACACTAAGCTGACACCATGAGAAACTTTGAAAAAGTAGCTAGTAAAGATGTTTACCAGAAACTTCATCTTCTGAGTATTCATCCAAAACCAGGAGGTGAAATGCTGGCTACTAGAGTTCACATCAACACTCAGGAAGAAATCTTATGATGCAATGTCGAGGAGAGAAAAGTGAGACCTAAATACCCCTATGACTAGATAGGATTAATTACCACAACCTATAGATGGCTGCCATATAACTTCTAACTCACCTTTTTTGCACACTTTTCCATTAGCCAACTTTATCCCTGTACCAAAAAAAAAAAAAAAAAAAAAAAAAAAAAAAAAAAAAAAAAAATTCTAAGCAATGGTGCTTCCAGTTTTGAGAACTCAATAGAAGATATTAAAGATCTTCCACATAGCCAAAATCAAGAAGCATTTGTAGTAGACTTTCTTAACTGTAAACCTGATTGGATGAAGAGATACTTTGAAGATTAGTGTATTGTGGTTCTGCATATATTGGTCATGGCATTTATATAGACCATTAGATCATCATGTTTCAGTGTCATAAATAGATTAACTCCTTGGTGAAAGGAAATATGATGGCAGCATTGAGAATTTGAAAGGTATGAAGTAGAAGCTAGTTGGAGAAAGTCAGTCACTAGAGGCTTGTCCTGGAATGCTGGTTTTTGCCCTAGTACTTTCCTATTCAATCCCTTTCTTTGTTTACTGGCCAACATGGCATGAAAAACTCCTATCCTCCTATTCGAGATGCACTGGAACCTAATAAATAAAATCTAATCTTTCTTTTTATTTGTCTCTGACAGGATTTGGTCACAGTCAAACTGAAAGAACACTGTCCAAAACTTATAGTGACTTTCAAGCTGTATTATAGATGCTTTCATAATAAATAATAAAATAATTTTAGTCCTGTATTTGTTCATTTCAGAAAGATCATTCAGTCATGGTTCAAGTTTTAGGACAATAATATAGCCTCTATTTAAAGTGTAAATCTTCTATTCTAATAATATGGCCTTGGGATGTTTTATAAATTATTTTCCAAAACATGTGAGTAATAATAGTAGTGATATCCATTCTGTAATGATCATAAATAGATAACAACAACAACAACAACAAAGCTGGCAAATGTTAGGGATGGTAACCTTCTCAGCAATGTTATCATTGATCTTATATCCTAAATGCCTTGATTATGCTGGTCTTTTCTATGTCCAACATCAGATACCAAATTACACAGAGTCCTGAAAGAATGTTTTTCCAAGATATAACTAAATTCTAAAGTGAACACTTGCCTAAATACTGTTGAATTTTGCTTAATGATAAATTCAGTTTAAATTTTATACCTGCCTTCAATACAAATCATTCTGACAAAAAGTTAAAGAAATGTGGGTCAACAATTGTACAAAATAAGCAAGTTTGTCCATAAACCTGCTATATTAACTTTGTGATTTCTAAAAAGCACTTAAGTTCTATTGGTCTTTGCTCTAGATGTATTCTCAGTTCTCATGGCCCTGAAAAAAGTTGAGCAGAAGCACACATAAAACAGAAACAATTTAATGCCCTGGTGTTGGAGGGTGAGGTTGAACAGATGATAATTAAACTGTTTAGCCACCTACAACACAGAGAGCAAGGGTCTTTCTATGACTTAGCACAGGCACAGGTTTTGTAGCTCATATGCATAATACCAACTATTCTCTACATGTTCAGTTACATGTACTTTTGCACACAGCTTCGTGCATTACATACTTCATCAGCATCTTAAATAGCTATTCAAGTTGTGTGCTGTCACATCATGATCCTTAGGATTCCATGTAGACACTCAGGATTGCTTCTGCAACTATCTACCCTTGTGTCTGGTCCAGGGAAAATGAGTGTTTCCTGCCTTTTTCTATGCTGATTTTTATAAACCAATTCTATAAGGGTTGGTGAAAGGTCTTCCAGACCTTCTGCTCTGTCCCATTCTGCTTCAAGATGATATTTATATCGTGTATATATAAATGGCCTTGCTGCCCATTACAGAGAAGAAAGACAAACTAAATTTTTAAACTGTTTCACTGAGAGAGCCAGCAATCTGAGGAGACCATGGATTAGCATCCTAATATTTTGTTTTAGATTGCATCATCCACCAATTGATTGTATAGGGAGGGAACATAAAGGTAGTCATCATTCCAAAGCTTGATTTTGCCCTTCCAGTCAAAAGTTCAGTCCTGTCTTTGAGAGTCATTGTACTTGCACCTTTCTCTGTATCATCTCAAATCACAAATTTGAGATGTCCCAGCTTCTGTTTCAATGACTGAAGAAACCTAAAAGCTGAATCCACAGATTCCAAATCAAAGCACTGCTTTGTCTCTTATTTCCTAGCTATAACATGGATCTTAAATGCAATCCCAAACCCACGGTTTTCTTAGGTTCTGGTATGCCTTTTTGTTCTGCCCAATCTTGTTTCATTCATCCCCAGCAGCTGTTTATCTAGAAAACACTCTATACAATTCTCTGATAAAAGCTTGTTCCTCAGAAAAGCAAAGTTTAAAGCTGTTAATTTATAAAAGAAGAAGATTAGGAGAACAAACATTGGGGCATATGTATGGTCAAATATTTTAAACAGGCTTCTATAGAAATTCTCCGAATATACTCAAAATAGAAGTATAGCATACAGCAGTTTCAACATATAGATAGATAGACAGACAGACAGACAGACAGACAGACAGACAGACAGATAGATAGAATATTTAGCTGCAATTACCCTACTACATGAGTGGATGCTATTAACAAAAAAACTGAAGAGCAGATAGATACGTTCAAAAATGGCCTCTTCTCTGTTCTCCATAAGTACAGATGTCTGCAGTTGTTTTTTACATTTGCTTCATTTTCTATAAGATTCATAACTAGCAATGATATGTTAAGGGAGTAAGTAATACGTGCCTCAAACATATGATTACATTGACAGTAGTTTCAAATGGTGCTCATTTTTAGCCTCACTCCAACAGAAAATAGGATTTCAAGTACTTCTTTTAAAAAATGTACAACAGACTATTTAAAAGCAAAGAGAGCCTGGTAGTGCAGAGATGTGTCTAGCCAAGAACAAAGGTTTTTAAACTGTATTTCTCTTTACAGACAGAGAATAGTATTAGTTTCTGAAACTGTCTTCCCAGATGTTTCGTTATTAGAATTTTTTAATGGCAACCCTATAATACTATTGAAAGTATAGTCAGAATAGATTGAAGGTGTTTCTATTTGAACTTAGGGCTAGTGCTTCTATTACTGTGGACTATCCAAAAAGATAAAGAATAAAAATATTTTCACTATTTTGAGAGGTATCTCTACCCTTGGATCATTCTTGTTTTATTTTATTTTATTTTTTTGTGTTGAGAAGTGGTGTGACTCAAACATTGGGGAGTTACTTCTCTGACTCACATAGGAATATCCTGAGAAAGTCCCAGTCAGAAATACATATTTAAGCAATTTTTAAAACTAGTATGTTTATATTTTTTAAATGACTCATCATATTCTATTGTGTAAATACATATTTAGACTAGTAAATGGCTTTATGAAGCTATGAATTAAAGCCAAATGTAAGTGTTGGAGTTAATCTCTCCTGCCTGCTTTAAGCACCATTTTGAATGAGTGGGGTGAAATTGGACATTGTGAGTGTATAATGATGAAAAATGAAGGGCTACAATAAGAAATAATTCTTTTGATTTCTAGAGCAGAATGGCCTATGAATTATGTTTTAAATTAATGAATGAGAAGATAGAGAATGATTTGAATCTCATCAGTAGCTATTTTCCTCTTTCTCAGAGATAGCAATGAGCCATTTTCTAAGGGATTTGAACTTCTGTGAGCAAGTCCCTCTAAGCTTCTAAAAGGTCTTAATTTGAAGCTGAACCTTTTAATGATGATTTGTTTCACTTGAAAGAACAAACAAATAAGCACTTGGACTTCCTGGGAGGTTTTCATTGTGTGAAGACAATTTCTTTCTAAAGCTAAATGAGTTTTTAACATTTGGGAGGATATGCCCATTATAACGCATCCTCCTGCCAGGAATGATCCCTCTTCCTTCAACTTCACAAGCAGCCATGAAAAGAGAAGTTCTGTTCCCACAGAAAGCAACTTGGATTTAAAAAGAGAAATATGTTGATTTGAGGAAATTTCTTTCTCTAATTACACTCTCCAATACTACATAAAGAAAACAAACTTGTCAGGACTATTCTGTTCAATATAGGACTCCAGCTTGATGTAGTAGATTTACTTGTTCCATCTTCTACTGAAACATGCTTTCTTTTTGCTGTTGTGCATATAAATGCACTGTTTGGAAAGAAACAGTAGCACAGCTTTCATCTCAAAGTGGGAAAAGGGATTGTTTAGTCTTCACACAAATATTAACAACCATGTCCCATGAACACAGATTAAGGTGACCCAAAATTAATTGTTCAAATGAGGCAACAGTTTCATGAAATTCTTACAGTAACCGAACAAAGGAAGTAATAAATCAAGGCATTTCCAAAAGATACTGGTGTGTGTACTTCCACTGTACATATATAAAAACTCAAATATTTGTTGGAAACATTAGGTAGGTGTTTACAGTTCAGAGGAACAGATATAATCTTTAGTTTCTATCATTTCATTGATGGAACTAGGGTTTGTTAAACTAAAACATTTCAAATGATTTTGTTTGTTTGTTTATTAGTCTGTCTTTAAAGATTTTACTTTATCTGTTAGTCACAAAATGTTAAATTCCACATTGAGAATGGCTACTTTGTAGGCTAATGATAACAGGAGAGAAACTGAAATCAAACTTGAAGCTTTTCACATCATTGATATTTTAATCAATCAGCCTTTGGAGATAGAGATTGTTTCTTGAGGAATTGTCATCCACAACTTCAACCTCTCAGATGATCCAATACAATATCTAAACCACAAGTTTGCCCATTGGTAACCCTTCTATGGTGAAGGATATTTGATCACACTGTGAACTCCAAGGTTGCATTATTTACAAATAATATTATATAAAAAAATATAACTATTTTTATTTGTGGTTTCGCTCAACCCTTAGCACATACCTTTAATTCCTCTAGATAGAATTCAGACATGTGACTCAGTCCCAAGATGGAGGACCGATGAGGCTCCATCCTGAGCTCCATGGAGAAGCCACCTAGCCTCGGTGACCAGTAGAGTCGGTGCAAGGCCCGAGAACAGCCTGCCTGCCTGAAGAAACTACAGGAGCAAGACAAACAACAAAAAGCAGAGTTTCGTAAAAGGATGGAGAAAGAGGTGTTTTGTTTCATCCAGGACAGTGGTCAGATCAAGAAAAAGTTTCAGCCTGTGAACAAGATAGAGAGGAGCATACTACATAATGTGGTAGAGGTGGCTGATATCACACCTGTCTTTGGGGAAGATGATGACTGTTGCTCT
Organism: Micromys minutus; assembly: GCF_963924665.1. Taxonomy (NCBI): domain Eukaryota; kingdom Metazoa; phylum Chordata; class Mammalia; order Rodentia; family Muridae; genus Micromys; species Micromys minutus. The sequence continues at coordinate 25,422,940 of NC_137976.1, read as the reverse complement.
GTCGTGATCTTCAAAAAGGAGTTTGCACCCTCGGATGAAAAGCTAGATTTCTACTGTCATGGAGAAGAGTGAGACCCCAGAAGGCTGAGGAGAAGCGGAAGCAGAAGCAGGACGAGGCAATTCAGCAGGGACCCGCAGTTGTGAGTCTTGCTAGAGACTGCAAGGATAAGTATAGCCACCGTATTGGCAAAGGAGCAGCCAAAGATGCAGCAGCCCACATGCTACAGGCCAACAAGACCTATGACTGTGTGCCTGTGGCCAACAAACGGGGTGCACGCTCCATAGAAGAGGCCATAGATGAGATCAGAGCCAAGAAACGTCTGTGGCAGAGTGGGGAAGAGTTGCCAACTACCTCCTCCCAGGCATTCCACTCACCTTGCTTTGACCTCCAGCAAGGGAGGGGCATGGAGGGACAAGGCTGCTGCTAATAGGACCCATCCTGGAGCCCCATCTCTAAACTGTGAGGCTCTGCCAGATGCCACTTGGGCTGGAAGAGAAGCAGGTGATTATCACTGTTGGAATTTGGATGTATGGTGTGTGTGTGTGTGTGTGTGTGTGTGTGTGTGTGTGTGTGTGTGTGTGATGTGCACAGGAGTGTAAATGTGTGAGTGGATATTTAATCTGTATTATTCCTACCCCTGGAACAAAGCTAGCAGCACCTCCACAAGTGTTGCTAGGCATAAGGCTTGTTTGCATATTCCACTTTATCTTCTTCCTTCTGGGGAATGTTCTCTCTGGCAAGGGATGATGCCTTGATAATCAGAGATATCAGGAGTCTAGAAGGCAAGGGTGCATCTGTGTCCTTAGCAAAAATGGTAAATGCTTATACCTTCAGGACAATGTTTAAGGCTATGGGAAAGAACTCTGACAATATGAGTTCAAAATATAGAATTTCTCAACTATGTAAAATAAAAGGATGCAATATAAATTGTGTAAGGAGCTTTATAGACCTAGAAGTACACTCTGAACCCAGCTTGTCAGAAAAATACAAAGGCAGGCAGATACAAAGGCAAGCAGATTCCTGAGTTTTAGGTCAGCCTGGGACAGAGCCTTGGCTTTGGGCAAGTGGTAATCTCAGGGTGGGGCCCACCCTACTAGTTTAGTCTGTCCTTAACAAAGGCAGTCAAATCTCTGAAGTCTTTTGCAGTGTTGAAAATAAATGTGTGCTTGCAATCTCTTTCTAAGAATCAAAGAGTTAGGGTCTGAGGATACTGATTCATGGGACAATTAAAAAAGAACCTGGGTAATACCTCAGATTTTAGGTAAATAAAAGACTGGCTTTTGATCTTCAAGAAATGAGCTATCCAGAGAGGTTTTGGAATAATGAGAGAAACCTGTGTCTCAAGCAGAGTGCTATCTGAAAAGCTGTATCCACTGGTCTCCAACAGAACATATGCAATCAGCTTGTAAGCCACTGTTTGACTTTGAATCATTTGTTTCTCTGCTCCCTGGCACCCCTTCCTCAGAAACCCTCTTTAAGCTCAGGTTGGCCCTTGGCACATTAAAGATATTTGTACATTAAAGAATAGTACCTTGTGTGTTTGTGTGTGTGTGTTTGTGTGTGTGTGTGTGTGTGTGTGTGTGTGTGTGTGTGTGTGTGTGTGTGTATGTATGTAGTTTGATGCCTCTGAACATGTGTGTGCACGATATATGAGTATGGAATGTGCCCAATAGAAGTCAGAGTCTTCAGTGTCTGACATTGGGAAATAAAAAATGGTCAAGCAAACAAGGAAAATAGAATCTCTGTCCTTGGTGCAGACAGAATGTTCCAGTTAAGCCATTCACTTCACCAATAGACTACCTCTAAGAAGACAGATTTATCTTGTGACAGGCTAAAGCAGTAGGAAGAATAATTCTTTTTTTTTCTATCCCATAATCCCTGTATCAGATAGAGTAGCTTGCAGAATCAGGGCCAAAGTGGGCCAGACATGGAGTGTTGTAAATATGTGTGGGATTTTTTGTTTGGATTATACAGAAAAGCATAACTTATCCCTTTTTTTCTTGTTTCTAAACATGCTTTCCTTGATACTTTTCATACACTACCCTGGCATACACACAAAAATGCACACACAATATTTTGTCATGTGCTGCTGACCATACCGCAGCTGTTCTTTTTTGGTTCTCTCTTGATGGTAAGATCATCAGCTGGGGTGAGATATACAGGGCTACTGTTTGATAATAAAAGGTTTACCTATCTTAAGTCCAAGTCACTCCACTACTGTAGCTGACTTAGCTGAAGTCTCTGACATTTAGCACATCATTCTAAAACAGCAGGAAATTAAGCAAAGGATTGATATCTAGAGCCTTTTCCCTCCTTTTCTCTTCAGTAAGACTAAGCCTTTCTTTCTACTAAACAAAGACCTGTTCTGGGCTGGATAGTTGGCTCCGCAGTTAAGAGCTCTGATTGTTCTTCCAGAGGTGTGGAGTCCAATTCTCAGTAACCACACCATGTGGTGACTCACAACCAACTGTAATTAAATCTGAAGCCCTCTTCTGATGTGTCTCAAGATAGCAACAGTGTACTCATGTAACTAAAATAAATAAATCTTTAAAAAAGAAAGAAAGAAAAAAACCTGTCTGTCCCAAAGTAAGGAGAAGCCGGTCCACTCCATCTCCATTTTCTGTGGCTTCTTCGTTTTCTTCTCTTCCCCTCTGCACCGTGCATATTGCTATCTTAATTTTTTATGTACCTTATAATTTCTAAATTATCCACTCTGCATTTTTCTTCTAATCTTGTTCTCTCTTCACGCTCTGATATAACAGTGTCTTTGCTCCCAACGCCTTACTCCCAATGCTGTGCTTTACTTCTAGGTTCTTCTTCAGTTCTGTTTTTTTTTTTTTTTTCCCACCAAATTTTTTTATTTGAAATTCTTTTTTAACCCAATTTTTTTTGTTGGAAATTCTTTTTTCAACAACTTTATTTTACAAAACAAAGATAAATGTACAGATTTTTAAGCATTTTTTGCATAAAATTATAAAATACTTTTTTGACAGTACTTTTTTTCAGATTTGAAAATAATTTTTACATAAAACTGTATGAATATATTTGTTTGTCAGTGCTTGATTTTTTTTAAAGGTTTGATAGTATGCATTGAAAACTTAATAGTTACAATGAGCATAAAGTACATGTAAAACAAAATGTAACATGGAAATAGTCAAAGTTTTCTTGTTGTATAAAGATTTTTTTGTTTTGTTTTGTTTTGTTTTCTTTATTTCTTGGAATTCATACAGTCTGTGAGTTGTTTCTGGGGCAGTGCTAGCCTCTGGGGTTAGCATTTCATTATCAGTGACTGCATATTATGTCTGTTCTTTTTTGACTGGGTTATCTCACTCAGAATGATATTCTCTAGATGCAACCATTTTCTTAAGAATTTGGTCGTCATTGTTTCTAGTGGCTGAGTAGTATTCCATTGTATAAATGTACCACAATTTTTGTATCCATTCGTCTTCTGAAGGACATCTGGGTTCTTTCCAGCTTCTGGCTATTATAAATAGAGCTGCTATGAACATTGTGGTACATATATCTTTGTTGTGTACTAAGGTGTCTCTGGGGTATATGCACAGAAGTGAAATAGCTGGGTCTTCAGGTAGTATTATGTCCAATTTTTTGAGGTATCGCAAGACTGATTTCCAGAGTGGTTGTATTAGTTTGCAACCCCACCAACAGTGGAGAAGGGTTCCTCTTTCTCCGCAACCTGGCCAGCATCTGTTGTCATCTGAGTTTTGGATCTTGGCCAATCTGACTGGTGTGAGGTGGATTCTCAGGGTTGTTTTGATATGCATTTCCCTGATGGCTAAGGATGTCGAGCACTTCCTCAGATATTTCTCAGCCATTCGATATTCCTCAACTGAGAACGTTTTCTTTAGTTATGTACCCCATTTTTAATAGGGTTATTTGATTCTCTGGTGTCTAGCTTTTTGAGTTCTTTGTATACCTTAGATATTAGGCCACTATCTGATGTGGAGTTGGAAAATATCTTTTCCCATTCTGTTGGCTGCCGTTTTGTTTTCCTGACAATGTCCTTCGCCTTACAGAAACTTTGCAATCTCATTAAGTCCCATTTTTTAATATTTGACCTTAGAGCTTGAGCCATTGGTGTTTTGTTCAGGAAATTTTCTCCTGTTCCCATGTGTTCTAAGGTTTTCCCTACTTTCTCATCTAATAGTTTCAGTGTATCTGGTTTATTGTGGAGATCTTTGATCCACTTACACTTTAGCTTTGTACAAGGAGATCAGAAAGGGTCTATTTTCATTCTTTTGCATGCTGAGTGCCAGTTGGACCAGCACCATTTGTTGAATAGGCTGTCTTTTTTCCATTGAATGTTTAGGGCTCCTTTGTCGAAAATCAGGTGACCATATACATGAGGGCTCATTTCTGGATCTTCTATTCTATTCCATTGATCCACATGCCTATTTCTGTACCAGTACCATGCAGCTTTCAGCACAATTGCCTTGTAATATAGCTTGAGGTCAGGGATAGTGATTCTCACAGATGTTTTCTTGTTGTTGAGGATGGATTTCGCTATTCTGGGTCTTTTGTTGTTCCATATGAAATTGCACATTGACCTTTCCAATTCCATGAAGAACTGTGTTGGAAATTTGATGTGGATTGCATTGAATCTGTAGAATGCTTTTGGTAGGATGGCCCTTTTTAAAATGTTGATCTTTCCAATGCATGAGCATTGGAGATTTTTCCATTTTCTGAGATCCTCCTCAATTTCCTTCTTTAGAGGTTTGAAGTTCTTGTCGTACAGGTCCTTCACTTTCTTAGTTAGAGTCACACCAAGGTATTTCATAGTTTTTGTGACAATTGTGAAGGATACCTTTTCCCTAATTTCTTTCTCCAAATGTTTGTCCCTTGAGTATAGTAAGGCTACTGATTTGTTTGAGTTGATTTTGTATCCAGCCACTTCGCTGAACTTGTTTATCAGCTGTAGGAGTTCTTTGGTGGAGTTTTGGGGGTCACTTAAGTATACTATCATGTCATCTGCAAAAAGTGATGTTTTTTTCTCTTCCTTTCTGATTTTTATCCCCTTGATCTCCTTTTGCTGTCTAATTGCTCCAGCCAGAACTTCCAGTACTATGTTGAATAGGTAGGGGGAGAGTGGGCAGCCTTGTCGAGTCCCTGATTTTAGTGGGATTGCTTCAAGTTTCCCTCTGTTAAGTTTGATGTTGGCTGTTTGTTTGCTGTATATTGCTTTTATTATTTTTAAGTATGGACCTTGGATTCCTGTTCTTTCCAGGACTTTTAACATGAAGGGGTGTTAAATTTTGACAAATGTTTTCTCAGCATCTAGTGAGATGACCATGTGATATTGTTCTTTGAGTTTGTTTATATGGTGGATTACATTGATGGATTTCCTTATATTAAACCATTCCTGCATCCCAGGGATGAAGCCTATTTGGTCATGATGAATGATCGTTTTGATGTGTTCTTGGATTCGGTTTGCAAGGATTTTGTTGAGTATTTTTGCATCAATGTTCATAAGTGAGATTGGTCTGAAGTTCTCTTTCCTTGTAGGGTCTTTGTGTGGTTTAGGTACGAGGGTTATTGTAGCCTCAAAAAATGAGTTGGGTAGTATTCCATCTGATTCTATCTTTTGGAATATTTTGGAGAGTATTGGTGTTATATCTGCAATAAATGTCTGATAAAATTCTGCACTGAACCTGTCTGGACCTGGGCTTTTTTTGGTTGGGAGGCTTTTGATGACTTCTTCTATTTCTTTAGGTGTTATAGGGTTATTTAGATGGTTTACGTGGTCCTGGTTTAACTTTGGGATCTTGTATCTTTCTAGGAATTCGTCCATTTCCTCCAGATTTTCCAATTTTGTGGAGTATAAGTTTTTGTAGTAGGATCTGATGATTTCTTGAATTTCCTCAGTTTTAGTTGTTATGTCTCTACTTTCCTTTCTGATTTTGTTAATTTGTATACTCTCTCTTTGCCCTTTAGTTAGTCTGGCTAGGGGTTTATCAATCTTGTTGATTCTGATTGGCCTGCCTTTATATGTTACCTGACATTTTTCCCTTACTGCTTTTAGTATTCTTTCTTTACTTTGGGCACTTGATGTTTTTACTATTATGTGTCGGGAGGTATTTCTTTTCTGGTCCAATGTATTTGGAGTTCTGAAGGCTTCGTTTATGTTCATGGTCATCTCATTCTTAAGGGTAGGGAAGTATTCTTTTACAATTTTGTGGAAGATATTTACTGTGCCCCTTAGTTGATACTCTTCTCCCTCTTCTATTCCTATTATCCTTAGGTTCGGTCTTCTCATTGTGTCTTGGATTTCCTGGACATTTTGGGTTAGGAGCTTTTTGTTTTTTGCATCTTCTCTGGCTGTTTTGTCTATGTTTACAATGTTGTCTTCTGCCCCCGAGATTCTCTCTTCCATCTCTTTTAATCTGTTGGAAATGCTTGCTTCTGTGACTCCTGATTTCTTTTTTTGGTGTTCTGCCTCTAGGGTTATCTCTTTTAGTGTTTTCTTTATTGTGTCAATTTCCGTTTTAATTTCCCTCTTCCATTCCTTCATTTCTTTGCTTCTGTTTTCCCCTAGTTCTTTGAGTTCTTTGAGTGTTTTTCTTGTTTCCTCTTTAAAAGCTTCTGAATCTTTTTGCTTTTCCTCCCGTTCTTGTTTAAGTATCTCTATCAGAATCTTGACGTATGATTTCAGGTCTGCATCTTCTTTTTCTGGAGTGTTTGGAATTCCGATGTTTGCTGTTATGGGAGAGCTGGGTTCTGGTGTTGCCAGGTTGTCTTGGTTTCCTTGGGATATACTCTTTCGCTTTCCTCTTGCCATTTTGTTTTCATTGATATGTTCTAGCCTTTCCCTTGTATCTGGTCTGTTTCCCTGGATCTCCACTTCTCCAGGTGTCAGATGGGCCCAGCCCTGTTCTATACCTCAGAGTCACAGGGTGGGAACAGAGGTTTCAAAGTTCTGTTCTTGGTCCCCGGTTCAGGCAGGTTGGTGGTTGTGCCCTGCGTGCGCACTCTGCAGAGATCTTTCTGCTCCCCGGCCACCCAGATCTCCCACTCACCAGTCTCTCAACCTTAGGAGCTGGCGGTCTGTGTGACAGATGGGCCGGGCTCTGCTCTGCGCCCTGAAGTCACCGCAGTGTGGAAACAGAAGTTCCAAAGTTCTGTTCCTGGTCCCTGGATGAGGCAGGTAGGAGGGCGCGCTCTGCGTGCGCACTCTGCAGAGATCTCTCTGCTCCCTGACTGCCCAGATCCCCCACTCACCAGTTTTTCAACCTTAGGAGCTGGCGGTCCGCGTGGCAGATGGGTTCAGTTCTGTTTTTATAAGTTTGTTTTCCTCTTTTTGTCCTCAGCACTTATGTTTCTTTCGGAATACATGATCATATTGTGAAAAGTTCACCACAAGTTTACACATAACATCATAAAATGAATAAGAAGTTTATGACAGAGAATATTTGCATGCGTATCTATTAAGAGTACATGGTTAAACATCATCTCTCCAGCTCTACAGGTTCATGGAGAGTTAAAAACCTTATTTCTTGTGACTAAGTTATTAGTGAAGTTTTGTATAGATAAATCCAGTCTATATTTTAACTTCCGTCCTTGTACCAATAGTAAAATATCAGTTACTTTTTATAACCTTTGGCTAATAGTTTTACAACATCTTGGAACATACTCTAAGTGGCAGATACCTCCGTATCATCAGCAGAGCAATTAACTGATGACATTGAAGACTTGCAGAGTTCTCAATGCAGTTTTGAATATCAGACGGTACCTAATATAAGTCCTACTGTAAAAGACCTTAATAATTTATATATTTTAGGGATTCTTAGGATCATTATTAAGAATTAAGAAATCATACGCAAGGTAGAAATGTCTTTTCTTCCTATGTCCTGGTATCCCTGGTCCTTAGTTGGGCACAGATACATTCTTTTTCTATTTGTCAGTGTATTCTCCTAACATGTTACCATTTTTTTACTATATATTAATTGTACCCCGCTTAATTGCCATACTTTTGTAATCAGTTCTTTCGAATCTTAGCTAAATATACCAATTATTTTCACAATGCATTTCCTCCCCAAATCATGGAGAAGTGAAAGGATGCAGGTTTTTCCACATCTATTGGGGGTGTCCAATTTAAACTGCAGGGAGTAGGAAATGATCTTGAATAAGCCAGGGCTTTGGGAAGGTCTTTCTGCAAACAGGTGAGTTCCTTGAGTCTCTTGTGCTTTTCATTATCCTTTTCCTGTAACACTACTTGGTGTCCACTTGTTCTAACCTCTCCCACATCTTCATAGAACAGGAGCTTTGATATTTGTTTAATGAGGGCTCTCTAAGGTGAAAGAACTTATGTGTATTAAATATTAAATATATACTGATCACACCACTTTCATCAAATTGTACAATGTTGTCTATATAGTCCAACAATACCTGTCTTACACCAGAGAAGCTGAGAATGTAGTAGTTTTGTAGTGCATGGGGTTGGATATCTTAACATTCTCAACTAATTTAGAAGGCCTGAAGGATCCCTGAGAGCTGTTGGTCTTCAGTCTATGTTGAAAGCATGAAGAAATTCCTAACATCAGTAGAAAAATATCACAGTAATGGAATAAATGGACCCTTCAACAAGGGTGAAAGCAATGAAACAGAAAGCAAAGCCTCCTTCTGCCATGGCCTTTTATTTGCGCTGCAACCAAGAAGGTGCTACTCACATTTACAGTGGGTTGGTCTTCCTGCTTCAGATAATCTGATCAACAAAATCTCTACAGGAATGCTTAACTACTTCTGTTTTAGGTGAATACAGATGCAGTCAAGATGATAAATTGTAGGGCATGCAGACTGTGCCACCAGATAAAAAACTTCTGAGATGGAGCATGCTCAAAACACTCATTGAAAATAGACTTATAGGAGACTATTCTTTCATTTACTAATATGTATTATCTAATTATATAATAACCTATAATAATTTTTGTGTATAAATTGTGAATATAAGCAAATGTTTTCAAATTTACCAGAAATCTAAACCTGTTATAAAATAGCAAAAATCAAAGTCAATCACTGTATCATCCTTAGACTCTTTAAGACTTGCTCAAAATTATCCAGGCTGTGATTAAAATAAAGAAGTCAGGCTGAGAACATTATTAGGCCTTTGTTTTGACCCTGATGAACATAATGAGAATAGGACTTTCTTTAACCTTCATGTATTTATATTATCATATTTCCTATCGCCATTATTCGTTACAGTCCTGGAGACCAAGAGAAGTGAGATTTATGCATGCCAGAAAAGTGCTACCTATTATCCACATTTTATGTTTCTATGGTGCATTTTGAATTGTTAATTTTGTCTACTTTCAAAAGTCCTGATTGTAGATAGGTAAATAAGTAGGATTTTTTTTATTCTTAAATTCTTAAAAAATTTTATGTACACCCAAACCAGTATTTAAAACAGTAACTGTCTTTGTATGCAACGAGAAAACAATGTACATATATCATCAATAGCAATTCCCCATTGAGCATTAAAACCATAGTGTTAAAGCTCTGAATAGAATTGTGTAGGAATATGCAATTGTCTGGAAAAAAAATCACTTTAAGTGTTAAAAGTGTTACGAACAAAGAAATGGAAAGACAGGTCTATGCAAAGAAAATTGATTCTAATTACTCTTAGAAATGTAAATTTTTAAGTGAGAGAGTTTGATGTCTGTGAAAGGTCATGACTAGGCCTTGAGGTAGAAGAACATTATGAATATTATAAGAACTTTAGGAGAGACATCTTAAGTAAGAATGCATAAAAATAACCACCATGTATCACATGATGCAGAGACTAAAGAAAAAATAGCTTTCAGAAAAAGTCAGAACAATATACATATATAGTTTATAAATTTAATAACTGGATTATATATTTTATATGGACTTACTGAGATGGGAAAAAACTACAACATATACATTTTAGGGTATGAAATGTCATTCCACATGATTTATGTGTGAAGAGTGGCTAGGAACTTCATTTTATCCATGAGGAGGAAAGGAGCTAGGCTTAGATTGAATCCAGGGCTTAAGTGTATTAAAAGGGGTCTACCACTGAGTCTCACTCCAACACATATCCTAAGCTACAGACTTTTTAATGGTGAACTTCTCTAATGTGAACACAAAACTTTTGTTGATATTATCCAAAGAAACACATTTTTACTGAAATATCCAACATGCGGAGTAAACGTAAACTCAGAAACAGGGAAAGGATTATGTTTGTACTGTGATTTCCAACTCTAAGTATTGAATCATAGTATTGATTATTTAATATCATCTTTAATAGGTCTTAGCATCACAATTTCAAATCAATTATTATAGAATTCACTTTTAAAATTATTTTTTGTTGTATATAGTGGATATAACACTGCTTAAAAATCAACTGGGTAGCAAATAGATGCCTGAGTCTTTTTTCTATTGGCAAATAGCTTACAAATATGAAGACAAGAGTAAACCCTGGCTAAAGTTCTCCCAGGAATGGAAAGAACACCAATAGAAAAGTTAACATTTCATACACCACCACTCTTGAGAAAGTGGGAAAAAAGAAGAAAGAAAATCAAGAAAACAGTGTCTCCACATTTTTCCTCAAAGTCTGCTGCCTTGGCTCCTAACTTAACTTTATTTTTGGTTGGAGAAAAATGTGTGAAGTTAACAAAAGAAGCTGTGTTTGCAGAACAAGAAAAACCATGTTAAGAGGCTTGCCTCCATGTAAGCATCTCTGCAATAAATGCCCAAAATGGAAAATTTCCCCAGAATTCATGGCCCATCTGTCTACGTTAGGTAGAAAATTGAGGGGCCTCCATAAATATAAACTAGCTATAAATAAAGCTGTCACTTCAGTAATTTGAATATACAAGTATTTTTTTTTCTACTATTTCATTACAACTGTCAAAATACTTTAGTACCTTGTAGAGATTCAGCTTAAACAACGTGGAGATGGTAGCTCAGGAGAATCACAACCTGAAGAGTATGTAGACATCACAGTAAGAGTAGAACGCCTTAGCAATGGGATAAAAGCAACTCTTCCTGAAGGTGTAAGTCCGTTTCCCATGATCGATGCCCTTGACCACTAAGCTTCAGTCATCATTGTGTAGATAGTCAAATGAATTAGCAATAGACATATAGCCACGAGGCTGCCTCACATTTCCACTTTATCCAGCTTCTGAAACATCAAGTTTTAATATGCTAACCTCAAAGTAAAAACTGTCATTGAATATTCTGATAAATTAACCAGTAACATTAAAACCTGCTGTTGCAGAAGCTGTGATGATGATATAGGTGGTTAATTCTGCATTTTAGACCATAAAATTTCACCTATAGAGGAGTCTTGAAACCATTACCACCAATGTGCAGTCAGTATGGTAACACAGAGGGAACGAGTGCTCCTGGGAAGCTACTTTGAAAGTGTAGTTCAGAAGTCTAGATGTCTCTTCTTGTTAATGCAAAATGCTTGTGGTTTGATAATACACATTTTTATAACAAAAATTAAAATTTAAAGGTGTTTTGTTTGCTTGTTTAAATTATTGACATGGTAAGGAAGACCTATGCACACAACTTCCTACATACCCTGACACCACACTCTCTTCTGTCTCTGAGGTTACTAACGTTCTTGAAACATACATTATACTAGTAAAATGTCATATGTCACTTATACTTGATAAAGAGGATTCTGCTAGTAAGGGGATCCTCATTGTCTTCTCCAAACTCCTTCTCTTGGGTCAGGAGGGCCTTCTGGATCTGTAATGGGGAAAGGGAAAAAGAGCAAGCATCTTGGGAGATTAACAGCACCGTACCCTTCATACAGGTTAGAAGGTAAACCATGCCAAAAGGCTTTGCTCCTGTGTCCCTCATGGCTGAAAACTGCAGTAAGAAGGGGAAGCCAGAAAGTTACTGGTTTAAAGACTGCTCTACTCTGTCCTTTCTTCAGGGACTGGAGTGTCACTGCTGCTTCCCCGGTGGATTGCAGCTGGAAGGTTTAAGCCCTGGCTTGATGATGTTTTTGTTACCTTCATTTCTTCTTTCAATCCAGGTACCCCATCCTTTCTGTTGAATGCTAGTAAGCGCTTAATTTGATGAATTTTGCCGTCTGCTTATTTCTCTGTTTGTTATTATTTGCTTTGTTTTGTTTTACTTTTGCCTGCTATGCTCTTACAAAACTCACTCATTAGTAACTGGAGGTATTTCTCTTCTAGACTGTTTCCCAGATTGCACAGATCAGTGTTGCTTTGAAAAACGCAGAGTGAATCTGATAAAAGGACCCAGGAAATGTTTGCATCCTTGATGTTCTTTGACAATCATATTTCAATCAGTCATTAATGTTTAATTGCTCAAAACAAATTAATAGTATATAGGAACGAGTCGGGTATGATTTGTTCATTTCTCAAATATCTAGTCTTAAAAAGCCATCTCAGAGCCTATAACATATGGCCAGTTTTGTGTATATTCAGAGCGTTTCATAAGAACTCAATTGCTAAAAATGAGAATATTGAATTACCTATAGGACAGAGAACTGAAAAGTATCTTTTGGAAACTTTCTGAGTTGGTCACTACCTTTCAAGAATAGTCATATTTAAATTCCCATACACACATAAGACTGCAACTTGGTCCATAGTACTACAGAACTGGAGTAGCAGAAACTATCTTGGAATTCTGCTTTAATATGAAGGAATTCCTTCTTCAAAATGACAAAATGCATTTTAATGTTTGAAACCCCAGGCAACTTGTGGAAAGCAAATGCAGAGAATTTAATCAGGCAACAGTTGTCACCACTAAAGGCTATCAGTCCTTTCCTAGTTAATGGAAACATTCATCCATTTCTAGAACATACATGTTAGTGACTGCAAAACTAAAATGATGACTAAATTTTCTATATGCTTGAATCTTGATACTTCATTTTAGTTTTTTTTTCTTGTTAATGTAATAAAATGTATCTTCAAAGCTTTAAGCAGTTTTTGACAAGAAGTAATCATGGGCTGTACTAGTAAATTGAGTTAGCCAAGAGAAGAAAGCAAATCTACTCCAATTCTGAGAAAGTATGAAGAAAGGCTGAATTATTTTGCTTATTTATCTGCTTATTCATTTCCTAAGAAAAGAAAATATAGTTTTATGACAGCAAGGTTGTTTCTATTCTTCTTTAATTTAGTATCTGAGTGTCTGTTTGTTCATTTGTTTTTCAGATACTTGATAAATGAATAAATGATTAGGTAATACATTATTATTTCTGAACATGAATTTATTTCTGCTGAGGAATTACATGAACTCAGTATCTGAAAAATAAGTGTTTGGTGACTGTGGTCAAATACTGAAGTGTGTGTCAGTTACTTTTCTCATTATTATTACAAAATACTTGACAAAACAAAGTTTAAAAAGGAAAAGTTTAATTTGAAAAAAAAAAGTGTGAGGTTACAATCCATCATGCAAGATGGTGGTGAAAACAGTCCTAGTCATGTGGGTAGGAGTATGAGGCAGTTGGCCACACTGCATCCACAGAGAGGAAGTGGAGAAAGGTAATTCCTGGTGTTCAGTAAACATTTCCTTGTTTTCCTTTTTCTTCAACTTAGTGAATGGCTCCATAGCAAGGTCTTTCTTCCCTAGTACAAATTATCTGCAAATGGAGCTTGAGAAATGACTCGGGGGTAAAAAGTACCAATGCTCTTCCAGAGGTCCTGATTCCATTCACAGCATTCACATATGTCTCACAACTGTCTGGAAATCCAGTCCCAGGAGTTGTGACTTCTTCAAGCTCACACAGGTACACAGACATACATTCAAGTAAAGCACCCATACACCAAAACAAATAAGTAAATAGATAGATAGATAGATAGATAGATAGATAGATAGATAGATAGATAGATAGATAAAATATATAAAGGGCAACACAAATTCATATAGTTGGCTTCAGGACTTGGAGCGAAACTTGCATGGCCAAGACTTACACCACACCATCCCTAAAAGAAGACATGCTTCATGAGTACCACAATAAGGCTCAACAAAAACTAGTCCATAAGATTTCATTTGGATATTTGTCTCAAAAGTTGCTAGGTGGGAAACATCTCTAATATTATGCACCTTGAGTCCAAGAACAAGTCTATTTTCTCTATCAAAAGAAGTGTTAATTTATGATGATATTTCAAATGTTAATATAAAAATGAACACATTAATTTGGTTGCTATTACTGAGTTCTTCCCAAATATCAAAATGCAAAGTGCAATATGAGAGTCTGAAACTTTTGTTTGTGTATTTTTAAAGTTTTTATCCACTTTACATCCTGATCACAGTCCCCCCACTTTGCTCTCTTCCTCGTCCCACACTTACAAGTCCCTGCTTCTATTTAGCATACTAACTTACGTTCAGATACCAAAATACAAGCTCACTGATAAAAAATATGTGAAAGAATTCAACGGAGAAAACAAAATTATTAAAGAAAAGATTCTTAAGGCACACACAGCTTAAATTAACGATCTTGTGTTCTCTGCTATATGAATTGAAATGCATCTCATCATCATTTACCTTAGCATTGTTTCAGTGAACTAAGTCTGGTCCTAGTCTGTAAAAACTGAAAATTTGTGGTGCTATACTAATGGTCAGTCTTACACCAATTTTCATCTAAATAGAGAAATTCAGGTGTATGACTTTCAGTTATGCTTCTAAATATAAGAAGATGCATGCTAATACCTTTGATCCAAAGATTGTCAATTTCACATCTCACAATATCCAAGAAAGATGCTATTAGTGCTCTCACTTGATATATAAGAAAACAGAAGCCAAGTAAATTGTAAAGGTCATATAGCAGGTCGGAGGCTGGTAGGATTGGAGTCAAGGAATTATCTAGCACTTCAGCTACGTCTCTAACACTAGGATGACATTTAATGGCACGTCTGCATGTCATTAAAATGATGCAGAAGTAGTATTAAATTACATATAGCTTCAGTTTAAACTGTGGTGTTAATAAATGCTATAGCATAAGTCCTATGAAAGAGATAGAGCACCAATATCTATCCTCTGTGTTTATAAAATGGACACTTTTTGCTTTGCTTTTTTTTTCACTAATGTACTAAATACTAATTAATTAGCAAAAAAACCTAATATTTTGGAGACTCTAAAAAATGAATTTACATCTAAAAGTAAAATCAAATCGAATCTGGATCTTCAACAACAACAACAAAAAAAAAAAAAAAACTATATAACAAAAAATTTAATTCTGTCCAGAATGCAAGCAATACAAATTTAGTTTTGAGAAAAAAAAAATGTTGGGAAAGATAAATGAGTTACCTGTTTGAATAGCTTTGAGTACCATGTACATGAGAGAGGTCTCTTTAGATAGAATAAATAAAATGTACACACACACACACACACACACACACACACACACACTGATGGATGGATGTAGGAGTCCCTACATATAGTGTTTCTATCTGGGAAACCAAGACCTCTGATGATGTAGTTTAATATTATTAGCATGATAGAAGTGAGAGCAACATCTCCCAAAGCATGTTCCATGGTACATTTTCTCAGATGACTTCACAGAAGCACACAAAGCATAAAAGCATCTTAATGACAGGCAAGTTTTTCATCATAAAAACTGATGTCTTTGTTTCGCTACATATGCTTATTGTTTTGGGGTTTGAGCCTAGCCTTCGAAAGCTGAGTCATCTCTCAGGCCCACACGTAGTGTGCATTGCATAAATCCAAATATAGAAAGCTTTTTTAGTATTTGCTGACATCAAAAGTAGTGTTAGAGTATATCAATTATTTAGTTCTGAAGAAAATTCTGTGAAGAGGATAGTAATTACTGTTTCCATTGTTTTGATTTGGAGTGCATGTGTGGAGAGGTTGGGAGAGTGGGTGTGTGTATGTGTGTGTGTGTCTGTCCTCCAAGAGTCACAACTCGAAAATAGTCAGCAAACAGTCAACGAAGACTGGCAGTCTTCCCTCCAATGACATGTGAGAAGCTTTCCCCCTTCCACTGAGATACCTTTTATTCTCATGTATTGTCAGGCTCCATTTACTTTTAGCCCGAGTGTCCCATGCTGAAGGAAATTGTGTTGCCACTTCATGCAGCACTTTGGGATTTTGTTCAATTTTGAGAAGGAATTCTTGATAACAGAATTGCTGTGTTAAGTATTTGTTTAAAGTGAAAGCAGAAAACCACTCATGAGTAACTCAGGCAGCTAAATGGTACCATCTGGAGCAAGAGGCATCTGTGAGTGTCCTTATTTAAGAACCAGTTTACAAATAATAACAGACCCCTGGAATTAAGCAGTTAGCTTCTTTGTCATGGATAACAGCATTCTGGGGAAATAGCTTGCTTCACTGCTTTTGAATCTTCACAAACAGAACTGCCCTGGTACTCTGGCTCCTTCTTACATTCACAGACTTGGGGATCTTTTAAATCAATAATATAAAGGGTAACAGGTAACTCACTTGCGTTTCAATTTCACTGGACAGGGGACAAAAAGAAAATTTCATTATTTAAAGGTGAAAACAAATTAAAGTAAATGAGATTACAGCTCAAAGAACAAAGGATAATTTTGACAAGAAAAATAAAAACAACCATCATATTATAATAAATAGAAACCTTATAAAAGCATCTTTTCTAGTCAGTAACCATCATAAATTGTGTACTTGTTTTGTTTTGTTTATGTGATTAGCATTCAACAAACAAACCATTTTTAAAAATTTTTTGTATATACATGACATATTTTACATGTTGAAGAAGTACTTCTAGACTCGATATAGAAAAGAATAGAGACAGAAATGTAGTATTAGATACAACAAGGAGAAATCAGTCAATCACTGTTCTTCAATCAAACACAAAGCAACTTAAGTCTGAGACCCAGGATGCCAGGGCTCCTCAGTGCAATATTTTCCTGTCATGAGATGGCATTTGTAGGGCACCGCTCCAAGCAAAACACACAGATGTCGATCACAGTGAAAACTGTTATGGCCTCTGGCCAGCCAAGGATGTACAAAACTGCATCCCGGCCTTTGGGGGTTAATGTTTCTGCAAGCTCTGTCCTTGATGACTAAAATATCCTTTCCCTTGCCTGTCAATTCAGCCTGTCATCTACCTTTGTGCTGGCCTCACGAAAGCAGGTTTCTTGATATGAGTGATTTCTTCATCCTCCCTTCAGATATTACTGAAGATAAATATTAGTATAACATATTGAGTCTGCTTGTAGAACACTCAAACAGCATAACTGGTATGTTTTCATCTAAAATGCTTTCCTGTGAACAGAAATGGCCTTTATGCCAAGTAGATTAAAATATTCAGAACATAGCATTATACCCTAAGCATCTCTCATAAACACACACACACACACACACACACACACACACACATGGAGTCAGTACAGTAACAACCTGTGCAGACACCAAACTAGAGTTAGCTCTAGTAATTTGATGTGGATTTATATATTTAATGTTCTTGATGTCCTCGTGTATCATATAATCTCCATATCCTGGGTTTAAGCACTTTTATCATCCCACAGTGTTCTTGAAAGAGGCCTCTCGAGTGTCTCTAGAGAATCCTCAGTAAAGTAATGAATTCTACCTGGTATATGAAATCTAGGACAGTATACAGATGAAATTGCCAGATAGTAAGCAATCAGAGCACGCAGGAAGAGCAATTTTGTACACGTGTGCACACTGGACAAGTGAGAACTAAATTGTTTAGGATTCATCTCACCAAATACTGCCTGTGTTTAAAACACATTTATAGTACTTCAACCTAAAACCACTATGACAACTATTGCTCCAATTGCAACATTGTAATTCATATTCCTTAGATATTATATATTATAATATAGATGTACCAAACATAGAGTTCCACAGCTAGATTAGGCTGTGTGACTTGCTAGAATATTTTTTCCATCTTAGATAACCTCTGGCAGTGGGAAGCAAAAAAAAGAAGGGTGTGGCTGGGATAATCCCTCAAATGGTTGTTCCATTGGACAATAGAGTGTGTCCAACAGTTGTGTTTCAATGTTTATTTTCCCTGGGTAATTTTTCCATGACTTGATAGCTTCTTCATAGAAGAATTTTTTTGTTTGTTTTCCTCCCATTTCCATCTGTCTTTCCACACCTGAGGTAACTGTATCATCTACTGTGCTTTCGTAGCTGACACAAAGCTTTCTATTTTGGTAACATTTGTACGTTATGACACAGTTTGGCAATGTTGACAAAGACAAGGAAAGCATTCACTAATATATTATCTTTGCAAAAAGGTACAATATGCTAGCTTTGCATAATGGTACTAGAAGAAAAGGCTTAATTTACAGAATGAATGACTACATAATGCAGTCTTTAAATACAGACTGGAAAAAGCCTTCTAAAAATGAAAAGCAACCTAGACATTATTTTTTTGTCTTTTTCTTTCTCATAAGTTTCTTAGAAACCTTAGACTGATTATTCTTCCTCAGAGCGATTGTGTCTACAGACTGATGCTTGCATTTCTTATGCCCTGAGCACCAACATCTCTTGATCAGAGAGAGTGGCTGGGAGTAGAGGCTGGAATGCTAGTCTCTATCTACAAGATGAGAGAAAGTGTGGCAAGACCCTGATGGTCTCAGGAAGGTAGGTGGGCACTGGTGGCTCACACTGCAAACTGAACTGGTTCCAGGACATGGGTGTGGGTTGTAGTCCTTGGGATGGCTGCTTCTGCGGTTGAACAGTTTCTGTGTCAGGCCAACTCTGCTCTCCACTTTTGCAAAAGAATTCATACCTGTTCATCATGGTGTAGGGGACTATAAATACATAAATGTGTTTGAAGTATTTAGTAAAAGTGAAAGGTTGCTATTAGCGAGAGAACTTTCTGATGTTCATGAGATTTCATTTGTAGAACAATATGAGTGAAATTATTCAAGACTTGATTGTTAAGGTTAATTTTGATTTAACATTTTTAGCTCTACTAACTCAAAGTTTATTGTGAAAGGACAAAATGAGACACTAGAGTTGTAATTTGTTAATTCATTTTGTTAGAATGGAAGTAAAACCAGTGTCATAATTCCCAATAGACCATGTCATTATTCCCATGGGAATCGTGGTACACCCCCACACACACACACTCAAACCTGTTTTAGAAATCCTTATATAATCTAAAAGTGGGTAAGAAGTAAGTCATAATATAAGTTCCAGATTATGTTTCATCTCAACAAAAGGTACGGTTGAAGTTATCATTAAAATTTATTGAAATAAGATGAATTCCTCATTATGCGAAAAAAAATATATTTGTGTTGACTAACTGTGATTATTTTGTATTTATTATGTACCTGATTGAATGCTAAAAATATTACATGTAAAGTCTCAGTTATTTCAAGAATTAAGTGAAATGTGTTCTTAATTATCCTCATTTTATAGACCACAAAACTAATGATCAAATACTTGAAAATTAGAATTATGTTGGACTTAAGAACACACTATGACACTATACACTCTACAGCCCTCAGTGACTAAGGGTCTTATATCCTGGCAGACAACTTTTATGAAATTGATCTTTAGAAAACATGTCAGCTCATCTACATAGTAAGTAGAGTCTGAGTAGGAGAATGTACTAAAATCCTGTATACTTTATTCACTTATATCTCTTTCATATTACCAATACCTTCAAGAGTACATTAAATAATGTAGATGTTTGTGCAAGCAAGATATTCAACACATAAATGTACTTGCCACCAAGCCTGGTGACCTAATTTTGATTCCCAAGTTGTGCATGATCAAAACAGAAAACTCATACCTACAAGTCATCCTCTGGCCTTCGTCTGCCCATTCACTTCTCCACCCTTACATCTCTACATACACAAAGTGAATAAATGCAATAAAAATATGACAGCACCAGCAAAATACACTGTTCCCTGGGTCAATGGTGGTGAGCATCAGTCCCAGCAGAGGATGGTGGTGAGCATCAGTCCCAGCAGAAGATGATGGTGAGCATCAGTCCCAGCAGAGGATGGTGGTGAGCATCAGTCCCAGCAGAGGATGGTGGTGAGCATCAGTCTCAGCAGAGGATGATGGTGAGCATCAGTCCCAGCAGAGGATGGTGGTGAGCATCAGTCCCAGCAGAGGATGGTGGTGAGCATCAGTCTCAGCAGAGGATGGTGGTGAGCATCAGTCCCAGCAGAGGATGGTGGTGAGCATCAGTCTCAGCAGAGGATGGTGGTGAGCATCAGTCCCAGCAGAGGATGGTGGTGAGCATCAGTCTCAGCAGAGGATGGTGGTGAGCATCAGTCCCAGCAGAACCTCCTCAGCGCCTCCTATTGGAGAGACAGTCTTACTCTTCAGGCTCCACCCCTTAGTTCCAGTGGTGATCAAAAACAAAATGGATGAGCACATTCTATAAATATGAATCCCTGTATCAAACAGCAGCAGCAGCAGCAGCAGCAGAGAATCTAAAGCACAGACAAAAACCGCAGAGTGTTTGCTTTGGTCTAAATGTACTGATCCCTCTAAGTCTAAAATACTAGGTCTCTAGGGGGCATAAAATGAGATCGGTTTCTCCCTGCTTCACCCTCTTCACCTTTTGATCCTCCCTTGCTGCCAGCCAGGCATTTTTTATTTGCCTTTTCCTTCCTTTTATTTATTTATTTACTTTGGTGCTAAATACTTGATATCAGCTCGGCGTTCTCTTTGTGGTGGTGTTTGTTTTCCCTAGAGTAGAAAACAATAGAAATTCCAACTGAGCAGTCAATTTTTTCAGCCATGCAACAAATAACTATTTCCTTTTTTTTCCCTTCAAGCCTGCTACATCTTCACCTTAGTTCATAATCGAACTGAACATTTCATTGAGAAAACAGAGGCAACTAGACGTAGTTGCCTTATTTTTGTAGTTCGGTGTTGGAAAGTGCTTAATGTCCCCTGTCTTAGCTCTTACTACAGAACAGCTGCCAGGGGCATAAAAATTCACCCTCTTGCATAGTTAAAGACAACTTTCTTTGTTTCAAATAACTCTGATTTCTGGGACCATTTATTTCTCCCACGTTCAGACTCTTCCTTTCAGCCCATCTCTATACAAAGTAGCGTTAGATGTACGATTTCAAAATGAAGAAAAGGAAAGGTGACAGGAGGAAGAGAAGATGGGAGGAAGAAAGGAAAGAAAAGGAAGATAAGCCACATGACCCTCTGTTTCTGTTCTCTTGGAAGAAAAAAAAATAGAACTTGTGCCCTACTCACCCCTCCTAGTTCTTCATATACTTTTGCCACACTCACTGATATTCTCTCCAGTAATATTTCAAAGACCCCACTGATGCAGCAGCATCCATTGGTACTCATGCTGAACACTTGCCTTCTGAAATACCAACACCTGGTTTCTTCCTGTTCTGCCCATGTCAGCTGTCATGTCTTTGAAGAGGCTTTTAAGACCTCCTTAGATGAGACCTTGTAGTGACTATTTTACACGTTATCATACCACAGAATGTAGTAGTTCAGAATAGCAACCGCCATGCATTTCCTTTGAGGGATTCAGAAAAATGTTGGTTGTACATTATAGACTGGAATTTTCCAGGCTCTTGTCCTCACCATAGCCATCAGTGTCCTTACCACAGCTAATGAATCACTTCCAAGATGGACAACTCATGAGGACATCTGCTGATTGACCTGTGCATCAGACTGTGTATGTTCGCCAAATGGAGAATAGTCTCCCCAGCAGCAAACAATATAAACTATCAAAGCAGAGACAGAGTTCAAGAGGCCGACTAATTGCTTATCGTGTTTTACCAAAGAGTTGTTAGGAATGGGAGAAGTACACAAAAGGAAGTGAATGTTGGGAGGAGAGGTAACCTTGGAACTTGCCCATCACCAGCCGCAGCCTCTCTGTATCTCATGTGTTTATCCTAATACTTAACATTTTGTGATATTTATTCCTCATATTTTATTTGTATCTTTGTTATTTCACTGTTTGTCATCTCACATAAATGTAACCCAAATTAACTCAAAAAAATGTTATACTCTATCAAGTACTAAGATAACATGTAGAATAAAACAGGCCTGTCTTCAAAGAGGATACAGTATGTATATTAGAAAGAATGATGAAAAAATAATAATAAAATCACAATATTAAAAATACTACTTTAAAAGATACTCTCCAGTCCTGGGAAAACATTGTGTTATTGGACAGAATATTAAGATAAGAAAGGCTTCTGGGAAGAGGTTATTCATTTTACAAAGTTCAGGGGCAAACAGCTAATTATTGTACCCTTTAAGCATGGAGCGCATATGGAGAAAGTGTTGAGAAATAAGGCTGGGTATAGCCTAGAAAAGATTCCAGAGGAGTTTGCATACGATGCCAGCAACATGACTGCCATGCTTAGATTGTAGGGGACAGAACAGAAGCGGCAGGCTTGGCACAAAGAATACCAGTGTAGAATGTTGTCTTAGCTAGGATTGTGCTAGGTGTTATAGCAGGTAATTTTAGAATTCACTGGTCCACGAAAATAGGAATTTTTTTCTTATATAATGTAAAATATGTGTTTATGGTTTGTTGAATTAGTTTTTTTAGACTAAACATGTCAAGATAAGGCTAAATATTAACTCTCTCTCTCTCTCTCTCTCTCTCTCTCTCTCTCTCTCTCTCTCTCTCTCTCTGTCTCCACCCACACCCACACACACACACACAAATAACACATACCTGTTTGTGTTTAGTGTATAAACGTGTGGTGTATAGACAGATGCACACTTATGTATGAGTACATGGAGGTTGGTTTTAGCAGATCATAGTTGAGTTTTATTTAAGCACCATGACCAAGAGCAGCCTGGGGAAAAGAGATTTTTTTATGGCTTACACTTTACAACAGTCCATCTTTGAGAGATGTCAGGGCAGGAACTCAATAGGGACCTAGAAGCTTGCACTGAACCCAAGACCAAAAAGTAACACTTCTTATGTCTTCTTTCATGGCTCACTCTGCTGCTTTTTATACAACCCCAAACAGGTTTCTTTGGGATGGCAGCACCTTCAGTGGGTTATACCTTTCCAAATCAATCACTAATCAAGAAAATGTCCCATAGGCATACCTACAGGCCAGTAGGATAGAAGTAGTTTCTTAATTCAAGTTTCCTTTCCTTAGATGACTCCAGTTTCTCTCGAGATAAAAACCTTACCAACAGAGATGTTTTCTTCCATTCAACATGCTTATTTGTGTTTCTTCGCTTTTGAGAGGAAATATCTCATTGAAACCGGGACTCAAATGACTGAGTTAACTGGGTAGCCTGTAAACTCCAGGAGATTCCTGTCTCTGCCTCCTAGTGCTAGAATTACAAGCACATGCTATATTTTCCCAGTTTTTATTCAGGAAATAGGGATCCAAATGAAGGTCTTCATGTTTGCCAGCAAGCACTTTACCCATTGAGCCAACTGCCCAGCTTGCTCCCTTGGGATTTGATTCATGTTTCATTTATTGCACATTAAGTTTGTTTAAAATTTTCTCCATTTTGAAAACCATTTTGGGGCAAGTCTGCTTCATTTAGCAGTGTGGCACAACAGAATCTTGATTGACAGTCATTCCAACTTTTGATGGGAAAGACTGGTGGAATAAGGAGGTACATTCTTAGATTCTCTTGCAGCTACAATTGGGTGAAATTTAGTTTTCCTATCAGCCATGCTAATATAACATGTAATTTGCAACTTAGTCAAATGGCAAATATAAAATACAAAATACATATTACTAATAAATCATTTTACTGATATGTTACTGGCAGAGGTGGCTGCTCTGAACCAACCAGTTACATAAATAGTCTCATTATTCAGGAATATTTCTAACTATAGTAGAGGGAATAACTTCTGAATTTGGGTGTTGTTTTAGGATCTAGCTATTACTGTCTTTTTAATACATTAAGAGTTCTTAAACCTTTTCTGCTTCCAAACTTTATAGTATATATGTATACACACACACACACACACACTCACATATATATATATATATATATATATATATATATATATATATATATATATATTTCTGTGTATATACACCATTTGTATGTAGAGCCCATTAAGACGAGAAAAGTGTGTGGGAGTCGAAAGAGCTCTAGTTATAGGCAATTTTGAACCATCCAAAATGAATATTGTTAAAAGAACTTGGGTTTCTTTGGAAGAGCACCAAGTGTTCATTAATGCTGACCCATTCCTTCAGGCCCCATTCAAAGAATTTGATGTAACTGAAGGCATGCAGCTATATAAAAATGTATAAAAGTTTACTGATCAAGAACCATAAAGAAAACTGTTTTAGACCAATTTTTGGTATACATATAATTTACTGTATGTTATAGGTGAAAGAAAATCAACATGCAACCGAGTTGGGTATGCTTGATTACTTATATATAAAGAGTTGATTTTTGACTGATTATTTGATACTGTAGCACACATAACATCTTCAGTAATTTTCAGAGTTGATTGATATTTTTATCTTAGAGCAGTCAATGCCAAGAGCACTATGTTAATCAAATACCTAGTGTCAAACAGGTAAATGTATAAATGTATAAGACTATTTTTGAAATTATTTAAAATTTTTCCTAATGCTCAAAGTTAAAAATCCACCGAGTAGTTTCTTTTCACCCCCTTGTTCACCTTATTTAATTATTTCTTTAATAAAACCTGTTAGTAACTCAAGAACAATTTCTTAAAATCAAGCATTCTAAAACATTACAGTCAAAAGTTATGATAGTATGCACTTACATGCTAAGGAATAAGCAGAAAAGTCTTCAGTGTCCCTGTTTTCCATAATTCAACCACAAAATGTTTGTAAGAACAGACAAATTTACATATGATAAGACATTGTAATTCAAAACATATACTCTTGGGGCATATGAGTTGAGATCCTTCAGACTGCACCATGGTGATATGTGCACTGTGAAAACACGGGTTGTGGAGAGCACACATATTGTATGCTGAGAACCCAGGGTAGAAGCAAGACAGAAAGTGTACTATAAATCAATGCTGCCAGACCTGTGTCAGAGTCGGTCCAAGTTTAATTTTCAATTGTGGTCATTGTGCATTTGGAAACCATTGACTGTTCCCAAAATTTGGAGTTCCTGCACTCAGTTCTGAGACCTCCTGTGGCATCCTAACTCACACATTAGGAACATGCCTAATAGCTCTCCTTCTGCCATCCTTAGCTAGAGTGGACTTTGTTGTCTGTGTCTTTAAACATAAATTAGTTAAAACAGCCAAAACAATACCCAGAAAGCATTGTATGTGTTAGTATTTGCACCTTATTAATAAATTGCTCTAGGTAAATATTTGCCTTAAGTTTAATAATAGTGTTAATAATAATAATAGACAAGAACTCTCATCTCCTTCATTCTTGTGTTGTGAAATTTTGAGATTTCCCGGAGCTCATTAAGTTTCGATTTTCTTCCCCATGGTAAAGTCAACATCAACATGGGAAGACAAGATTAACAAAGCAAATCCTTCTAGCTCTGCTGAACAGTTCCCATCAGGGCAGAGTGATCTCAAACCCTTTTCCCATTCTTCCTTCTTGTTGGTCTTTCTCTTCCTCACCTCAAGGTACTGAGTCTTTTATGCATTAATAGAATCTAAAGGAAAGTCACAGTAAAGTTTTGTTCTGAAATGTTGGAACTTCTAACCTCAGTGACTCCAAGCCATCACAGAATCTATATGGTCACTGAGGAATCAAAGTGGGGAGTGAGCATTTAAATTTTAGATGTTATGGCATTTTCAGGGAGTCAGATGGGAATGAAATGAAGCTACATATATGTTGAAGAATCTTCAGATTGATTGACTGTAGCTTCCTGAATGTGGACAGGATGTTACAGACCGAGAGACAAAGTCACATGGGGCTATCTATATCTTTAGTCCTTTTGTTAGGGAATCACTCCCAACCTTTGTAACTTACCTTTGTATTTACATCTTTGGAAGTACTGGGGAGTTTTTTATAACAGCATCATTGAGGAGATCCCTGCCTTCTGCTGACTTCTAAATCCAAAAGTGTTACATTGTCCCATGGTACATGAAACCCATAGAAGAGATTTGTCTCTGCCATAACCCAATATACCCACCAACATATTTGGTACATGCACTGACATGTGACTTTCTTTTGTTCTATGACAGTAAACATTTTTGTAACAGTAAATCACGTCATTGAGAGTGTCATGGATGTGTGCTCCTTGGCCATGCCCTCTCCTATTTAGCTTGGCATAAACTATCTCTTTTTCACTTTGGAGTGACAAAACACTGCTTGCATTGCAAGCCGTGAGTAGAGAGTAAAATGTAAGAAACAAAGTGGTACTATTTTTAAATCCAATTTTCAACTCCTACGTCTTTCTCTTTTCCCATTCGTTAACAAAGTACTCTAGAAATATCTGAGAAGTCCCACGTGCACGCGTGCCTGCAGGAGAGCAGGCTATGTGAAAGAGTTAAGCAGTAACACCTGGTGCACTGCTTCCCCGGAATGACTGTTTAATGTACCATGCAGAAAAGGACATGCCTCCTTGTTTCCGCCCAGTGGGATAGCTGTTTCTAGTTTGGGTTCCGTCTACCAAAGAGACCTTAAAACCCTGCTCCCGTAGCCACAGCATGCATGAGGAAGGCAGACAAAGACTTTCAGAGATGAAATGACAGAGAATAGTAGCATCACACAGCTCTAGCCAGCATTTGGTAGAGCATGAGAGAGGGGAGTAAAATCCCACACAGAATGCAATTGATAAAGACTCTGCACTTAAAGACTGCTTTGAAGCTGCACAGCATAAAACACTCGTGTAATGGGGGAGGGGGTAAAATGACTGGAGAGGCAGGGCTTTAATTCCTTTCACTGAGCAGAGTACCAGCTGCCTGCCTGTTTAGGCAGAGGTAAAAAAGCCATCTTTGAGCTGATCTTCTTTATTCCGCAGTCACACAGTTATGCAAATGTGGGGAATAAAGTCGCTCTTAACTGAAAAAGTCTCCAGTTAGACTTAGCCGGCTGAACCTAACTCTTAGTAACTAGAGCTCTAGAAATAGGTGCCCCGATTTGCATAAGGAAGCCTTGGTAAAAGAGGGGAGCAAAACCTCTGCAACTTTTCCCTTAGATTACAAATTAACAAGAGCCATTTAGTGGGAAGTGGCATCCCCGACTGAATTATGCTGACATTCAAGACTCCTAAGAGGACTTCAAGGGGGAACAAAGAAAGTTAATGAGTGAACTGGACTCAATGGTATTTATTAAAGAGGGAAGGCGACATTTACAGTTGCTTATGGCTACAGGAAAGGGACAAAGAGCGATGATCTTGAGTTCATTCACAGAGTGGCAGGACAGAGGACATAAAGATTGAATCATTTAATGCACTATCATTCCAAAACCAATAATAGTAACCCAAAAATCCTTCGGTATAGAAGATTTGTGGTTCACTCTTCTTCCTGGGTGCTGTTGGCCACTGACCCAAGAGGCTAAGCAGTCAGAGTCCAAGGATAGGGTTCCGGACACAGATTGGCAGACTTCCTGGATCAGCTTCAGAGAGGCAGCTCAGTTTCATGTGGGGCGAATCAATATATATATATATATATATATATTGGAGGAAGGAGGCAGAGATTTCCAGGGTGGGTGAATATCATTGCCTAGAAGACCTCATTTGCATGGAGAGGCATTTCAGGAATTCCAGGTGCTTGCTTGATAGGTTTTTATTGGGAGAAAGAAAACTGAACCTGTGGTCTCACCAAGGCTCTAAGACATTTTTCAGAGAGAGGGCACGGGGATTCAGGCTCCCCAGACAAGGTCAGAAAGGAGAAGCTTTGCTGGTAAAGAGAGGCTTACATTTGATGACAGCTCAGAGAAACTGTTGGGACACAATAGACTGTGACCTTAATTAGCAGGGTCCCCCCCCCCCACAAAGTCAATGATGAGGGAATGACTCACTGAATAAAATTACTTCAATGTAAGGGCAAGGGCCTGAGCTAAAATTCCTGGGACCAATGTTACGAATGCAACCATAGCAATGTGTATCTGTACTCCCAGAATTCCTGCTGGGAGATGAAAGGAAGAGACAAAGGAATCTCAAGAGCCAGCAACTGTGGCATAAACTACAAAAAACCAACAGATAGATCCTGCTTACAAAAAGCTGGGAGTGAGTACCTATACCCAGGCATGTCCTCTTAAGTCTACATCCACAGACACCATACACACAAAGCAAGTTTAAACAAATAAAGGAGAAAGAAAGATAAGATTCAGTCAACTAATTATGTTCCCCTGAGGCTCTCCACTTGTCTCTCAGAAGCAATACTGAGCTACAGTCGCCCCAGTTGAATCATACATGCTCAATGTCTGTGTACTCTAGTGTGTTCTGGTGTATAGACTCCTCAGGCTTATGTTGTAAAAATGCAATGGAAGAAGATACTACTGAAGAAGTAATAATCTAGAGTCTAGACCCAGAGGTAGTATTAAGGACATTTGCTATATTTCCATTATTTCATAATTTAATAACGTGATCAGAGGTTAAGACACATGCCATGATGCAGATATGATGATGACATAGCTCAGAATGGCTCTTTGAAACCGGATTTTTATGTAACCCCACTATATTGCCTGAGTGTGTGACCTTGATTTCTTTAAACAATGGGACTAGAAAATAATGTCACTCCTATAATGATGCTATGTTACATAAGACTTGGTCTTCACAAATTAGAGTTTCTCCTTCTAGTTAATGAAGGAAGGAGTCCAGGACTGAAGAAGTCTACATTGTAAGGAACTGAAGGTTACCACAGTGACAGTGAGTGCCCTCTTTGATCTGAAAGCATCCAGAAGCACAGCCAGAAAAGCCCATGTTGGATATACAGCTCTAGCACAATGAGTCTTCCATACAAGTTCAATTATCTCCCAAGTGAATTCTTTCCCCCTCATGTCTCAAAATGGAAGCACAGTCAAGCAGCTATCTTGACGTGGTCCCTTGAAATGCAGTTCAGAGACCCCAGTTAAGCCTTCTCCAGACACTTGACATATAGAAATGATAAAAATGTTAACATGAGGTATCACAGCTTTGATTTACAAAGAACTATTGTACATCTAAATAGATTGAAAAAAACTGAGATGATTCTCGATGAAATCCAAACATGTAGCTCAATAACATATGATGTGTTTAAGTATTCTGTAAACAGCACATCCAAAGATTTATTCATGCTTCCTTTAGTGGCAGAGAAAGCACAGCTCCGTATGTTATAAAGGACAGAATGAATGTCCATATAAAAGATAGCAGTATAGGCTCTGCTTAACTCATTTTCAGAAAAAAGAAGTAGTGAACCTTCAAAGCGTGATATGCCTAGATACCCATACCTTACTGAGTTGGGCATGATAGAAACTATTATGTGAATGATAATACGTGACTAATGTGAAATAATCATCTATTGCTGAGTATACGACGGGAGGTGGACTCTAGGGACTGTAAGTATTCTCTAAGACCTATGAGTAGTTTGCAGACAATATCCAGAAAAGTCAACATTGTAATAGAATTTCAAGGGGAAAAAATAGCCAGACATACCAGACACATAGTGTTATATGCAATATATGTGGCCAACTATATGTAGTTCCCTTTATATCATTTAAGTAATCTGCCACTGTCTGTTACAATAAGTTACTTTGCACTCCTGATCCCTGCAATTGCCATTCCATCTTATGAGGCCATCTAGAGGACTCCTTGGGAGCACAGTTGAGATTCATGTTACAATGAACGCCCTCATTCTTAGTTACTTCTGTGATTCGGCAAATCCCCAGCAAAACTGCTTCTTCTCTCCAGTCTGCTTTCCTTCCCACAAGTCTACACTTTAAAGAATAAGCAAAGCAGGGAACAGTAGAATGGGAATCAATTGGAGGGAGCCTGCACACTTTATCATTTGTCCCTATGAATGTAGGCAAGAACCTCACAGGATAAGGAAAACTAAGAACATAAAATGTGGAGACCTTGTAGAGTGTGAAGGGGAAATGAACAACTAAAGTTCATCCAAGTAGACTGTCTTTCCACTTTATTTCTGGTCTTTTTATATAGTTTTATAATCCGAGACTTTATGCAATGGCTAAGATCTTACCACTAACACGAATAGTCTTGTACCCATAGAAACAACATCAGGTATGAAGCAACACTCACATCAAATTATAGTAGTTCTGTCTGAATAGACTATAGATTGATGTGGGGAGAGTGGAAAAAGAGGGGTGTTACATTAACAGAAGCTGCAGTGCTAAAGGTGGAGGAATCAGAGGAAAGTCATGGAACTGAAGAGTGAACTGAATAGCTAACCTTCCTCCTTACCAAATGTTTGCCTTGTTGCCGGGTGTCCACCTAGCCTTTGACCTCTTAGGCTGACTTCCATAAAGAGATGTTGCATATCATTAGGGATACAGATTCTTTTATAGACATTCCCACTATCTCATCATGGTGAAGAAGATGTCTTTAGTTTCATTGCTTTTGGGTTGATTTTTTTTTAAGTTTTAGCAAGCTGGATCTTTGATAATATTTTTTTTCTGAATTTATTTTCTCCCAATGAAAGTATTGTCTTTCAAGGTGATTCGGTCCTATAGATTATGAGGCATTATTGGCTTAAATGTGCTTTATGGGCTTATCCTGGGAACCTGGACACCATTTGTAACATCTCTGTAGGAAAAATACAGTTCAAATTCTAAAATACAAGATGCAGAAAAGTTCATTGGTAAACCAGTAATGCAATTTTTTTCTTTGTCTTTTCCCTGTCCGTGAAAGAAGCAACCACGCTGGTATAAACTGCATTTTTAAACTACCTTCTTTTATCAGTTGGAATGCTTTTGTCTGTACACAACAGAAGACCCTGATAAATGCATATTAAACAATAAGGACATTTATTATGACATTCAAGAAGTCCAGAGAGAAGCAGATTTAAGAACTGTCTCGGCTGCTTAACAATGCCTTAAAGTACCTGAGCTCTGGCTAACCTTGGGCTTTGCCATACTTGAATGTCACAGGTCCCCATCATCTTCAGCCCCTCAACAGCAGCACCCGCATGCATAAAATCTTCATAACATCTAAACAGAAAGTGAATAGGAACTGAGGTGTTTTCTCCTCGAGCGTATTTCTTTTATAAGAAACAGACCTTTCCCAGAGGTCCTTGGCCAGAACTCAGTCAAATTTCAGACTCTGTAGGAATCCCTAATGACAGCAGAATGAAGTAGTACCTGAGACATTTCATGTTTAATTCCTCAGGCTAGGAGGGACTCATCTATGCAGAGCACACTTTCCCCAGACATGAACAAAATTAGGTTTCAATTAGGAAGCAAGAAGAGGAGAAGCGTGTTTGCTGAGATGTAACCAATAGCATATGTCACAATGTAATTTCACCCCCTTTTATTCCCCCTTGCTTGAGAGGTGTGCTCTTGCCCAGTAACATATGGCACTGGGAGACAATGATGAGACTCTAATGGGACTCAAAACGCATTAACTAAACACACGCCGCAGTACAAAGCTACAGTTGTGCTGCAAGTGTGATTCTGTGACATTATATTCCTGACTAGACAGGACAAATAGTGCAATGCCCGTTTAGATGGCGGACTGATTTATTGAGCTCAGAGACATAAGCTCAGAAAGCTCCCTGGTGCTAATGGTACTTACTTTTCATTGACCTATGTCCAATGAGCCAACAGATAGGCCATGTGGAATTCTCATACAAACAAGAATGTTAGTTAATGCACATTCGCTATATATTAGAATGGTAGAAGCTGTTCAAAAACTAGTGACGCAGAAACTATTTGTCCAGAGACTATTAACAATGGCTTCATCAAAGCAATATCCTCTGAACTAAAGCCAAGCATGACAAGGGGGGGGGGACCACAAAGGGAACCTTTTATTTCTCAATAATGTTCCCAGATATTATTTTCAAAAGAAATCATTATTCCTTTTGTATAGCTCATACTGTATCATAAAGTTGTGTAAAATTCGCCTAAAACCTAGAAAACATAACTCAAAACACCTTCTTTGTCTCAACAGAGTATAACAACCCTCCTGAAGACCCATTAAAGGAAACCTGTGTTCCAGAACCAATTCAACTGGAGTGAAGTAATCAGACATAGGCAGGGCTACAGCTAAGCTCAATTATCCATCTCTAAAACAAAGCCATGCCGTTTAAATGCATAGAACTAACAGCTGAACAGATTTCTAGACTGGGACTGGGGCAAAGGAGCAGTCAGGGAAGCACTTGCCAAGCAAGCATTAGTACTTAAGTCTGGAGCCTTAGCCCTCACATAAAGGCCAGGTAGATCAATACATGTCTGCAGTCTCTATACCGGGAAGGGGGATACAAGAAGATCCCTGGGTCTTGCTAGCCAGCCAGTCTGTTCAGACTGGCGAGCTGCAAATTCAATGAGATAGACTGTCTCAAAAAGTAAGATAGTTAAGATCCTTTGTCAACTTGACAAGGGAGAGTCACCCAGGAGACAAACCTCTGTGACCAGATTAGTTTAGCCTCAGGACATGCCTGTGAGGTGTTGTCTAGATTACATGTGGCTCAAAACAGTCCGAAGTGAGGTTAACTGAGAAGGAAGATATATTTGCTCTGAAGGCAGCATTATTCCATGAGCTGAATAGAAATGAGAAATCCAGCTGAGCACTAGGATCACGATTTTCTGCTTCCTGTCCATAGATGTCATGTTACCAACTGCCTCAAGCTTCTGTAGCCTCAACTTCTCTACACTGATGGACAGGATCCTGGAAGTGTAAGCCAGACAACCCCTATTGTCCCTTCCTTCCTTCCTTCCTTCCTTCCTTCCTTCCTTTCTTCTCTCCTTCCTTCCTTGGTTCCTTTCGTCCTCCTCCTGCCCCTCATTGTCATTGTCCTCCTCCTCCTCCTGCTCCACTTCCTCCTTTTCCCATTCATCTTCTCTTTTCTCTTCTCTTCTCTTCTCTTCTCTTCTCTTCTCTTCTCTTCTCTTCTCAAGACAGGGTCTCTAGCTGCTTCATACTCACTTTGTAGAACAGACTGCAATTAAACTCTCAGAGATCTGCCTGCTTCTGTTGGTGCCAACTTGCCTGACTCTTCTATTTTGTCTTTTTCTTCCTTCCTTCTTTCCTTTTTTTCTTTCTCTCTCTCTTTCATTTTGTCTTTCTTCCTATCTGTCTGTCTTTCTTGTACCCTGCTTCTCTTAAGTTTTGTGCTCAGAGGTTGCTTGTTATTGTTGTTAGTGGCTTTTGTTTTGTTCTTTTCAGCAATGACAAAGCATATTTGATCTCTACACAAAGTGGGCAAAACAACAATGCACAAATAAAGAAGATGGCATAGGGTGTGGTCTACAGAAGAAAGGACAGTCAGTCAGTAGCTACTCTCTGCTTGCAGCTTAGGAACAAGAATCCCGTCTAAGGTGTATTGTATCCCTGGTATCACTTCCCTTCCCCCTGATTGCAATGGAGTCATGTTAACTGCATGTTACTATGTCTTTCTTTGACTTAATCGATCTTCCTCTATGAAGTCACAGCAATGAACGCTATCACAATAGGATGTTTTCCCCAAACATTACTTAGAGTGGAAGAAAAACATTGGATGAAAGGCTATTTATATTCCATGGGATAGTACTCTGTTTCTAAAAAATGAAGAAAACAGTTACAAAAAGTATACAAGGTTTCATTTTGTTTTCTGCAAAGTCATAGGAAAAGAAGGCAATAAAGAGCAGAAAACAGATTAGCCTTGAACTGAAAAGAAACATTTTTAACTACATTTAAAGTTGACCTATTAATTTGACCTATTAATTTTCCTTGTCTTGTTAAAGTGAGTAAAGTAACCTTAAAATTAGAAATTAATAGTATTGGCCTACACAAGCTTATGTCACATCAGTTGAGACCCCTAATCACTGAATTCCTTAATGGAATAATATCACATTGCATTGACCTAAAAACTTAAATTATGACTAAAGAATCAAAATTTCTTAATAAGTATTCAGCTCTAGGCTTGGATCTGTTTGTGGAATCAAGGACTTGAAAAACTACAAGGCTTGTTTCAAGGAGTTTGTTCAAGGAGTTGAGGAGATGATTATTATTTTTGAACGACAGGGCACAGTGTAGATAGCATGCAAATGAAATGCTAAAGTCACATGCAACCTTAAATGTCTACAATGCATAAATTTTTAATATGTTATTTCTCATCTGCTTTCCTCTTATGACACTCTGTATGTGCTGTTTGTGTCTATTACCGTGGCAATTGATCTTTTTAATGTGGACAAAACACCAGGCCTAATGCAGTGCATATTTTCTCTAAAACTCATATTTGTGACAGGTCCTGCCTGTCATGCTAAAGCCCCATATAAAATTACACTAAAGCTCTCCTAAGATTTCTATTATCTGGAGAACATTCTGCTTGGTGCAATGTTGTTTAGAATTACTTCTAAGAGTAGACACTGGTAAAGTTGAAGCACTCATTGGGCTTTTCCGCCGGTCTAGAACTATGTTGAATGGCTTGTGCATACCAGAGGCTTACCGGGAAATAATAAAAGGTTTTCAATAACATGCAAAGCAAGAGTTGAAGCAAGATTTTGGCATTCTTTACTCACTAAATAAATTTATCTTCATTGTCTCAAATTGTTTTGTTTTATGTGAAACTTCACTTTCAAAATTATAGCTTCAATAAAAAATTAAATAAATATGCATGCTTACTTAGAGAATAGATAGAAGTAACTTATTATCCTACCAGAAGAAAAAGTAAACCAAGCCATTTAGAATTTGAGTTAACAGGTGGATTTCAATCCATATATTTCTAACATGACTTCATTTTTTTCTTTCATGAATTAAAGTTATCTAAAAGTAGGCATTACTGACTCAGTTTTATGACAGATGAAAACTTTAATATAAATCCTTAAAAAGCATTCTACAAAACAGAAATTGAAAATATTTTTAAAAAGAGTTTTTTTCCTCCCTAAACAGAAACTTATAGATACATAACCCAAATGCTGACTTAACCACTCCTTTATGCTGTTGATTGACTTAGGGATGTGGGAAAATTTTTGTTTCAGTTTTCTTAGTTATTAACCTTAGTGAATGATTGATTTTCTTTTTTGTTGTTTTGGTTTTGTTTGGTTTACTTATAACTACTTTGGAAATAATATTTTATTGTTTAGTAGTTGTTATGTTACCTATAAAAAGAAATTGGTGTTTTGGAAAAGTAGGCTAAATAAAATAGGGCAGCTTGTTTATGAACGAAAGTATTTTCATCCACTTATTCATAGTTCCTGGCTTTTGAGGAGATGTGTCTGACATCTGAAGTAGAGTTATTCACTATATAAATATACAACTTTCATATATATATATATATATATATATATATATATATATATATATATATATATATATATATATCCATGCTAAAAAAAATCATATGAGCCTATTTAAACAGTATGGGCCATCATTAAAATTGGGAATTCATCTCACTGACTCCAATCCCAAAGCATAGATTTGTATGACATTAGAGCTTTCCCCTGAGAAACTTTTGTACACAGTTTTATAGTTATAAAACTCCTTCTATCTCTGAGCCACTTATGCTAAGCATATGCTCAGTAGAATAAAGTTAATTTGTCCACGGTTCCACAGGCCTTAACAACTAAATTATAAAGAGATTACAATGGGCAGGGTGATGCATTAGCTAAATAAGGAAGCCGTTTTAAAATTCTGTACTTAAAGATAACAAAAGGAAATTTTTAAAGAAATGTTATTTTAAGGAATAGAGACTGATGTAAAGCTTTCCTGTGGTTTAAAAAAAGAAACTTGTGTGTCCTAATGCTGTTTAATTCGAGCTTTCTAACTGTTCTTGCAGGATTTCAGAGTTTCCAGAGAATGTTGAACTTCTGCTCACCAAAGTTTAATCATTGCTAATGAGATTTTCTTTTGGTGAAAGACCTTATTAACTAGCTTGTCCCTTGAACTCAAGATCTTCCTGTGCCACACAGCAAACTTGCTTAGTCATCTTTATATCAGAATATTTAATTGATTGATTTCTTATGAAACCCTGTATACCTGTCTCCCTATTTACAACGTACTGTTATTTCAGAAACATGAACTGGTATATCTATTCCTCAAGTACACTCTGAAATGGGATGGATGATAGGCAACACCAAAAGAAGTAAATGGCTTACAGAAATTAGCATCCTTTCCACTCACCAGGTGAGCCATACAGCTCCTAGGCTACAGAACCTCAGAGGGTCTCACCTGAGCTTCGACTGTTCTCAGCTGGACTCCTAGGTATGGGAGTAGTTCTATTCATTCCATGTGTGTTCATCTCTCTACTACCACATGGTCATCTCATGTTAGTTGCCAAAAACAAGTGTTGGACAGTACATGTAAAGCCATGCATGCATTCTTACTATGTATACCATAGGCTGATGTGGGTACAGTGGCCAAGTTTAACATAAACGCAATAGGAAAATACAGTCCACTTACCCCATAGGAAAGCAAATGTACAAAGGACCCTGTTGGAGAGCTGTGATGTACACTTCACAGCCAAGAAGAAATAGAGAATCAGTAATGCTTTGGATTTTCTCAATAGCTTATAATTGGCACTTACTATTTTTGATTTACAAGTGTATCTATATAACTTAAACAACTCTCACCTGATCATTATGATACAATGATCTACATATAACAATGGCTAAACCTTTAAAATATAGTTCAAACTTATATCCCTTTAAATTGCCAGTGTAGGTGAAGCAAACATTTAGCATTTACTTTCATGCTGACCTATGTGAGTTCTTGCACTGTATCTCCTAGAACAAGCAAATGAAGAGAATGCCATGTAAAATAGTAAGGACTTTAATGATCACATTATTTGAAAAAGACCTTTTATTCATGACAATTAGAAATACTATTTTCTAGCATGACTGCAGTGCAAGTCATAGCTAGTAAGAGAAATGTAACATTTTTCTGACATGTCAAGGAAAAATACTTCTCTAAGGTGGTTTAAATAATGCTCTACTGTAAACTTTGTTACATAACCTCCTGCTTTGTGATGATAGTGAATCTAACGTCAAGAAGAACTCAAGTATACTAAAATGTGAAGTCTATGAAAAACTCTTTCGGCATCGTTACCAGATCCCTCCTTGTGCTTTCCCTTCAGAGCTGACTTGGGGTTTCAATAATCAATCCACTTGATTCTTGACAATGCTGCCCAAGATGATAAGAAATAAAAGCCTGCTAAATTTGTTTTTAATGTGTATCTTTTTAGGTCTCCTTTGTCATTTTAATTATAGCACTGCTAATTACTCTTTTGAAACCTTTAAAAGCACCAGATTTTAATAACTAAGTCAATTTGGGGGTGAGAAGGGAGAAACACCATCAGGAACTTCTCTTCAGAACAAAACAATGATGTTCATTCCTCGACATGTTCAAATTAAAGACCTACTGAAACCAAAAATTCAAACCCCACACAGAGAGAAAAGACAGTAAAATCACATTCTAGGGTGTCAGTGCATTCTGCAGTCTTTGCTGGGCTAATTGTCCTTAGGCTGACTTTTAAAAAATTAACACCCAAACTCATCAGAATATACATTTTTTCCCATTGGCTCTTTTAAATTAAAAATAATAATTAAAAATGAAAACCACTTGAAGGAATTCATGGACTGAATTCCCGACTCATGGGATAGCTTATTCTGCATATGGAGGTTGGGGGAGTGGCTTACAGCACACGTCATTCAGGGGATGCTCATCTTTAAGTCTTAGCTTTCTTCCAAACAGTGTAAAATACCCACAATCCCAACTATGAAGGGACACAGTCATTCTCTTTTGAGAATTCCACAGGACAATACAGGAGCCCCAGTTGTTCTTCATAAAATGACAGGGCTGCAGTCAAGTTGACACAGTTTCCCTGTGTGAAATTCCATCCTGTTTCAGAACCTTCATCGACAGGTCTAGAATCAGTTTGAGAAACTTCCAGGTAGAATCTTCTTCTGGAGATGTAGAGATAGGGTCAGCTGTCAAATCATTAATCACATAATCAAACTCTCTCCCTTCTTTGGCATACCTCTTCAGTATTCGCATACTGTCTTCTATAAGAACCTGATTGCAGTCTCCTTTAAGATTGTCTGAGTCATCGCCACAAGTTCTCCGCATGATTGCTTACATCCATCAATTACCATTTGGTCAATCTACCATAGTGACCATCTTTGGTTTCAGTTTGACAATTTCACACAATATACCTCCATCTCTACCTCCCAGAATCAGTACATCTTTGCCAGTGTGTCGTCTTCTTTACCACGGCCCATGATGGCCCAGGCATATGCCAAGTCACTCTCTGCCAGATTAACATCGCCGCTGAGGATGAGATTATTCCCAACCTGTTTTGAGTGTAGAATTTTAATGTTCTGATAAGGCGAATCTTCATCATACATCACTTCATCTATGTCCTACTCAGCCAGGGCCCATCAGCAGTCGGCCAGTGTCTGTCAACAGCCCCTCCTCGAACTATGGGTGGTAATCGCTTCACCTGCCCAGTACCGTCTTGATTCAATTCTTTCATTTGTTTTGTTCTATTTTATTCAAAAGGCTCTGAGTTTCGTGTTTGCCTTGCACATCACTGTCATAACTCTGAAGACCCAGCAACACCAATCCATGTGGGTAAATTCTCAAATTGGCAAAGCTGCCATTCATTCTTGTTCCTGTAAGTTGCTAAATATCCATGGTTCTGCCAGGTGTGCACTGACTCTGCCTTCTGCTGCTCCTGAAAAATGGACTGAAGGTCTTTCAGAATGGCCTCCCTTCAGCTCTGGTGCCAAGCATGAAGTCGAGCGTGTTGTGCCTTGCTGCTGCCGTAGTGTGGCAAGGTCCTTCCTGTGCCATGGCTGGGGAGGCGACAGTGGGAGACTGAGGGACCGCGTGGCGTGTCAGGCTGCTGGCCTGTGGGGTTAATGTTTAATTCATGACTCTCGAAGCATTGATGAATAATATTTATTATCTCTAAGTCATAAATAGTACAAGGGCTAAAATGGAAAGTATATATATATATATATATATATATATATATATATATATATATATATATATATATATATATATATATATATATCACACACATATATATAATACAATAGTTTTCTACTTAGTGAAAGTTCTTAGTGAAACTGGGTATGATGCCACGTGCCTGTATTTCTTGCAAATTTAGGAGAGAGGCCAAGGCAGAAATAATACAACAAACTTGAGGAGTACCTGAGCTAAAATAGGGATACTAGGATAGCTGAGAATAAATTTAGCAAGACTGGACACAACTAAACAAAACAGTATATTCAATAATTCACAGTTTATCTACAAAATCAAACCAGTTTTTAGCCATTTATTTATCGCTCTACCTTTCCCTACTATTCTCTTAACCTCCAGCAAATTAGCCTTTTCATCCTGACAAGTGTACCTGGGTTTGCACAGCATTTAAAATATGTAGTTCCTTTGCAAGGCCCCTTATCTTCTGTTATTCATAACTCAAATAACCTTCCAGTACCCTCGCCCATCCTTAACTTAACTTTAATGCCTAAATACAATTTCCCTCACAAACATGTCTTGAAAATCTGAAATTATGTGTGTGCTGTCCCCTGTCATTGGCGTTTGAATATCCATTCCAGGTCAGGTTCTGTTCTGAAGGCCATTTTAGGCTTCCACTGTAGCCCAGGGGTAGAGTACTTACCAACTATGTATAAGGCATAGGGTCTAGTCTACATTAGCTCAAAATCAACTTGTCTTATACCTTTTTTTTTAACTCACCGAGATTCAAGAATATCTTACTCTTCTGTCAGTGTCTACCATATTATATTTATCACAGTAGAAAACACACAATACTAGAAAGGGTATTGTGGAAGAGAGTCTACTAATTTTTCTTCATTGGCCCATGAGTTCTCACAAAATTGCTATAAAATTCAACTTTAGATTTAAGCAAAAGCACCTGCATCACAGATATCCAATAAAATATAACAGGGTCATTAGAGGTAATTAGATCTATTTGAGCCAGAAAAAGACTGTGCTATTTGCCTTGAGGTATTTAAAAATCAAAGAAAGGACCTCATTTGTATGGGATGGTTTAAGTGTGGGTCTGCACAACACTGCTGACCTCCTCAATGACAACGACAGCTTTTTCTTAATAATTTTCAATGTTCCCACAGTAAATTATTGATTGATAAAAATGAATACTACCGTTTTATTTATATGATTAGAGATCTCTTTGTAAATTAACTATTTCCACTTATATAAAACAGCAAAGTTTCTAAAATTTTATATTTTCAGTGATTCTTTTCTCAATCTTTTGGTTTCTTTTTTTATCTTTCCTAAGTATAGGACCCTTTATGGCACTAATTGCTCAAAACCAGAGAGGAATCCATTATTTCTTATAGACACAGAATATTAATGCTAGAAGAGACTAGCAGTCAATGAGTGTTAAGTGCTAATTGTATGTAATACCAATAGAAGCCCACAAAAATCATTACAAAAACATCAACCTAGGAGGTTAAGACAAGGCTAGCAGGTACTAGGTGGTCTCCTGACCACCAACAGAATCCTGTATCTGCTTCATCTCTGAACTT
Organism: Micromys minutus; assembly: GCF_963924665.1. NCBI lineage: Eukaryota > Metazoa > Chordata > Mammalia > Rodentia > Muridae > Micromys > Micromys minutus. Next base: position 25,382,482 of record NC_137976.1, on the reverse strand, counting down.
CCTTAAGCTCCTGTTTTTCTAGGTCTCTGCAGTGCAACTTTATAATCACTTGGACATTTTCTCCTGTCAAAGAAAACCTTCACTCGGGGAAATTGCCTTCTATGATGTATGAGGTTTCATGACTTGTTAAAAGAGCCCTTCTCTCCATATGCAAAATCAAATTCTCTTCTCTGAAATCTATTCTGCTGTGATATCCTGTAATGTTTTAAATTTTCAAAGAATTATTGGGCATGTATAACTTTCTACAGGAATGGTTTTGATGGTAGTCCAAAGGAGGCTCAGAATGCATTTGAGGAGAATAAACATGTCCTTATATACAGAGAAAAAAGAGTGTGGTGATGGGGACACAATGCTCCCTAAAGACACAGTGAAGAAGGAGGTGAACTTCAGTTAAGAATATCAAAGACTATCTCAGTTCATGGGTGTCATGAAATTTGTGTATTTTAATGAATTCTAAAAATCAGCAAGTTCAGTCAAAGAAAAAAATGTGAGCATCATACAAGGACAAGAACTGACAATAAACAGGAGCAACAACTAGTGTCTCATACTGCAGGGCCTTTGTTTCCTTACATGGGGTGGTAAGGAGTAAGAGTAGGAACTTTGGGGTGACTCTTGGTCAAAATTAATTCTCTGTAAAGATACCTAAGCTTCATATTCTGAGAAATGAGACTCTTCCAGAGATGCAATGTCCAGATCAGAACTCTGCTTGGAAAGATAAAGCCAGAGAAATCCTATGGTCTGTTGAAGCATACAACCCACAATTCACAGGGAGCGTAGCATTATATCTCAGGAAACAATTCATGTGAGCTTGAATGAGCACAGGAAATGGACTAGAGATTACAGAATCCAGAGCATTGCAACACTAAGACAGCTTCGGGAGGAACTGCCTGATGTCAAGGAGAGTGGGGAATAAATATTGCTGGGTTTAGAAAAGAGAGAAGTGAGCTTGCAAGTGTGAATGGTGTTAGAGCAAAGCATTCAGTAACTGTGTTAGGATCTACAGGAAAACATGAAGCACAGCTAAGGAGAATAAGGTGAGTTCTTTAAAGTCCCTTGCGAGTAGGAAGGCTGAGGTAGTGTCAAGAGAAAGGTGATTGAAGGTTGGTTGACAACATCCCATTAGAATAAAAGGCACTGCATATCATTAGTTTGTGATAAAGTAAGCTTTTCAAAAGTCCCAAGGCCATTCCTGCATAAGTAACACCAGGAATCAAAATGGGATCAGTCAGTACTGGACTTGTATGAGGGTTGTTAAGCCTCTTGTCCATGGGCTGGGAAGCTGAAATGTTTCTCCTTGGCCCCCGCCCTTCTCTATTTAAGAGATTTGCTACCTTGAAGCTATTTTTACAGGAGAGATGTTTTCTGTTTTAGTAACAAGACAGATAACAAGAAAAGTTGAGAGAGAGAGAAAGAGAGAGAAAGAAAGAGTGTGAGAGAGAGAGAGACAGAGAGAGAGAGAGAGAGAGAGAGAATTCCATTTAGCATTCAGTCAAAGGGTAGATCTATAGGCTGGAGATGCAGGTCAGTGGTAGAGTACTCAATTAACATGCTTAATATACTAAACTCTACTGTCAGCACTACAAACACACCACACACAACATACACATGCAACACACAATGTACACACAATATATACAATATACACAACACACAAATACCACACACAACAGACACACAACATACACAACACACACACACACAATGTCAATTAAAACCCTATTAAAACTGTATTGAATTCCTTTCTACAAAAAAATCTTTTTCTAGAATAAAAGTTATGTGAATCCTTAAATGTCCCACCACAACAGCTTAACCTGAACAGTTGGTAGCAGGTAGGTTTGGATCCTGTGTCTTCACAGGTTCTCATACCTCATCAGAATTCCTGAAAAACTAGAGTGAGAACTGAAAGCTCTTGCAGACAGAATCTGTTGTTGACAGATGGGAGGAAACAGGAGGCCAGGCAGGGATTTTCCATATAGGCTTGTTAGAGTCCTGCATCAGTGGGCACTGATATGTCTATGGGTATGATTAATTTTGTCAAGAACATAGTCTAAACTTTGCAGAGGGGGAATTGAAATAGATGGAATCTAAGAATCATTCCCATAGTTAATTCACCGTGAGGTACTGAACTTGAGAACATTGTCATACTGTCAGTTCTTATAATATAACCTAATTAGGTCAGAGATTAAAAGCAAGAAAAAACAGTATACCACATTCACATTTGTTTTTAAATCTCATCCTTTATATTTTTTTCATTTTTTTAAAAAATTTTACTGTATATTCTCTGTATTTACATTTCAAGTGTTATCACCTTTCCCCCTACTACCATCCCCCTCCCCCTCCACTTGATTCCATAATGGTGCTCCCTCACCCCAACCACCATCTATATGTCAGTGACTTGGAATTACCCTATATTGGGAAAACTCACCTTCACTGGACAAAAGGCCTCTTCTCCAATTGATGCCAGACAATGTTGTCTTCTGCTATGGAACTGGAGCCATGGGTCTCTCCATGTGTGCTCGTTGGTTGATGTTTTAGTCCCTGGGAGCTGGGAGCTTTGGGGGATTTCCTTGGTTGATAATGTTGTTCTTCCCATGGGGTTGCAGATCTTTCTGATCCTTCAGTCCTTTTCTAGCTCCTGTATTGGGGTCTCCATGTTCAGTCGAATGGTTAGCTGCAAGCATCCTCCTCTGTACAGTATGGCTCTGGCAGAACCTCCAAGGAAGCATCCAGATCAGGTTCCTGCCAGTAAGCAACTCTTCGCATCAGCAATAGTGCTTGGGTTTAGTGGGTGCATATGGAGTGGATCCCCAGGTGAGGCAGTCTATGAATGATCTTTTCTCCCATCCCTGCTCCTCCATTTGTCTCTGTATTTCCTGCCATGAGTGTTTTGTTCTTCCTTCTAAGAACTGAGGCAACCACATTCTGGCCTTTCTTCTTGTTGAGCTTGATATGGTCTGTAAATCTCGGTTATTCAGAGCTTTTTGGGCTTCTACCATTTAACAGTGAGTACATAGCATGTGTGTTCTTTTGTGTTGGGTTTGCTAACTCAGGATGATTGCTTCTAGTTTCATCCATTTCCCTAAGAATTTCATAAAGTCATTGTTTATATTAGCTGAGTAGTACACCACTGTTTAAATATACCAAAATTTTGATATGCATTCCTTTATTGAAGGACATATGGGCTCTTGCCAGCTTCTGGCTATTATAAATAAGGCTGCTATGAATATGGTGGAGCATGTGTCCTTGTTACTTTTTGGAGCATCTTTATAGAGTATATGCCCAGGAGTGATATAGCTGAATCTTCAGGTAGTAGTATAGCCAACTTTCTTAGGAACCACCAGACTAATTCTCAAAGTAATTGTACCAGCTTGCAATCCTACCAACAATGAAGTAGTGTTCCTCTTTCTCCATATCCTTCCCAGCATCTGTTGTCACCTGAATTTTTGGTCTTAGCCATTCTGACAGGTGTGATGTAGAATCTCAGGGTTGTTTGGATTTGCATTTCCCTGGTGACTAGGGAAGTTGAGCATTTCTTTAGTTGCTTCTTAATCATTTGGTATTCCTCAGTTGAGATTTCTTTGTTTAGCTCTGTACCCCATTTTTATAGGATTATTTGATCTCTGGAGTGTAACTTATTTGGTTCTTTGTATATACTGGATATGAACCTTCTGTCAGATGCAGGATTGGTAAAAACTCTTTCCCAGTCTGTTGGCTACTGTTTTGTCTTCTAGACAGTGTCCTTAGCCTTAACAGAAACTTCGCAATTTCATAAGGTCCCATTTGTCGATTCTTGATCTTAGAGCATAAAACATTGGAGTTCTGTTTAGGAAATTTGCCCCTGTGCCTATGTGTTCTAAGCTGTTCTCCACTAATAGTTTCAGTGTACCTGGTTTTATGTAGAGATCTTTGATCCACTTGGACTTGAGCTTTGTACAAGGAGATAAGAATGCATTGATTTGCATTCTACTGCATGCTAACTGCTAACTGAAAGAACACCTTTTGTTGAAGATGCTGTCCTCTTTCCACTGAATGTTTTTAGCCCCTTTTTCAAAGGTCAAGTGACCATTTGAAAGGTGTGTGGGTTCATTTCTGGGCCTACGGTTCTGTTTCATTGATCTATCTGCCTGTCTCTGTACCAATCCCATGCATTTTTTTATCATGATTGATCTGTAATACAGCTTCAGGTCACAGATGGTGATTCCCCCATAAGTCCTTTTATTGTCGAGAATAGTTTTTGCTATCCTGTTTGTTGTTGGTGATGGTGTTGTTGTTCTAAATGAATTTGCAAGTTGCTCTTTCTAACTCTATGAAGAATTGAGTCGGAATTTTGAAGGGGATTGCATTAAATCTGTAGATTGCTTTTGGCAAGATGACCATTTTTACTATGTTGATGCTTCCAATCCATGAGCACGTAGATCTTTCCATCTTCCGATATCTTCCTTAATTTCCTTCTTCAGAGATTTGAAGTTCTTGACATACAGGTCTTTCAGTTGCTTAGTTAGGGTTATATCAAGTTATTTCATGTTGTTTGTGACTATTGTGAAGGGTGTCTTTTACCTAATTTCTTTCTCCACATGTTAGTCCTTTGAGTATAGGAAGGCTACTGATTTGTTTGAGTTAATTTTATATTCAGCCACTTTGCTGAACTTCTTTATCAGCTGTAAGAGTTCTCTGGTGGAATTAGTGGGGTCACATAAGTACACTATCATGTCATCTGCAAAAAGTGATGTTTTTATTTCTTCCTTTCCGATTTGTATCCATTTGAAATCCTTTTGCTGTCTAATTGCTCCAGCCACGACTTCCAGTAATATGTTGAATAGGTACAGGGAGAGTGGGCAGCCTTGTTGAGTCCCTGATTTTAGTGCGATTGCTTCAAGTTTCCCACCGTTAAGTTTGATGTTGGCTGTTGGTTTGCTGTGTATTGATTTTATTATATTTAGGTATGGACCTTGGATGCCTGTTCTTTCCAGGACTTTTAAAAAAAGAGATGTAGAATTTTGTGAAATGCTTTCACAGCATCTAGTGAGATATGACCATGTGATTCTCTTCTTTGAGTTTGTTTATATGGTGGATTGCACTGATGGATTTCCTTATATTAAATCATCCCTGCATCCCAGGGATGAAGCCGACTTGGTCATGGTGAATGATCTGTTCTTGGATTTGGTTTGCAAGGATTTTGTTGAGTATTTTTGCATCAATGTTCATAAGTGAGATTGGTCTGAAGTACTCTTTTCTTGTAGGGTCTTTGTGTGGTTTAGGAACGAGGGTTATTGTAGCCTCAAAAAATGAGTTAGGTAGCATTTCATCTGATTCTATCTTGTGGAATAGTTTGGAGAGTATTGGTGTTATGTCCGCAATAAATTCTGCACTGAACCAGTCTGGACCTGGGCTTTTTTTTTTTTTTTTTTTTTTTTTTTTTTTTTTTTTTTTTTTGGTTGGGAGGCCTTTGATGACTTCTTCTATTTCTTTAGGTGTTATGGGATTATTTAGATGGTTTAACTGGTCCTGGTTTAACTTTATGATCTTGTGTCTGTCTAGGAATTCATCCATTTCCTCCAGATTTCCCAACTTTGTGGAGTATAGGTTTTTGTAGTAGGATCTGATGATTTCTTGAATTTCCTCTATTTCAGTTGTTATGTCTCCACTTTCCTTTCTGATTTTATATACTCTCTTTTTGCCCTCTAGTTAGTCTGGCTGGGGGGTTTTCAATCTTGTTGATTTTCTCAAAGAACCAGCTCTTGGTTTTGTTGACTTTTTCGATGGTTCTTTTTGTTTCTATTTGGCCTATTTCTGCCCTACGTTTGATTATATCTTGCTCTCTACTCCTCTTGGGTGTATCTGCTTCCTTTTGTTCTAGAGCTTTTACCTGTGCTGTCAAGTTGCTGATGTATGCTCTCTCCAGTTTCTATTTGGAAGCACTCAGAGCTATGAGTTTCCCTCTCAGTACTGCTTTCATTGCATCCCATAGATTTAGGTAAGTTGTGTTCATGTTTTCATTGAATTTTAAAAAATCCTTAATTTCTTTCTTTATTTCTTCTTTGACCTTGCTATTTTTTAACAGAGCGTTGTTTAGTTTCCATGTGTATGTGGGATTTTGTTGTCTTTGTTGTTTTTGAAAACCAGATTTAGACCATGGTGATCTAAGAGGATACATGGGAGTATTTTAATCTTCTTATATTGATTGAGGCTCGTTCTGTGTCCAATTATGTGGTCAATTTTCGAGAAGGGCCATGGGGTGCTGAGAAGAAGGTGTATTCTTTTAATTTAGGATGATATGTTCTGTAGATATCTCTTAATTCCAGTTGGTTCATAGTCTCTGTAGTTTTACAGTGTCCTTGTTCAGTTTCTGTTTCCATAATCAGTTCCTTGGTGAGAGTGGGGTAGTAAAGTCTCCCACTATTATTGTGTGGGGTGAAATGTATTTTTTGAGCTTTATTCGGGTTTCTTTTATGAATGTGGGTGCTTTTGTATTTGGAGCATATATGTTAAAGATTGAGAGTTCCTCCTGACAGATTTCCCCTGTAATGAGTAAAAAGTGTCCTTCCTTATCTTTTTTGATAACTTTTGGTTGGAAATTTACTTTATTCGATATTAGAATAGCCACTCCACCTTGCTTCTTTGCGCTGTTTGCTTGGAAGTTTTTTCCAAACCATTTAGTCTGAGATAGTGTCTATCGTTGTCTCTGAGTTGAGTTTCCTGTATGCAGGAAAAATGCTGTATTTTGTTTATGTATCCAGTCTGATAACCTATGTCTCTATATTGGGGAGTTGAGTCCATTTATGTTAATAGATATCAAGGAATAGTGGTTGCTGTTTCCTGCTATTATTGCTTTTGTAGGTTGTGTTGGGTCTGTGTCTCTTTCTTCTTTTGGTTTTCTTGCCTAGGAGTTTTCTTGTTTTTACTAGGATGTAGTTTCCCTCATTGTATTGGGTTTTCCACCTATAATTCGTTGTAATGCTGGGTTTGTGGTCAGATATTGTGTAAATTTTGATTTGTCTTGAAATATCTTCATCTCTCCATCTATTGTGATTGATAATTTTCCTGGGTATAGCAGCTTGGGCTGGCACTTGTGCTCTCTTAGGGTGTGTGTGATGTCTGTCCAGGCTCTTCTAGCTTTCATAGTCTCTGTTGAGAAATCGGGTGTGATTTTGATTGGTCTGCCTTTATATGTTACCTGACCTTTTTTCCTTACTGCTTTTAGTATTCTTTCTTTGCTTTGGTCACTTGGTGTTTTGACTATTATGTGTTGGGAGGAATTTCTTTTCTGGTCCAATGTATTTGGAGTTCTGAATGCTTCTTTTATGCTCGTGGTCATCTCATTCTTAAGGGTAGGGAAGTATTCTTCTACAATTTTGTTGAAGATATTTACTGTGCCTCTTAGTTGATACTCTTCTCCCTCTTCTATTCCTATTATCCTTAGGTTTGGTCTTCTCGTTGTGTCCTGGATCTCCTGGACATTTTGTGTTAGGAGCTTTTTGGATTTTGCATCTTCTCTGACTGTTTTGTTTATGTTTTCAATGTTGTCTTCGGCCCCTGAGATTCTCTCTTCCATCTCTTGTAGTCTATTGGAAATGCTTGCATCTGTGACTCCTGATTTCTCTTTTAGGTGTTCTACCTCTAGGGTTATCTCTTTTAGTGTTTTCTTTATTGTGTCAATTTCTGTTTTAAATTCCCTCTTCCATTCCTTCATCTCTTTGGTTCTGTTTGAGTGTTTTTCTTGTTTCCTCTTTAAAAGCTTCTGATTCTTTTTGCTTTTCCTCCCGTTCTTGTTTAAGGATCTCTATCATTTGCGGTATGGTTTTAGGTCTGCATCTTCTTTTTCATGAGTGTTTGTCATTCTGCTGTTTGCTGTGATGTGAGAGCTGGGTACTGGTGTTGCCAGGTTTTCTTGGTTTCCTTGGGATATGCTCTTTCGCTTTCCTCTTGCCATCTTGTTGTCAGTGATATGTTCTTGCCTTTCCCTTGTACCTGGTCTGTGTCCCTGGATCTCCGCTGGTCCAGGTGGAGGATGGTCAGAGACCTGTTTTGCACCCCAAAGCTACTGGGTGAGAAAAGAGGTCCCAATGGCCCCTGGTAAATCCGATCACCTTCTCACCAGGTCTTTATCTCTGGGAACTGCTGGTCCAGGTGGGCGATGGGCCGAGCTCTGTTCTGTGCCCCAAAGCCACCGGGTGGGAACAGAGTTTCTAATGCTGGGTGCCTGGTCCCTGGATCACATAGCGCAGGGGCGTGCTTTCTGTGCCCTCTCGGCAGAGATCTCTCGGCCCCCTGGCTACTCGGATCTCCTTCTCACCAGGCCTTTACCTTTAGGAACTCTCAGTTTCTGCCTCTATGACCTGTTCATTGATGAGAGAAAGGTGTTGAAATCTCCCACTTTTATTATTTGTGGTGCAATGTACGGTTTGATCTTTAGAGGAGTTTTTTGGTTTTTTGTTTTTTTGTTTTGTTTTTTTTAAATAACTTTATTTTACAAAACAAGGATAAATGTACAGATTTTAAACATTTTAGCTTAAAATTATACATTTTTTGTCAGTACTTTTTTTCAGATTTTAACATAATTTTTATATAAAACTATATGAATATATTTTTTTTAGTCAGTACTTGATTTTTTTCAAGGTTTGGTTGTATGCCTTGAAAACTTAATAGTTACAATGAGATAAAGTACATGTAAAACAAAATGTAACATGGAAATATTTAAAGTTTTCTTGTTTTGTAAATTTTTTTGTTTTGTTTTGTTTTCTTTATTTCTTGGACTTCATACAGTCTGTGAGTTGTTTCTGGGGGAGTGCAAGCCTCTGTGGTTAGCATCCCACTATCAGTGACTGCATATTATGTCTGTTCTTTTGTGACTGGGTTATCTCACTCAGGATGATATTCTCTAGATGCAGCCATTTTCTTAAGAATTTGGTTAAGTCATTGTTTTTGGTGGCTGAGTAGTATCCCATTTTGTATATGTACCACAATGTTTGTATCCATTCATCTTCTGAAGGACATATGGATTCCTTCCAGCTTCTGGCTATTATTAATAGAGCCACTATGAACATTGTGGTGTATATATCTTTGTTGTGTATTGAAGTGTCTCTGGGGTATAAGCCCAGAAGTAGAATAGCTGGGTCTTCAGGTAGTACTGTATCCAATTTTCTGAGGTATCACCAGATAGATTTCCAGAGTGGTTGTATTAGCTTGCAACCCCACCAACAGTGGAGAAGTGTTTCTCTTTCTCCGAAGCCTCACCAGCATCTGCTGTCATCTGAGTTTTGGATCTTGGCCAATCTGACTGGTGTGAGGTGGAATCTCAGGGTTGTTTTGATTTGCATTTCCCTGATGGCTAAAGATGTGGAGCACTTCCTCAGATGTTTCTCGGCCATTCGGTGTTCCTCAACTGAAAACGTTTTGCTTAGCTCTGTACCACATTTTTTAATAGGGTTATTTGATTCTCTGGTGTCTAGCTTTATGAGTTCCTTGTACACCTTGGATATTAGGCCTCTATCTGATGTGGTGTTGGTAAAAATCTTTTCCCATTCTGTTGGTTGCCGTTTTGTTTTCTTGATGATGTCCTTAGCCTTACAGTAAATTTGCAATCCCATTAAGTCCCTTTGTTAATCTTTGACCTTAGAGCTTGAGCCATTGGTGTTTTGTTCAGGAAGTTTTCTCCTGTGTCTATGTGTTCTAAGGTTTTCCCTACTTTCTCATCTAATAGTTTCAGTGTATCTGGTTTGATGTGGAGATCTTTGATCCACTTACACTTGAGCATTTTACAAGGAGATAAGAAAGGGTCTATTTTCATTCTTTTGCATGCTGAGTGCCATTTGGACCAGCACCATTTGTTGAATAGGCTGTCCCTTTTCCATTGAATGTTTACTGCTCCTCTGTCAAAAATCAGGTGACCATATACATGAGGGCTCATTGCTGGATCTTCTATTCTATTCCATTGATCCACATGCCTATTTCTGTACCAGTACCATGCAGTTTTCAGCACAATTGCCTTGTAATATAGCTTGAGGTCAGGGATAGTGATTCCCGCAGATGTTTTTTTGTTGTTGAGGATGGATTTCACTATTCTAGGTCTTTTGTTATTCCATATGAAATTGCACATTGATCTTTCCAATTCCATGAAGAACTGGGTTGTAATTTTGATGGGGGTTGCATTGAATCTGTAGATTGCTTTTGGTAGGATGGCCATTTTTAAGATGTTGATTGTTCCAATCCATGAGCATGGGAGATCTTTCCATTTTCTGAGATCCTCCTCAATTTCTTTCCTTAGAGGTTTGAAGTTCTTGTCATACAGGTCCTTCACTTGCTTAGTTAGAGTCACACCAAAGTATTTCATAGTTTTTGTAACGATTGTGAAGGGTACCTTTTCCCTTATTTCTTTCTCCACATGTTTGTCCTTTGAGTACAGGAAGGTTACTGATTTGTTTGAGTTAATTTTGTATCCAGCCACGTTGCTGAACTTGTTTATCAGCTGTAGGAGTTCTCTGGTGGAATTTTTGGGGTCACTCAAGTACACTATCATGTCATCGGCAAAGAGTGATGTTTTTATCTCTTCCTTTCCGATTTGTATCCTCTTGATCTGCTATTGCTGTCTAATTGCTCCAGGCAGGACTTCCAGCACTATGTTGAATAGGTAGGGAGAGAGTGGGCAGCCTTGTCGAGTCCCTGATTTTAGTGGGATTGCTTCAAGTTTCTCGCCATTAAGTTTGATGTTGGCTGTTGGTTTGCTGTATATTGCTTTTATTATGTTTAAATATGGGCCTTGGATTCCTGTTCTTTCCAGGACTTTTAACATGAATGGGTGTTGGATTTTGTCGAATGCTTTCTCAGCTTCTAAGGAGATGACCATGTGATTTTGATCTTGGAGTTTGTTTATATGGTGGATTACGTTGATGGATTTTTTTACGTTAAACCAACCCTGCATCCCAGGGACGAAGCCTACTTGGTCATGATGAATGATTGTTTTGATGTGTTCTTGGATTTGGTTTGCAATGATTTTGTTGAGTATTTTTGCATCAATGTTCATAAGTGAGATTGGTCTGAAGTTCTCTTTCCTTGTAGGGCCTTTGCATGGTTTAGGTAAGAGGGTTATTGTAGCCTCAAAAAATGAGTTGGGTAATATTCCATCTGATTCTATCTTTTGAAATAGTTTGGCGAGTATTGGTGTTATATCCCCAATAAATGTCTGATAAAATTCTGCACAAAACCTTGTCTGGTCCTGGGCTTTTCTTGGTGGGAGGCTTTTGATGACTTCTTCTATTTCTTTTGGTGTTATAGGATTATTTAGATGGTTTACTTGGTCCTGGTTTAACTTTGCGACCTTGTATCTGTCTAGGAAAACGTCCATTTCTTCCAGATTTTCCAATTTTGTGGAGTATAAGTTTTTGTAGTAGGATCTGATAATTTCTTGAATTTCCTCAGTTTCAGTTGTTATGTCCCCACGTTCCTTTCTGATTTTGTTAATTTGGATACTCTCTCTTTGCCCTCTGGGTAGTCTGGCTAGGGGTTTATCAATCTTGTTGATTTTCTCGAAGAACCAACTCTTGGTTTCGTTGATTTTTTCAATGGTTCTTTTTGTTTCTATTTGGTCTATTTCTGCCCTAATTTTGATTATTTCTTGCCATCTACTTTTTTTGGGTGTATCTGCTTCCTTTTTTTCTAGGGCTTTTAACTGTGCTGTCAGGTTGCTGATGTGAGCTCTCTCCAGTTTCTTTTTGGAAGCACTTAGGGCTATGGGTTTTCCTCTCAATACTGCTTTCATTGCATCCCACAGGTTTGAGTATGTTGTGTTTTCATTTTCGTTGAATTCTAGAAAATCCTTAATTCCTTTTTTTTATTTCTTCTTTGACCCTGCTATAGTTTAACAGAGCGTTGTTTAGTTTCCATGTGTCTGTGGGCTTTTTGTTGTCTTTGTTGTTGTTAAAGACCAGCAGTAGGCCATGGTGATCTAAGAGGATGCATGGGAGTATTTAAATCTTCTTATATCGATTGAGGCTCGCTCTGTGTCCAATTATGTGGTCACTTTTTGAAAAGGTGCCATGGAGTGGTGAGAAGAAGGTGTATTCTTTTACTTTAGGATAGTATATTCTGTATATATCTATTAATTCTAGTTGGTTCAAAGTCTCTGCTAGTTTTGCAGTGTCCTTGTTCAGTTTCTGTTTCCCAGTTCTGTCCATTGGTGAGAGTGGGGTATTAGAGTCTCCCACTATTATTGTGTGGGGTGCAATGTATTTTTTGAGCTTTAGTATGGTTTCTTTTATGAATGTGGGTGATTTTTTATTTGGAGCATATATGTTAAAGATTGAGAGTTCCTCCTGACAGATTTCCCCGGTAATGAGTAAAAAGTGTCCTTCCTTATCTTTTTTGATAACTTTTGGTTGGAAATTTACTTTATTCGATATTAGAATAGCCAGTCCACCTTGCTTCTTGGAGCTGTTTGCTTGGAAGTTTTTTTCCCACCCTTTTACTCTGAGATAGTGTCTGTCTCTGTCTCTGAGATGAGTTTCCTGTATGCAGCAAAAGGCTGTATTTTGTTTATGTATCCAGTCTGATAGTCTATGTCTCTTTATTGGGGAGTTGAGACCATTTATGTTAATAGATATCAAAAAATAGTTGTTTCTGTTTCCTGCCATTATTGCTTTTTTGGGTTGAGTTGTGTCTGTGTTTTTTTCTTCTTTTAGTTTTCTTGTTTAGGAGTTTTCTTGTTTTTACTAAGCTGTATTTTCCCTCATTGTATTGGGTTTTCCACCTATAATTCGTTGTAGTGCTGGGTTTGTGGTCAGATATTGTGTGAATTTTGATTTGTCTTGAAATATCTTCGTCTCTTCATCGATGGTGATTGATAGTTTTGCTGGGTATAGCAGCTTGGGCTGGCACTTGTGCTCTCTTAAGGAGTGCATGACGTCTGTCCAGGCTCTTCTAGCTTTCATAGTCTCTGTTGAGAAATCGGGTGTGAGTCTGATTGGTCTTCTTTTATATGTTACCTGACCTTTTCCCCTTACTGCTTTTAGTATTCTTTCTTTACTTTGGGCACTTGATGTTTTTACTATTATGTGTCGGGAGGTATTTCTTTTCTGGTTCAACCTAGTTGGAGTTCTGCAGGCTTCTTTTATGCTAGTGGTCATCTCATTCTTAAGGGTAGGGAAGTTTTCTTCTATGATTTTGTTGAAGATATTTACTGTGCCTCTTAGTTGATACTCTTCTCTCTCTTCTATTCCTATTATCCTTAGGTTCGGTCTTCTCATTGTGTCTTGGATTTCCTGGACATTTTGGGTTAGGAGCTTTTTCTTTTTTTCATCTTTTCTGGCTGTTTTGTCTATGTTTGCAATGTTGTCTTCTGCCCCCGAGATTCTCTCTGCGATCTCTTGTAATCTATTGGAAATGCTTGCTTCTGTGACTCCTGATTTCTTTTTTTTGGTGTTCTGACTCTAGGGTTATCTCTTAGCGTTTTCTTTATTGTGTCAATTTCTGTTTTAATTTCCCTCTTCCATTCCTTTATTTCTTTGGTTCTGTTTTCCTCTAGTTCTTTGAGTTCTTTGAATGTTTTTCTTGTTTCTTCTTTAAAAGCTTCTGAATCTTTTTGCTTTTCCTCCCTTTCTTGTTTAAGTAACTCTATCAGCGTCTTGTGGTATGATTTCAGGTTTGTGTCTTCTTTTTCTGGAGTGTTTGGAATTCCGATGTTTGCTGTTATGGGAGAGCTGGGTTCTGTTGTTGCTAGATTGTCTTGGTTTCCTTGGGATATACTCTTTCTCTTTCCTCTTGCCATTTTGTTGTCAGTGATATGTTCTTACCTTTCCCTTGTCTCTGGTCTGTGTCCCTGGTTCTCCACTGGTCTAGGTGTCAGATAGGTCGAGCCCTGTTCTATGCCTCAGAGTCGTCGGGTGTGAGCAGAAGTTCCAATGTTCTGTTTTTTGTTGCTGGATCAGGCTCGGCAGGGCAGGGCAAGGCAGGGGGTGCACTTTCCGTGTGTACTCTGCAGAGATCTCTCTGCTCCCGGCAGTCCAGGTCTCCTACCCACCAGCTGCTCAGCCTCTACGAGCCTCCGTTCTGGGTTGCAGATTGGCCAGGCTCTGCTCTGCGTCCGGAAGTCGTCTCTGGGTGGAAACAGATGTTCTAATTTTCTGTTCCCAATCTCTGGATCGGGCAAGGCAGGGCAGGGAAAAGGTAGGGTGTGCACTTTCCGTGTGCACTCCGCAGAGATCTCTCTGCTCCCCTGCTGTCTAGGTCTCCCACTCACCAGTTGCTCAGCCTCTATAAACCACCGTTCGGGGTGGCAGGTGGGCCAGGCTTCGCTCTGTGTCCGGAAGTCGCCTCCGGGTGGAAACAGAAGTTCTAATTTTCTGTTCCCAATCGCAGTTGCTCAGCCTCTATGAGCTGCCGTTCCGGGTGGCAGATGGGCCAGGCTCCGCTCTGCGTCTGGAAGTCGCCTCTGGGTGGAAACAGAAGTTCTAATTTTCTGTTACCAATCGCAGTTGCTCAGCCTCTATCTTTTTTTTTTTTTTTTTAATGAATGTGGGTGCCCTTGTATTTGGAGCATAAATTTTCAGGAATTAGAGTTCATCTTGACACGTTTTTTTCTATGATTAGTAAAATGTGACCGTCCTTATCTATTTTTGATAATTTTTGGTTGAAAATCTATTTTATTTGATATTACAATGGCTACTCCAGTTTGTTTCTTCGGACCATTTGCTTGGAAAATTTTTCTTTCAGCCTTTTACTCTGAGGTAGTGTCTGTCTTTGTCACTGACATGAGTTTCCTGTTTGCAACAAAATCTGAATTCTGTCTATTTATCCAGTCTGATTGTCTATGTCTTTTTATTTGGGAATTGAGTGCATTGATGTTAAGAGATATTAAGGAATAGTGATCATTATTTCCTGTTATTTTGGTTATTAGAGGTAGATTTATGTTTGTGGGTTTTCCTTCTTATGGGTTTGTTGCAAGGAGATTAATTTTTTGCTCTTTCTATGGTGTAGTTTTCCTTGCTGTATTGAATTTTACCATATATTATTCTTTATACGGCTGGGTTTATAGATAGATATTGTGTAAATTTGGTTTTGTCCTAGAATATCTTCATTTCTCTATCTATGGTAATTGAGAATTTTGCTGGATATAGTAACTTGAGCTGTCATTTGTGTTCTCTTAGGGTCTGTATGACATATGCCTAGGATCTTATAGCTTTTATAGTTTCTGTTGAGAAGTGTGGTGTAATTCTGGTCTGTATGCCTTTAAATGATACTTGTTCTTTTTTTCTCTTACTGCTTTTAGTATTCTTTCTTTGTTTTGAATGTTTGGTGTTTTGACTATTATGTGTCGGGAGGAATTTCTTTTCTGGTCCAATCTATTTGGAGTTCTGAAGGTTTCTTTTATGTTCATGGTCAACTCTTTCATTAGGTGGTGGAAGTTTTCTTCTATGATTTGTTGAAGATATTTACTGGGTCTTTTAGATGGTAGTCTTCACTCTCTTCTATCCCTATTATTCTTACATTTTGTCTTCACACTGTGTCCTGGATTTCCTGTATATTTTGGCTTAGGAGCTTTTTGATTTTTGCATTTTCTCTGACTGATGTGTCAATTTTTCCTATGGAATCTTCTTCTCCTGAGATTCTATCTTCTATCTTTTGTATATTGTTCATGATGCTTGCATCTAAGACTCCTGATGCCTGTTTAAGTTTTCTATCATCAGGGTTGTCTCCTTTTGTGATTTTTTTAATTGTTTTTATTTCCACTTTCTATTTCTTCACCTGTTTGGTTGTGTTTTCCTTTTGCTCTTTAAGTGATCGTTGTGTTTCTTTTCTAAGGGCTTCTACTGTTTACAGGTGTTCTACTGTAATTCTTTAAAGGCATGATTCATGATCCTCTCAAGGAACGCCATCATCTTGAAGTATGATTTTAAGTCCAAATCTTCTTTTTCTTGTGTGTTGGGATGTCCACTATTTGCTCAGGTGGAAGAACTGGGTTCTGTTGTTGCCAGGTTCTCTTGGTTTCTGTTTCTTAGGTTCTTGCATCTGCCTCTTGTCCTCTTGCTGTCTGTGATGCTAGGTGATCTTGTTGTCTCTGTATGGAGCTTGTCTGTCTAGCTGTGGGTCTGTGGGCCTGTGGGCTCAGCCCAGAGATTGTTCTTGGGTGTTCTCTGTGTGTAGGCTGTGAATTCCGATGGCAGTCGGACAGCTCTAGCTTTGAGCTGGAATCATTCATTCCCAGGCTGCACCTTCTCACCCGTGCCCCCAGAGTTCCTGGAGGCCTCTTTCCTGTGGGCTCAGGAGGAAAAGCCCTCCTGTGGATTCTCTGATGGCTCAGCAATCTGAGAGCAGTTCAGGAGCCCTGATGGCAGTGTGTCTGCTCTGGCTTTAGGCAGAAAGTCTCTGATCTCAAGCTGCAATGTGCCACCAAGTGTTCCTGGCAGCCTCTCTCCTGATAGTGGAGAGGATGTGTGGACTCATCTGTGGGATCAAGAGGGAAAGTGATGCTGTGAGTCCTGTGGGTGCTCACCAATCTGTGGGCTCAGGATGGAGAGCACTATTTTGGTTCCTCTGTCTGCTCAGAAATCTGTGGTCAGGCCATTGGTCCTGATGGTGATAGACTGGCTCTGGCTTTGGGCTGAAACTTACCTCTCTTCTTTTAATTCAGTGCACTATCTTTATAATTTGTTTGGGGCATTTTAAAATGTATATGACTTCTTAGGGGCATTTTAAAAGGCCCTGCATTTTATATTATGACCCAAAAAATGAGCTTTCTTTTGGTTCCTCTTTGTATTACTTCATCGAGGACTGTAGAATATTCTCTAACAGAAATATACAGCTTTTCCCCGACTGGTTATTTTCTCATTACGTCTCATAAATAGTTCAGCTCACTCAATTATCAATTAAAAATGAAGAAATCAGTCATTTTAGGAATGCTATGTACCAACAGAAACACATGAATAAACAGATATACTATAACAAGAAAGAATTCTCAAATATTTGGTTAAAAAACCCCTTCTAATTAAAGAGATTAATATAACAAAAACATTTTAAAGCTGCTTTTTAAAGTACAAAGGTTGTATGTTGAAAGATAAACAAACAACGATCTGTAGAGGAATTTGGGTCTGGACAGTTTTTTCCTATTTCAAAACAGAGAATTTGGAGGGTTTCTTTGCACTGAGACAATCTGGTCAAGTGTGGTTCCAGTATGCATGCTGTTTCCACACACACACACAGATACCTACTGCTCCACCCAAAAATGTCAACTGTGAGTCATCATCTTCAGATGAAAACAGCTGCTCATACTGATCTGGACATGTGATTGGACACATTTCTCTGACGTATAGACCATCGTGCCAGGAATGGGCAGGCTTTCTGTGTAAGCGGGAGTTTACTGTTTATTTCCAGGAGACTGGAAATTTTATAGTGTCTCTGTATATCAGTTTTCTTATTTGGGAAACGAGGAGTGGGTCTGGATTATTTCTAAACTCATTTTCATCTGTATGGCTCTAGACAAGTGGAATGATGAGAAAAATCCCTGTGGTTTTATTGAGTTGCCTTTGTCCTTGGTCCTTAACTGCTTTGGACCTTAGGGTTGATTCATGATGGTCAGAAAGGAACATTTACATTTCAATTTCTAAGATAATCATGGCAAACTTTAACCCTTTCAGATTAAATGTTAATTTTCTTATTTTTCTTAGACCTCTATATTTGTTAGCCCAGGACTTTCCTGTAATTAGATGTCACTCTTTTGATTAATTCTGTATTTGCTTTAGGAAAGTGTCTATTTTTAGCTCTGAGATCATTTCTAATGTGCACTTCCTGCCCCATGGATGCCTGCTCTTGTGTTCTTTTGCCCTTTTCCTTGCACCTAAGTAGTGCTTTACTTTACTTTAGATGATAATTCTCTTCAAGAGTCTGATCTTGCCCTTTAATAAAGATCCACCAACTCTACCCTAATATTATACAGAGTGATGTATGTACCTTTTTCTGTTTCTGCTTTAACTAGAAACATTTTATGTTAAGCATAGAAAATCATCTTGCTGTTGCATGTTTTTCCCTTCAACCATCTATAACTTTCCTTAAAATAGTGTGAGGTGTATTTCCTGTCATAAATATATTACAAAGTTTTAACTGTTATATGGGTAAAAATAAATATGTCCCACTATGTAACTTTAAAAATTATGGTGTTTGTGACAAGTAGAAAGGTTTTTTGTAAGTATACACAACAAACTGATGCCCTCATAGAAATTATTTGGACGAGATATAAATTCGGTTCAGTTGTAAGGTAATTAAATTCAAAGGCTCAAATGGCTTTTCCCAGATTATAAATCATAAAATGTTTTATCACTCAAGAAGAAATATTGACATTCATTTCAATGATCGAAAAGTACACAAATGATAAAGAATATTTGAAATCTGGTCTTCTTTCTCTTAACATGTCATCTATAGGTTTTCTTCCATGTAGTCTAAGTGTTTTCTTCCACTCTAAAGGAAGAAGAGAGAACAAACTAGTGTGTCCTTAAATCACAAAAACTTAGCTAGGAAATAATTACGCTAACTAAACGTGTCTGAATTTCTCTATTGATTCATTCTAAGTGGCCCAAATAGCAACTGTCATTAATTTACTCCATAATAGTTAAAGCAAAGTCTCAAGCTGCTGACAATAGGCAAAGAGTCAGGTGGCTAAATGTGGATAAGAAACTGGCTCTTTCAGCAAATGCATAAGTACACAAAACCATACAATAAGCATATAAACACCAATTATTGCAAGTACGGAAGAATATGATTGTGCCATTATATTTCTGCTTCCTACACACACCTCTGAAGAAGTGCCCTTAGTTATTTTCTGAGTCTTTTACCCTTCAAAGCTTTTTATAGGAACTCTTCGAGCACAGAGAAAAACAATATTAACATTGTCCAAAAAAAGGATGTCTCAAGCTTCTTGCTTGGAGACTTTGATTAAAATTCTAAATGTTAAGCACTTCAAATGGCAATTCATTAAAAAGTTCTGGTATTTTATGTTTCTATAGCACTCAGTGAGTATTTAAATATGTTCAACTGTTATAGAAGAAAGTGAAGGCATACAACATTTGGGAAGTTTCTTAAAGTAAGTTAACTATTCAAATCTTCTTCCATACCTGTAATAATTTACATAAATTGTTGGCTGCATTTTGTAATTTTTGTTCACTAACAATTAGCTTTTAGTTTATAATATATTGAATATATAATACAGAGTTCTGGTTTTGTTATCTGCATGCAATTTATTTCACATCATATATTATTTAATAATTATTGTGTTTATTAGTATATATATATATATATATATATATATATATATATATATATATATATATATACACACATTTTAAACATTATGTTATTATCTTGTGTTTATGGGTGTTTGGCCTGCTTGTATGTCTGTGTGCCACAATCATGCAGTATCATCAAAGGCTAGACAAGGGCCTGAGATATCCTAGGACTAGAGTTACTAACACACATGAGCTGCCATGTGGGTACGGGGGTGGAGATTCAACCTGAGTGCTCTGAAAGAGCAGCCAGTGCTTTTACCTCCCAAGTCATTGCTCCCACCAAAACTGACACTCCTATTATGGTCTTCATAAAAAAGAAATACTTTGAATATTTCTAAAGTCTCAATGTATGTCCTATGTGAACGTTTTTGTTCATTAAAATTATTTACTGAAGAGGAGCTGCAGAAATGTCTCAGCTCTTAAAAATTCAGGGCATCCTTTTTATAAAACCTGAGTTTTAATTTCCAGGACCTATGGTAGCCCACAACTTCATGTAAATCTAGCCTCAAAAAAATTGGTCCCCCTCTGCTTGTCTTTGTCACTCCTGCACACACATGCAGCATAGATGTACGTGCAGGACAAACAGCCACACACACATAAATAAATAATTTTTACAAAGCATTTACTGAGACGTGTGTGTGTCAACGCCAGTGACTGAGCAATGAGTAGGTTCTAATTTTGATGTTAGGGAGAAATACCCTATTCAGCTTATTATTATTCAAATAGTCACATTTTGCTTAATACAACACATAGTAATGTGCTGTAATAAAACAATGATTTTCCATAATTTAATTATGCTAAGGCAATTTTTAAAATAGACAATGAACGGCTAATGCTAAACATTCTCATGACCAATTACCTTCAGATCATCTCAGCAGTTACTTGCATTGAAAATCCAGTTTCCTCATTACTAATAATGCCTTGACTTCATTGCTCTAATTTTATGCATGATGGCAATGGAAAACTCTACACATGTTATTAAATCTTACATTTTATATTTCTGCTCAATTCTCATCAGACATATATCCACATGCAATATGAATGATCTTTTAGCTCATCTCTATTTTACTGTCCCTTCCTCCTTACTATCTACCCCGTAACAATTTTTTCTATATAGTCTCATTTCAGAATCTTTTGTGTCATTCTGAAGTAATAACAAAAAGAAAACCACAAGTGAAACATGCTTAATAACTAACATGTTCTTGCCATGTGTATCAACATTGTGTGAATTCACAGTGGAATTTCTGTGTCATATTGCTATACTCAACATATTTTTGGCATATTTATGTACTGTTAACAATTGCCAAATGTTGTTACTTTGCTACATTATACAGTGTTTCCCATATAGAACACCTAGTCATAGCTTTTCTATGAAAGCATTAATTGGAAAACACTATTTTTGATGAATTATAACGTCCCAGGAGTCATGTAGTTAAG
The DNA here is from genome assembly GCF_963924665.1 of Micromys minutus. Classification (NCBI taxonomy): domain Eukaryota; kingdom Metazoa; phylum Chordata; class Mammalia; order Rodentia; family Muridae; genus Micromys; species Micromys minutus. The sequence goes on along the minus strand of NC_137976.1, from coordinate 25,361,780 downwards.
TACATCTTTGTCTTGACTATCAAGAAACAGACCATAGAAGCAATTTAATCCTTTTGAATCTCAACTGTATAGTTTTTGACTCCTCATTTTAGAAAATATAATTTAAACTTATGAGTACCAAATTAAGTTGATAAGGAATAGCACAGTCCAATGTTCAAAATATAAAACTCAAACTTAATTAGATACTTCTACTGGATACAAAGTTTGAAGCTCAAGTATTGACATATTCCCCTTCCACCATTTTGTTGAGTACTAGATAAATTCTTTTATTACAATTTGAATTTGTGTCAAAGAATAGTAAGATTTCTAGAAAATATTATATATACACAAACCAGCATGACCCTCCAGCTAATCACCTGTGATTTTGTTTTTACTGATACTGACTTATTTTTCTTTATATGATGATTAAGTAGAAGGTAAGGCAATGTTTTCCTATAAGTTTTTGAGCTGACATAATAATTATATATAATACATATAGCACATTATATGCCTATTTGAGAGGAGAGTATAGTGTGATGTTTTTATATCTGTACATCCTAAAATAATCAAGCTAGCCCTTTAAGTATAGTCACTACCTCATTCTCTACCATTTCTTCCTTATGAGAACATTTTAACTGCTCCCTTCTAGCTATTTTGAAAACTCACTATGAAATTAACCACCATAATCCTACAATGAAATAGCACATCTGAACTTGGTCTTCTTATCTTAACATAAATCTTAATAGCTATTTAAACGTAACTTTTAAAGGGTAATTGATTAGTTTGGCTGTTCTTATCTTTTATAATTTAATTTTTACTTCTTTGCTTTGGATTAATTAATGCTTTTGCATTTTCCACACTGATAATTTCATTATAAACTATTTAAAACTTGTTCCAATGTCAGCAGATTAAAGTTATTACTTAAAATCAGATTCTCAACTTTATAGATCATACAAGAGTTACACATGGTTAACAGCCTTGGTCCATTCTCATTGCTTTATTTTGTTGTATTTGATATATTTTAAAGAAAATAAAAATTAAGCTATATCTTACTGAAAACAGTAGAGATTTATATTCATACATTTTTATTTAACTATATTGTTATATTTTGACCATCTTAGATAATCGGTAACAATATATTAGGTATCATTTTAGCTACAGATTGAACTTAATATATGCTTTTAAATTTTCATAGAAACAAATTGCAGAAATAGTAATACTGCAATTTTGTTTTGTCACACAACACTGTTTAGCTAGTGACAGTATTTTAATCTGACTTTATGGTATTCAGTTTTAAGAACCTGCCTTAAGGTTAGATAAAGAGAGTTCAGTGGGTGACAAAGCACTTGGCAGTCAAGCCTGAAAACCCGAGTTCAAATCTTCAGAACCAACATCAAACCAGGCAAGGTATCATAAAGCACCTGTAATCTTAGCATGCAGGAAGCAAATTGAGCTGGAGACTAAAAGCAGCTCTTCAGCTGGCTAACCTTGTTTATGCTGTGGGGAAGAGGCCTTGTCTTACTCAAGGTGGTAAGAGAAGAAATGATACTTGAAAGTTGTCCTCTGTCCTCTACATATGTGTCATGTCACAGCACTTGCATGCCCTTAATCATACACATATTACTCATACACATGGATACAGACACACACACACACACACACATGCATGCGCACATGTGCGAACCTACACTAGAAAATAGTTGAATAGCATCGTTAGATATTTGCATCCAATCTTCTGACGTCCAGTTTAAAATTCAAAATTACTGTTTCAAAAAATGGTTCTACTATAGAAGTCAATCTGAAGACCCAGCTATACCACTCCTGGGCATATAGCCAAAAGATGCTCCAATATAGAGAGACACACACTCCCAGTATGTTCATAGCAGCTTTATTCATAATAGCTGTGAACAACCCAGATGTCCCTGAACCAAAGAATGGATACAAAAAAGGTGGTTCATTTACACGTTGGAGTACTAGTCACCTATTAAAAACAAGGACATCATGAAATTTGCAGGCAAATGGATCAAGCCACAGTGAAGTACCCAAAAGGACTTGTATGGTATGTACTCACTGATAACTGGATATTAGCCATGAAGTTGAGAATGCCCATGATACACCCCACCGACCCAAAGAAGTTAAATAAGGAAGGCCCAAGCAAGGATACTTGAATCCCACTTAGAAGAAACAAACTGGTCATAAGAGGCAGAGCAAGGGAGGTAATGGGGGAGAGGAGAGGTAGGGGAAGGGGCAGACAGGAAAAGGTGCAGATAGAGACAATAAACTGAAATCTACAGCTGCCTAAGGTGGAGGAGAGGGGAAATCTAGAAGTCCCAGAGACCTACATTAGGGTCGGTTCCCAAAAGTTGATGCAGGTGACCTGTGCCGAGATGCCTAACAGTAAGAACAGGAAACATGAAAAGGCCACCTCCTGAAGCCAGGCAGGACTCTCAGTAGAAGAATAGGAACATCAACCCACTCACTAAACATTTGACCCCAAATTTGCCCAACATCTAAAAGAAATGCAGGGGTGGAGACTGAAAGAAAGGCTAATCAATAACTAGCCCGGTTTGAAAGCAATCCCATGGACAAACACCAATCTCTGACAGCCTTAATGATAAAGCCTAGCATAACTGTTTCCTGTGTGACTATACCCTGGAGCAGATGGAAACATAAGAAGATAACCACAGCCAAACACGAGAATGAGGCCGCAGGGACCTATGGAAGAATTGGGGAAAGATCGGAGGCCCAGAAAGAGATGGGAACACTACGTAAAGACCAACAGAATCAACACCCTGGCCCCCTGGGAGCTCTCAGAATCTGAGCCACCAACCAAAGAACAGAAACAGGCTGAAATGAGACCTCCAGCGCACATGAAGCAGAAAGGCTGCTCGGTCTTCACAGCTGCGCTCTCTGGCTTCATTGGGAGAGCATGCACCTAAAGAATTGATGTGCCAGGGTGGGGGATACCTGGGGTTGGTCACACCCTCTCAAAAGAAAAGGGGAGGCAGCAAAGGGAGGGGGGAGGAGCAGTGCAACAAATAATTAATTAAAAATAAATAAATAGGCAAACAAAAACAACAAAAATGGGTTTTCTTCAATCTGTGTATCAAAGAATAAGACCAAAGCAAAGTTTGATGCATGTTCTGAAACTAATCACTATCAACCCTTTTGGTCAAATAACCTTTGTTTAAATTTCATGAAGTTCACATTGGCCTGGGCCTACTTACCCAAGATGGAATAAACTCATTTACTCACGGCCAAAGGAGAGTTTGTTTCATCATATACTCTATTATGATTTATTATAATTCATGAAACCCATTCCGGTGTGGTGACTGGATGAGAAATGTCTTCCATAGGCTCAGATAGTTGAAGACTTGGTCTCTAGTTTGTGTGCTGTTTGGGGAAGCTATGGAACCTGTAAAAGGAGGAGGCTTACTGGTGGAATTCTATCAGCAAGGATGGGTGCTGAGAGTGCATAGCATTGACTGACGTCCAGTTCACTCTCTCCTGTCCAGCTGAGAGAGCGTGATCCCCCAGCTTTCTAATCCGGCCACCCGCTGCCATACTGTTTGAACATTCTGTGTTACGGATTTTGTATTAGTCACTGTTTTGTTTCTATAATAACCATGTCATGACCAGAAGCAACCTACAGAGGATATAGTGTGTTGCTGCTTACAGTTGGAGAGGGATAAAAGTCCATGATGGGTTCTCAGTGTTTTAAAAAGTATGGTTTTATTTTTATTTCCAGAGTCTCTTGGTTATGCTTATACCTCTTTTCGGCCCCCAAATTGCTTTCTGTATTTTCTTTACCTTTAGTTTATTGGATATAATGGTTTTAAGACTTTCTCTTTAAACTTTGGTGGATAGTTTTCCTAAGTATCTAAGTCTAGGTGGGCCTTCATGGTGTTTTAGGACTCAGAATGCATTGCAGCAGGCTCTCCTGGATTTTGAAGTTTACACTGAGAAATAATCTGTTATTCTGATGTGTTTTTCTTATTATGACCTGTGATTTTCATTTTTCTTGCAGCATTCAATACACTTTCTTTATTTTATATGTCTAACATGTAACTTGATATGCCATAAATTTTTTTTCTAGTCTTACCTAGTTGTCGTTCTGTGTGCTTACTATCTAGATGGATGTGTATTTCTTTAGACTGGGTAAGTCTTCTCCTATAATTTTGTTAAAGATATGTTCTATGACAGTGAACATAGGTTCTTCTCCCTCATCTACTCCTATAACTTGAAGTTTTTTTTCCCCATGGTATCTCATATTTCCAGTATGTTCTTGAAAATTTTAAAGTATTTTTTTGAATGTCTTGTTTAATTGGTCTAGATACTTTATTTCATCTTGGAGTTCTGTTTACCTGTCTTCTTCCCACTTCATTCTACCTGTTGAGCTTCCCTTTGAGTTTCTAGTTGGGTTATTTGTTGTTATTATGGGTTTTTTTCAATTTCATCTTCATTTCAGATTAAGTTCTTTCTCATGTTTGTACTGCTTTGTTAACCTGCACTCTCAAGTCCTGGGTTATGTCTGCCCTTTCTGTCAGGCTTCTTCTGTGTTTGATTGGGTACTGCTCGGGCCTTCATTCTCCCTACATTTTTTTTTAACTTCATTGAACTGTTTTATGTCTTCTTTAAAATCTTTGATTTCTGTCATGAACTCGATAATTATTCTCTAAAATTCTATATCCTGGGGTCTATCTAAATCAGTGGCTGCTGAAAGCAAGGAATAAAATTAGAACTTGTTAGTCAATCAAAGAAACAATACTGTAAAGTAGAATCAAGATTTTCTCCGTCAGGTTTCAGTATATTTCTGGAATAAAAGTTACCATGAAAAATAAAGAAGCATTTTTGACTAAGTATAAATTGTGATTACTTATAAATATATTTACTCCATTTCTTTCCTCTAAGTCAGTGGTTCTCAACCTGTTGGCCATGGCACCTGAGGTTAGACCTGTGATGCTGTGTGCTTTCACAGGAGTTACCCTAAAACCATAAAAATCACAGATATTCACATTATAATTCACAACAATAACCAAACTATAGTTACTAAGGGCTGGGGACCAGCAGAGCACAGGGCCTGAGAAGGGCAATGCATAGAGGAATTGCACAGGCAATTTGGAGTTTTTTCTGAGCCTCTTAAGATATTTTGTCTGTGTTCACACTCTGGAGATAGAGCATAGAAGCAGAAGCTGCTTTCTTGGGGCCATAGGACTTATTTCTATTTCTTACAGCAGCGATTGCATTATCTCCTATTTGCATTTTTTAAAATGTCTGATACATAATTTTTTAAGGAAAACAAAGCTAAATATTTATTAATGATCATAGTCTAAAACTTATTGGTTGCGCATCCTGTGTCCATGAGAGGAATGTTAGCTAAGTGGGATTGGGATGGGGGAGTAAAAGAGGGACCTTAATCTGCTCCCTGTCAAAGTTTCTCACGTACAGGTACTAGACAATTTGACATCTGAAGAAAAGTGAAGCTTACATCCGATTTCAATAAACAATGCAAAAAAAAGAATTATAACAGGTTTTAAGTCTTTTTAAGTCTTGTGCATATCTCTCTACTCGCTCTATACTCGTTCAGCCCTGTGGATAAGGAGGGTGCCACACTGCAGTGTCATCTCCACAAAGTTACTTTCCCTATTAGTCTACAGACTCCGGTAAGATGCAGCCAGACTTCTAATGATTAACCAATGTTCTCTGACTGTTGGCTTTTGTATATTATTTCTTTTTATTAACTTAGCCAGACTGATATTATCATTGCAGAATAAGCAGGACATGTCCCCAGTTTTATTTGTGGGTTTCCTACAAGTCCACAGCCTTGGCGTCTGCCCCAGCCTCCAGGAACAAGGTAAAGACACCCTGCATGATGATTTTATTAAGTTTATTTTTGATAGAGGTAATATTTCCCGTTATTTTTATCTCCCCCAAATGACCTTCATCACACAATCTTATGGAACTGGAACTTTGCCACACAATCTCATTAGCATGTTGGTCAATGGCTCTGCTGATGAACGAGCAATGAAAACAATTTTATGGTTAGGGGCCACCACAACATAAGGGACTGTGTTAAAAGTTGCAGTCTTAGGAAGGCTGAGAACCACTGCTCTAAGTAGAAAAATTGTATTAGTTACAATCATATTATATCATATTATAGAATTTAAGACATTAGACAGTCACTGAGTATTGGCTTCATAGTGGCCGAATACTTAATTCATGAAGCATGTTTCAATTTAATATTCAAAATTCGACGAAACCTTGGCTCACATTTAGAAATGTCATCTAACCCATTCCTGCTTTTTCTTTGAGCATCACACATTTTCATGTGTAATTCTTTTTTTTTTATTCATTTGTATTATGGCATGAGTGAGGTCTGGAGACAGATTGCTAGACCTGGTTCTCTGTTTTCACCACGTGGTTGCTATGACTAACTGGAGGTTTCCATGAGTTGACACAGGATTGTCTGTGCTGTGCTAATAAGCAAGCCTGGAACTATTAGGTCTAACATAATGTTTGCTGTTTTGCTTGTTCTGTATGTTCAGGTCAGAGCTGCAGCAAATTTTGCTGTTCTCTGACTTTTAGACAAGAGGCTTGTAGACAGTGCAGCCAAATACTGGAAAATTGTCAGTCACCATGGCTTCAGGAAAGGCAGTTCATAAAGGTCTAACTCTGACAGTTATACATTCTGGCCCTACAGGGACTCATGTTACTTTTATTCACAATTGCATAGACCATAGCTCGTCATATGGAACTTCACAAAGGGAATAAAAAAGCAGACAATAACATTTGAATAGGTGGCCAGAGATTAGATGTATTTCTGTGAATAGCACTAGTCATTTCTACGGTACAATTATGCACAGCACCAACTATGATTTTGAAAGTAAATATTATTGACTGAACAGATCATTTAATGTTGTCTTATATGACAATCATCACTAAAATGTAATTCTAGCAGGTCACAGTTCCTTGCTGTTCAGAGTGAAAGATGCAGACTTAAGAGCCACCTCCTGACAGAATGCCTTGGTGACCTTTCTTTCCACTCTCAAAGCCTTCTTCTAATAGTAAGCTGGCATTGGAAATGGCATTTCAAAAGACGAGGTGACTTCCTTACAAATACATTCTGCAAATTGGTCAGATACTGGCAAGCAATATTGGCAACCGAGGGGCAGAGGCTGGGCAAAGAAAAAGTACACAAAAGTATAAGTATCTCAAACCAAGAAGAAGGTCAGCCTTAAAAAGGTATTTTCTAAAAGAGTTGTTGAAGCTCGGCCATTTGAACACATTCGTTTTAAAGACAAATAGTTATCCTGACAAAATATAGTTTGACCTCTACAAAACATTTATTAAGTAAGATATTTTTATCAAATTCCTTTCTCAAGGCTCTGAGATGTACGAAGAAGAAGGGCAAAGGAGGCTGAAAGACTGAAGAGCCAAATGTGGTGGATGTCTTCAAGGAACCAACTTCTGAGAGACAGAACAGGGCTGAACATGGATGAACTCACAGAGGGTATGACCGCACACATAAGACCCAAATAAATTAAGGGATAAGACAAACTCCAAGTACTGAGAAGAGAAAGTGAACACAAAGTCCCACCCCTGACCAAGAAGTTATCTTCAACTGTTACTTGCTTAGAAAGGAAAAAGTTGGTTAATTTTCATTGTAGTGAAACTAATTATATCATCCACATTCTGAAGCAAGCCTTATGGCCAAAAATAGTTGACAAACATAAACAAAACCTGTAAGTTTTTTACTGTGTTTAATTTTATTTTAGTACATTATATCTTATTGGTGTTCTGTTTGTTTTGATTTTTCTGTTTTTATTTCGTTGTGTTTTGGGGAAGAGAGAAAAAACTCGAAATGAAGTTGGGTGGAGAAGGAGATGGACAGGACAGGATCTGGTAGGAGTTGACGCAGTGAAATAGTATGACTAAAGTATGTTACATGAAAACAATTTTAATAAAAATTTTAAATGCTGACTATAAGCAATAAACTTAGAAAACTTAGGAAGCATGCCCTGCCTGCTGATTCCCCCTAGGGCATGCCCAGGCATGGTGAACTGAGCCTTGTCTTCTCCATCTAATTTGTGAGTCATAAGTCAGCCTGCTTTCTTTCTTTTATTTTATGTTATTTTTTATTTTGTTAGATACTCTTTGTATTTGCATTTCAGAAGTTCTCTACTTTCCCTTCTCCTCTGCTCTTCCCCTGCACTTGGCTCCACAAAGGTGCACCCTCTTCCAAACACTCTATTTACCTCAGTGCCTTGGCTTCCCCTACATTGGGAAAATGCACCCTCACTAGTCCAAAGGTTTCTTCTCACATTGATGCCAGACACTGCTATCCTCTGCTACATATGCAACTGGAGCCATAGGTCTCTCACTGTGTGCTCAGTGGTTGGTGTTTTAGTTCATGGGAGTTGTGGAGTGTTTGGTTGGTTGATAATATTGTTCTTCCCATATGGTTATAAACCCTTTCAGCTCCTTTACCCTTTCTTTAAAACATTCATTGGGGTCTCAGTGTTCAGTCCGATGATTAGCTGCAAGCATGCTCAGCTGTATCTGCATGACGCTGGCAGAATCCCTGAAGAGGCATCTATGTCTGGTTCCTGGCAGTAAGTACTTTGTGGAATCAGCAATAGTACATGGGTTTGGTGACTGCATATGGAGTATATCTCAAGGAAAGGCAACCTCTGAATATTCTTTTCTTCGAACCCTGTTCCTCTAGTTAACCGTGTATTTTCTCCTGTGAGTGTTTTGTTCACCCTTCTAAGAAGAACTAAGGTATCCACATTTTGGCCTCTCTTCTTTTTGAGTTTCATAAAGTCTATGAATTGTTTCTTGGGAATTCAGAGCTTCCTGGGGTTAGAATCTGCTTATCAGTGAGTGCATACCATGTGTGTTCTTTTGGGACTGGGTTACCTAACACAGGATGACAGTTTCTAGCTCCACTCATTTGCCTAGGAATTTCATAAATTCATTGTTTCTCATAGCTGAGTAGTATTCCATTGTGTAAATATACCACATTTTTTGTATCCATAGGTCTGTTGAAGGACATATGGGTACTTTCCAGCTTCTGACTATTGTAAATAAGGCTGCTGTGAATATGGAAGTGCATGAGTACTTGTTAGATGTTGGAGCATCTTTTGGGTATATACCCAGAAGTAGAATAGCTAGCTGGATCTTCAGGTAGTACTATGTCCAACTTTCTGAGGAACCACCACACTGATTTCCAGAGTAGTTGTACCAGCTTGCAATCCCACTAATGAAAGAGTATTCCTCATTCTCTACATACTCACCAGCATTTGCTGTCATTTGACTCATTTATCTTAGTCATTCTGAGTGGTATGACGTAGAATCTCAGGATTGTTTGGATTTGCATTTCCCTGATGCCTAGGGAAATTGAGCATTTCATTTGGTGTTCCTCAGTTGAGAATTCATTGTTTAGCTCTGTACCCCATTTTTAATAGAATTATTTGATCTCTGGAGTGTAACATCTTGAGTTCTGTGTATATATTGATTATTAACCCTCTATCACATGTAGGATTGGTAAAGATCCTTTCCCGGTCTTTTGACTGACATTTTGTCTTCTGGACAGTGTCCCTACCTTTACAGAAATTTTGCAGTTTTATGAGGTCCCATTTTTTGATCTTAGAGCATAAGCCATTGATGGTCTGTTCAGGAAAATTTTCCCTGTGCCTATGTGTTCTAAGTTCTTCCCTAATTTTTCCTCTAGTAGTTTCAGTATACAAAGTTTTTTGTGGAGGGCTTTGATCCACTTGAACTTGAGCTTTGTACAAGGAGATAAGAATGCATCTATTTGCATTCTTCTGCATACTGACTGCTAGTTGAAAGAACACCATTTGTTGAAGAGGCTGTCCTTTTTCCATTGAATGTTTTTAGATCCTTTGTCAAAGATCAAGTGACCATAGGTATGTGGGTTCATTTCTGGGTCTTCATCCTATTCCATTGATATACCTACCTGTCGCTCTACCAATACCATGCACATTTTCTTAAGGTTGTAATTAAGTATTTGTGGGTACCTATACATACACATATGTATATATGTAACAATAATATAGGAAAAGAGGTTATTAATTTGAGGTGATAGGAGAGAAACTGGGAGGGGCTGTAGGAAAAAAAGGGGAGAAGTGATACAGTTATATTTTCAGTAAAATATTTTTTTTTCCTATTTCTTGACCTTCACACAGTATGTGGGTTGTTTCTGGGGTGTTCAGGGCTCTCTGGGGTTAGCATCCCATTATCAGTGACTGCATGTTATGTCTGTTCTTTTGTGACTGGGTTATCTCACTCAGGATGATATTCTCTAGATGCAGCCATTTTCTTAAGAATTTCGTTAGGCCATTGTTTCTGATAGCTGAGTAGTAATCCATTGTGTAAATGTACCACAATTTTTGTATCCAATCATCTACTGAAGGACATCTGGGCTCTTTCCAGCTTCTAGCTATTATAAATAGAGCTGCTATGAATATTGTGGTGCATGTGTCTTTGTTGTATGTTGGAGTATCTCTGGGGTATATGCCCAGAAGTGGAATATCTGAGTCTTCAGGTAATACTATGTCCATTTTTTCTGAGAAACAGCCAGACTGATTTCCAGAGTGGTTGTATCAGTTTACAACCCCACCAGCACTGGAGAAGTGTTCCTCTTTCTCTACAACCTCACCAGCATCTGCTGTCATCTGAGATTTGGATCTTGACCAATCTGACTGGTGTGAGGTAGAATCTCAGGGTTGTTTTGATTTGCATTTCCCTGATGGCCAAGGATATTGAGTACTTTCTGAGATGTTTCTCAGCCATTCGATATTCCTCAATTGAGAAACTTTTGTTTAAGTCTGTACCCCATTTTTAATAGGGTTGTTTGATTCTCTGGTATCTTGCTTTTTGAGTTCTTTGTATACCTTGGATATTAGGCCTCTATCTGATGTGGGGTTCATAAAGATCTTATCCCACTCTGTTGGCTGCCGTTTTGTTTTCATGATAGTGTCTTTAGCCTTACAGAAACTTTGCAATCTCATTAAGTCCCATTTTTCAATCTTTGACCTTAGAGCTCGAGCTATTGGCATTCCGTTTAGGAAATTTTCTCCTGTGCCAAGGAATTCTAAGGTTTTCCCGACTTTCTCATCTAACAGTTTCAGTGTACCTGGTTTAATGTGGAAATCTTTGATCCACTTACACTTGAGCTTTGTACAAAGAGATAAGAAAGGGTCTATGTTCATTCTTCTGCATGCTGACTGCCAGTGGAACGAACACTCTTTTTTGAATAGGCTGTCCTTTTTCTATTGAATGCTTACAGCTCCTTTGTCAAAAATCAGGTGACCATATACGTGAGGGTTCATTTCTGGATCTTCTATTCTATTCCATTGATCCACATGCCTATTTTTGTACCAGTACCATGCAGTTTTCAGCACAATTACCTTGTAATATAGCTTGAGGTCAGGGATAGTGATTCCTGCAGATGTTTTCTTGTTGTTGAGGATGGATTTCGCTATTCTAAATCTGTGATTCCAGATGAAATTGCACATTGCTCTTTCCAATTAAGTGAAAAACTGGGTTGGAATTTTGATGGGGGTTGCATTGAATCTGTAGATTGTTTTTGGTAAAATGGCCATTTTTAAAATGCTGATCCTTCCAATCCATGAGCATGGGAGAGCTTCCTCGATTTCCTTCTTTAGAAGTTTGAAGTTCTTTTTTTTTTTTTCTTTTAAATTGAACAACTTTATTTTAAAAAACAAAGATAAATGTACAGATTTTAAGCATTTTTGCATAAAAGCATACGAGTAAATTTTTATCAGTACTTGATTTTTTTAAAGGTTTGTTGAGATGGTATTAGTTACAATGAGCATTAGGTACATGCAAAACAAGATGTAACCTGGAATTAGTCAAAGTTTTCTCGGTGTGTAAAGATTAAGCATAATGGTCTTTTATTTTCTTTTTTTTTTTTCCTTGAACTTCATATAGTCTGTGAGTTGTTTCTTGGGTGTTCTGAGCTCTCTGGAATTACTATCCAATTATCAGTGACTGCATATTATGTCTGTTCTTTTGTGACTGGGTTATCTCACTCAGGATGACATTCTCTAGATGCATCCATTTTCTTAAGAATTTCATAAAGTCATTGTTTCTGATAGCTGAGTAGTACTCCATTGTGTAAATATACCACAATTTTTGTATCCATTCATCTACTGGACGACATCTGGGTTCTTTCCAGATTCTGGATATTATAAATAGAGCTACAATGAACATTGTGGTGCATGTGTCTTTGCTGTATATTGGAGAGTCTCTGGGGAATATGCTCAGAAGTGGAATAACTGGGTCTTCAGGTAGTATTATGTCCAGTTTTCTGAGGAATCGCCAGACTGATTTCCAGAGTGGTTGTACCAGTTTAAACCCCACCAACAGTTGAGAAGTGTTCCTCTTTCTCCACATCCTCACCAGCGTCTGCTGTCATCTGAATTTTTTTTTTAATTTTTTTAAATCAAAACCATTGATTTTATTTATTTTTTTTATCTAATATGTTGTTTAATAACAAATTTTTTAACAAGAAAGTAAATGTATAACCTCATACCTTCACAGAGAAAGTTTAAAACTATTTTACTTTAGGTCTGACAAAAGTCCTCATTCACTAAAACAATCTACATGCATACTAGATATCTATCATGTTAGTTAGTTGAAAAATAAAGATACTTTTTTATTTTCACCCATTACACAAAAACTAAAATATTTTCAATGATAAAATAAGCTAAGACAAATATGTATAATATATTAAACACTGCTTCTGTTATATATTCTTAATAATATATATATATATATATATATTTTTAAATTAGAATGTTTTCTTTATTTCTTGGACTTCATACAGTCTGTGAGTTGTTTCTGGGGGAGTGCAAGCCTCTGGGGTTAGCATCCCACTATCAGTGACTGCATATTATGTCTGTTCTTTTGTGACTGGGTTATCTCACTCAGGATGATCTTCTCTAGATGCAGCCATTTTCTTAGGAATTTGGTTAAGTCATTGTTTCTGGTGGCTGAGTAGTATTCCATTGTGTATATGTACCACAATTTTTGTATCCATTTGTCTTCTGAAGGACATCTGGGTTCCTTCCAGCTTCTGGCTATTATAAATAGAGCCGCTATGAACATTGTGGTGTATATATCTTTGTTGTGTATTAAAGTGTCTCTTGGGTATATGCCCAGAAGTGGAATAGCTGGGTCTTCAGGTAGTACTATATCCAATTTTCTGAGGTATCGCCAGACCGATTTCCAGAGTGGTTGTATTAGCTTGCAACCCCACCAACAGTGGAGAAGTGTTCCTATTTCTCCGCAGCCTCGCCAGCATCTGCTGTCATCTGAGTTTTGGATCTTGGCCAATCTGACTGGAGTGAGGTGGAATCTTAGGGTTGTTTTGATTTGCATTTCCCTGATGGCTAAGGATGTCCAGCACTTCCTCAGATGTTTTTCGGCCATTCAGAGTTCCTCAACTGAGAAAGATTTGTTTAGCTCTGTACCCCATTTTTTAATAGGGTTATTTGATTCTCTAGTGTCGAGCTTTTTGAGTTCCTTGTACACCTTAGATATTAGGCCTCTATCTGATGTGGTGTTGGTAAAGATCTTTTCCCATTCTGTTGGTTGCCGTTTTGTTTTCTTGACGATGTCCTTAGCCTTACAGAAACTTTGCAATCTCATTAAGTCCCATTTGTTAATGTTTGACCTTAGAGCTTGAGCCATTGGTGTTTTGTTCAGGAAATTTTCTCCTGTTCCTATGTGTTCTAAGGTTTTCCCTACTTTCTCATCTAATAATTCCAGTGTATCAGGTTTAATGTGGAGATCTTTAATCCACTTACACTTGAGCTTTGTACAAAGAGATAAGAACGGGTCTATTTTCATTCTTTTGCATGTTGAGTGCCAGTTGGACCAGCACCATTTGTTGAATAGGCTGTCTTTTTTCCATTGAATGTTTACTGCTCCTTTGTCAAAAATCAGGTGACCATATACATGAGGGCTCATTTCTGGATCTTCTATTCTATTCCATTGATCCACTTGCCTATTTCTGTACCAGTACCATGCTGTTTTCAGCACAATTGCATTGTAATATAGCTTGAGGTCAGGGATAGTGATTCCCGCTGATGTTTTTTTGTTGTTGAGGATGGATTTCGCTATTCTAGGTCTTTTGTTATTCCAGATGAAATTGCACATTGATCTTTCCAATTCCATGAAGAACTGGGTTGGAATTTTGATGGGGATTGCGTTGAATCTGTAGATTGCTTTTGGTAGGATGGCCATTTTTAAGATGTTGATCTTTCCAATCCATGAGCATGGGAGATCTTTCCATTTTCTGAGATCCTCCTCAATTTCTTTCTTAAGAGGTTTGAAGTTCTTGTCATACAGGTCCTTCACTTCCTTAGTTAGAGTCACACCAAGGTATTTCATAGTTTTTGTAACTATTGTGAAGGGTACCTTTTCCCCAATTTCTTTCTCCACATGATTGTTTTTTGAGTATAGAAAAGCAACTGATTTTTTTGAGTTAATTTTGTATCCGGCCACTTTGCTGAACTTGTTTATCAGCTGTAGGAGTTCTCTGGTGGAATTTTTGGGGTCACTCAAGTACACTATCATGTCATCGGCAAAGAGTGATGTTTTTATCTCTTCCTTTCCGATTTGTATCCCCTTGATCTCCTTTTGCTGTCTAATTGCTCCAGCCAGGACTTCCAGTACTATGTTGAATAGGTAGGGAGAGAGTGGGCAGCCTTGTCAAGTTCCTGATTTTAGTGGGATTGCTTCAAGTTTCTCGCCATTAAGTTTGATGTTGGCTGTTGGTTTGCTGTATATTGCTTTTATTATGTTTAAATATGGGCCTTGGATTCCTGTTCTTTCCAGGACTTTTAACATGAAGGGGTGTTGGATTTTGTCAAATGCTTTCGCAGCGTCTAGTGAGATGACCATGTGATTTTGGTCTTTAAGTTTGTTTATATGGTGGATTACATTGATGGATTTCCTTATGTTAAACCATCCCTGCATCCCAGGGATGAAGCCTACTTGGTCATGATGAATGATGGTTTTGATGTGTTCTTGGATTCGGTTTGCAAGGATTTTGTTGAGTATTTTTGCATCAATGTTCATAAGTGAGATTGGTCTGAAGTTCTCTTTCCTTGTAGGGTCTTTGTGTGGCTTAGGTACGAGGGTTATTGTAGCCTCAAAAAATGAGTTGGGTAATATTCCATCTGATTCTATCTTTTGGAATAGCTTGGTGAATATTGGTGTTATATCCCCAATAAATGTCTGATAAAATTCTGCACTGAACCCGTCTGGACCTGGGCTTTTTTTGGTTGGGAGGCTTTTGATGACTTCTTCTATTTCTTTAGGTGTTATAGGGTTATTTAGATGGTTTACTTGGTCCTGGTTCAACTTTGGTACCTTGTATCTGTCTAGGAATTCGTCCATTTCCTCCAGATTTTCCAATTTTGTGGAGTATAAGTTTTTGTAGTAGGATCTGATGATTTCTTGAATTTCCTTAGTTTCAGTTGTTATGTCACCACTTTCCTTTCTGATTTTGTTAATTTGGATACTCTCTCTTTGCCCTTTAGTTAGTCTGGCTAGGGGTTTATCAATCTTGTTGATTTTCTCAAAGAACCAACTCTTTGTTTTGTTGATTTTTTCAATGGTTTTTTTTGTTTCTATTTGGTCTATTTCTGCCCTAATTTTGATTATTTCTTGCCGTCTACTCTTTTTGGGAAATCTGCTTCCTTTTGTTCTAGGGCTTTTAGCTGTGCTGTCAGGTTGCTGATGTGAGCTCTCTCCAGTTTCTTCTTGGAGGCACTTAGGGCAATGAGTTTTCCTCTCAATACTGCTTTCATTGCATCCCATAGGTTTGGGTATGTTGTGTTTTCATTTTCGTTGAATTCTAGAAAATCCTTAATTTCTTTCTTTATTTCTTCTTTGACCCTGCTATCCTTTAGCAGAGTGTTGTTTAGTTTCCATGTGTATGTGGGCATTTTGTTGTCTTTGTTGTTGTTAAAGACCAGCCGTAGACCATGGTGATCTGAGAGGATGCATGGGAGTATTTCAATCTTCTTATATCGATGAAGGCTCGTTCTGTGTCCAATTATGTGGTCAATTTTCGAGAAGGTGCCATAGGGTGGTGAGAAGAAGGTGTATTCTTTTACTTTAGGATAGTAGGTTCTGTATATATCTATTAATTCTAGTTGGTTCAAAGTCTCTGCTAGTTTTGCAGTGTCCTTGTTCAGTTTTTGTTTCCCTGATCTGTCCATTGGTGAGAGTGGGGTGTTAAAGTCTCCCACTATTATTGTGTGGGGTGAGATGTATTTTTTGAGCTTTAGTAGAGTTTTTTTATGAATGTGGGTGATTTTTTATTTGGAGCATATATGTTAAGGATTGAGAGTTCCTCCTGACAGATTTCCCCGGTAATGAGTAAAAAGTGTCCTTCTTTATCTTCTTTGATAACTTTTGGTTGGAAATTTACTTTATTCGATATTAGAATAGCCACTCCAGCTTGCTTCTTGGAGCTGTTTGCTTGGAAGTTTTTTTCCCACCCTTTTACTGTGAGATAGTGTCTGTCTCTGTCTCTGAGATGAGTTTCCTGTATGCAGCAAAAGGCTGGATTTTGTTTATGTATCCAGTCTGATAGTCTGTGTCTCTTTATTGGGGAGTTGAGCCCATTTATGTTAATAGATATCAAGGAATAGTTGTTTCTGTATCCTGCCATTTTTGTTTTTTTGGGTTGAGTTGTGTCCGTGTTTTTTTTCTTCTTTTAGTTTTCTTGTTTAGGAGTTTTCTTGTTTTTACTAGGCTGTATTTTCCCTCCTTGTATTGGGTTTTCCACCTATAATTCGTTGTAGTGCTGGGTTTGTGGTCAGATATTGTGTGAATTTTGACTTGTCTTGAAATATCTTTGTCTCTCCATCGATGGTGATTGATAGTTTTGCTGGGTATAGCAGCTTGGGCTGGCACTTGTGCTCTCTTAAGGAGTGCATGATGTCTGTCCAGGCTCTTCTAGCTTTCATAGTCTCTGTTGAGAAATCGGGTGTGAGTCTGATTGGTCTGCCTTTATATGTTACCTGACCTTTTTCCCTTACTGCTTTTAGTATTCTTTCTTTACTTTGGGCACTTGATGTTTTTACTATTATGTGTTGGGAGGTATTTCTTTTCTGGTCCAACCTATTTGGAGTTCTGAAGGCTTCTTTTATGCTCGTGGTCATCTCATTCTTGAGGGTAGGGAAGTTTTCTTCTATGATTTTGTTGAAGATATTTACTGTGCCTCTTAGTTGATACTCTTCTCCCTCTTCTATTCCTATTATCCTTAGGTTAGGTCTTCTCATTGTGTCTTGTATTTCCTGGACATTTTGGGTTAGGAGCTTTTTGTTTTTTGCATCTTCTCTGGCTGTTTTGTCTATGTTTGCAATGTTGTCTTCTGCCCCCGAGATTCTCTCCTCGATCTCTTGTAATCTGTTGGAAATGCTTGCTTCTGTGACTCCTGATTTCTTTTTTTGGTGTTCTGACTCTAGGGTTATCTCTTTTAGCGCTTTTTTTATTGTGTCAATTTCTGTTTTAATTTCCCTCTTCCATTCCTTTATTTCCTTTGTTCTGTTTTCGTCTCGTTCTTTGAGTTCTTTGAGTGTTTTTCTTGTTTCTTCTTTAAAAGCTTCTGAATCTTTCTGCTTTTCCTCCCTTTCTTGTTTAAGTAACTCTATCAGCGTCTTGAGGCATGTTTTCAGGTCTGTGTCTTCTTTCTCTGGAGTGTTTGGAATTCCTATGTTTGCTACTATCGGAGAGCTGGGTTCTGGTGTTGCTAGATTGTCTTGGTTTCCTTGGGATATACTCTTTCTCTTTCCTCTTGCCATTTTGTTGTCAGTGATATGTTCTTGCCTTTCCCTTGTATCTGGTCTGTGTCCCTGGTACACTTTCTGTGTGCACTCCTCAGAGATCTCTCTACTCCCCAGCAGCCCATGTTCCGGGTGGCAGCTGGGCCAGGCTCTGCTTGCGTACTGAAGTCACCTCCGGGTGGGAACAGATGTTCCTAAGATTTGTTCCTGGTCACAGTAGCTCAGCCTGTACGAGCAGCCTTTCCGGCTGGTGGTTGGGCCAGGCTCTGCTCTGCGACCTGAAGTCCTCTCCGGGTGGGAACAGAAGTTCCTAAGATCTGTTCCCGGTTACTGGATCGGGGAGGACAGGGCAGGTCAGGGCAGGGGGTGCCCTTTCCGTGTGCACTCCGCAGAGATCCCTCTGCTCCCCCGCAGCCTAGGTCTCCCACTCACCAGTTGCTCAGCCTGTACGAGCCGCCTTTCTGGCTGGAGCCGCCTTTCCAGCTGGTGGTTGGGCCAGGCTCCAGAAGTTTGAAGTTCTTGTCATACAAGTCCTTCACTTGCTTAGATAGAGTCACACCAAGGCATTTCATAGTTTTTGTGACTATTGTAAAGGGTATCTTTTACCTAATTTCTTTCTCGACATTTTTGTCCTTTGAATATAGGAAGGCTACTGATTTGTTTGAGTTAATTTTGTATCCAGCCACTTTGCTGAACTTGTTTATCAGCTGTAGGAGTTCTCTTGTGGAATTTGTGGGGTCCCTTAAGTACACTATCATGTCATCTGCAAATAGTGATGTTTTTACTTCTTTCTTTCCAATTTGTTTCCCTCTGATTTCTTTTTGCTGTCTAAATGCTCCAGCTAGGACTTTCAGTACTATGTTGAATACGTAGGGGGAGAGTGGGCAGCCTTGTCGAGTCCCTGATTTTAGTGGGATTGCTTCAAGTTTTCCACCATTAAGTTTGATGATGGCTGTTGGTTTGCTGTATATTGCTTTTATTATATTTGGGTATGGGCCTTGGATTCCTGTTCTTTCCAAGACTTTTAACATGAAGGGCTGTTGAATTTTGGCAAATGCTTTCTCAGCATCTAGTGAGATGACCATGGGTTTTTTTTTCCTTTGAGTTTGTTTATATGGTGGATTACATTGATGGATATCTGTATGTTAAACCATCCCTGCATGCCAAGGTTGAAGCCTACTTGATCATGGTGAATGATCCTTTTGATGTGTTCCTGGATTCGGTTTGCAAGGATTTTGTTGAGTATTTTTGCATCAGTGTTCATAAGTGAGATTGTTCTGAGGTTCTCTTTCCTTGTAGGGTCTCTGGGTAGTTTAGAAATGAGGGTTATTGTAGCCTCAAAAAATGATTTTGGTAGTTTTCCATCTGATTCTACTTTGTGGAATAGTTTGGAGAGTATTGGTATTATGTCCTTAATAAATGTCAGATAAAATTCTGCACTAAACGCATCTGGACCTGGGCTTTTTTTTGGTTGGAAGTCTTTTGATGACTGCCTCTTTTTCTTTAGGTGTTATGGGATTATTAAATGGTTTACCTGGTCCTGATTTAACTTTAGTACCTTGTATCTGTTAGGAATTCATCCATTTCCTCCAGATTTTCCAGCTTTTTTGAGTATAGGCTTTTGTAGTAGGATCTGATGATTTCTTGAATTTCCTCTGTTTCAGTTGTTATTTCTCCACTTTCCTTTCTGATTTTGTTAATTTGTATACTCTCTCTTTGTCCTCTAGTTAGTCTGGCTAAGGGTTTATCAATCTTGTTGATTTTTCTCAAAGAAGCAGCTCTTGGTATTGTTGATTCTGTCGATAGTTCTTTTTGTTTCTATTTGGTCTATTTCTGCCCCAAGTTTGATTATTTCTTGCTGACTACTCCTCTTGGGTGTATCTGCTTGCTTTTGTTCCTGAGCTTTCAACTGTGCTGTCAAGTTGCTGGTGTATGCTCTCTCCAGTTTCTTTTTGGAAGCACTCTTATCTATGAGTTTTCCTCTCAGTACTGCTTTCATTGTATCCCATAGGTTTGGGTATGTTGTGTTTTTATTTTCATTGAATTCTAGAAAATCCTTGATTTCTGTCTTTATTTCTTCATTGACCCTGCTATCTTTTAACAGAGCATTGTTTAGTTTCCATGTGTATGTGGGCTTTTTGTTGTCTTTGTTGTTGTTAAAGACTAGCCTTAGACCATGGTGGTCCGAGAGGATGCATGGGAGTATTTAAATCTTCTTATATCTATTGAGGCTCATTTTGTGACCAATTATGTGGTCAGTTTTTGAGAAGGTGCCATGAGGTACTGAGAAGAAGGTGTATTCTTTTTTTTTTTTTTTAGGATGATATGTTCTGTAGGTATCTATTAATTACAGTTGGTTTATCACCTCTGCTAGTTTTACAGTGTCCTTGTTTAGTTTTTCTTTCCCTGATCTGTCCATTGGTGAGAGTGGGGTATTGAGTTCTCCCACTATTATTGTGTGGGGCACAATGTATTTTTTGAGCTTTAGTAGGTAGAGCTTTTATGAATATGGGTGCTTTTGTATTTGGATCATATATGTTAAGGATTGAGAGTTCCCCCTGACAGATTTCCCCTGTAATGAGTAAAAAGTGTCCTTCTTTACCTTTTTTGATAACTTTTGGTTGGAAATTTACTTAATTCGATATTAGAATGGCGACTCCAGCTTGCTTCTTGGGGCCATTTCTTGGAGTTTTTTTTTCCACCCTTTTACTCTGAGATAGTGTCTGTCTTTGTCTCTGTGATGAGTTTCTTGTATGCAAAAAATTCCTGGGTTTTGTTTACGTATCTAGTCTAACAGCCTATGTATTTTTATTGGAAAATTGAGTCCATTTATGTTAACAGATATCAAGGAATAGTGGTTGCTGTTTCCTGCTATTTTTGCATTTGGAGGTTGAACTGTGCCTGTATGTCTTTCTTCTTTTGGTGTTCTTGCTTAGAAGTGTTCTTGTTTTTATTGGGATGTAGTTCCCCTCGTTGTAATTGGTTTTCCACCTATAATTCATTGTGGTGTTGGGTCTGTGGTCAGATATTGTATAAATTTAGTTTTGTCTTGGAATATCTTAGTCTCTCCATCTATCGTGATTGAGAGTTTTGCTGGGTATAGAAGTTTTGGCTGGCACCTGTGCTCTCTTAGGGTCTGCATGATGTCTGACCAGGCTTTTCTAGCTTTCATAGTCTCTGTTGAGAAATCGGGTATGATTCTGATTAGTCTGCCTTTATAAGTTACATGGCCTTTTTCCCTTAATGCTTTTAATATCTTTTCTTTACTTTGGGTACTTGGTGTTTTGACTATTATGTATTGGGAGGAGTTTCTTTTCTGATCCAATCTATTTGGCGTTCGGTAGGCTTCTTTTATGCTCATGGTCATCTCATTCTTAAGGGTAGGGAAGTTTTCTTCTATGATTTTGTTGAAGATATTTACTGTGCCTCTTAGTTGATATTCTTCACCCTTTTCTATTCCTATTATCCTTAAGTTTGGTCCTCTCATTGTATCCTGGATCTTCTGGACATTTTGGGTTAGGAGCTTTCTGGTTATTGCATCTTCTCTGACTGTTTTGTTTATGTTTTCAATGTTGTCTTTGACCCCTGAGATTCTCTCTTCCATCTCTTGTAGTCTATTGGAAATGCTTGCATCTGTGACTCCTGATTTCTTTTTTAGGTGTTCTACCTCTAGGGTTATCTCTTTTAGTGTTTTCTTTGTTGTGTCAATTTCTGTTTTAAATTCCATCTTCCATTCCTTCATCTCTTTGGTTCTGTTTTCCTCTAGTTCTTTGAGTTCTTTGAGTGTTTTTCTTGTTTTCTCTTTAAAAGCTTCTGATTCTTTTTGCTTTTCCTCCCATTCTTGTTTAAGGATCTCTATCATCGTCTTGAAATATGATTTTAGGTCTGTGTCTTCTTTTTCTGGTGTGTTTGGCATTCTGCTGTTTGCTGTGATGGGATAGCTGGGTACTGGTGTTGCCAGGTTGTTTTGGTTTCCCTGGGGTATGTTCTTTCTCTTTTCTCTGGCCATCAGTTCTGTGTCCCTGAATCACTGCTGGCTCACTGCTGGCTCACTGCTGTTGCACTGGCTCACTGCTGATCCTGGTGGCAGGTGGTCTGAGTGTGGTTCCCACTCCTTGTTGTTCAGCTGCAAATAGCCTGATGAGGGTTACTGGTTCCCTGGAGCAAGCTGGGGGGGGGAAGGGGGAAGCAGGGGACCACACCCTGGCTCAGGGTTCCCATGCACATTTTATCACAATTGATCTGTAATACACCTGGAAGTCAGGAATGGTAATTCCTGCAGAAGTTCTCTTATTGTTGAGAATAGTTTTAGCTGTCCTAGGTTTTTTGTTATTTCAAATGAATTTGCATATTGCTCTTCTTAACTCTATAAAGAATTGGGTCGGAATTTTGATGGGGCTTGCATTGACTCTACAGATTGCTTTGGCAGAATGGCCCTTTTTACTATGTTGATCCTTCCAATCCATGAGCATAGGAGATTTTTCCATCTTCTAAGATTTTTTTTTTCAAATTTCTTCTTCAGAGATTTTAAGTTTTTGTCATACAGATCTTTCACTTGTTTACTTAAGGTCACACCAAGGTATTTCATACTGTTTGCAACTATTGTGAAGGGTGTTTTTTTCCTAATTTCTTTTTCAGCATGTTTATCATTTGGGTAGAGGAAGGCTACTGATTTGTTGGATTTAATTTTATACCCAATCACTTTGCTGAAATTGCTTATCCACTGTATAAGTTCTCTTGTGAATTTTTTTGGGGTCACTTATGTATAATATTAATCAACTACAAATAGGAATATTTTGACTTCTTCCTTTCCAACTTCTATCCCTTTGACTTCCTTTTGCTTTCTAGCTGTTCTGGCCAGGAATTCCAGTACTATATTGAATAGGTAAAGGGAGAGTGGGCAGCCTTGTCTAGTCCCCCATTTTAGTGAGATTGCTTGAAGTTTCTCACCATTTAGTTTGATGTTGGCTACCAGTTTGATGTATATTGCTTTTAAAATATTTAGGAATGGGCCTTGAAGCCCTAATTTTTCAAAGACTTTTAACAAGAAGGGGTGTTGAATTTTGTATTTTATTTTATTTCATTATTTTTTTTATTCTTTTATTGGATATTTTCTATATTTCCATTTCAAATGCTACCTTCTTCCCCTGTCCCACAGCCCCTCCCTCTCTTCTTGTTTCCATGAAAGTGTACCCTTTCACAACCACCCTATCTACCTCAGTGCCTTAGCATTCTCCTACACTGAGAATATGTGCCTTAACTGGACCAAAGGCCTGTTCTCCCACTGATGCCAGATAATATGCAACTGGAGCCATGGGTCTCTCCAGGTGTGCTCAATGGTTGGTGTTTTAGTCCATGTGATTTGTGGAGGGTTTGCTTGGTTGATAATGTTGTTCTTCCCCGAGATTGTAAACCCTTTGACCTCCTTCAGTCCTTTCTTTAGCTCTGACCTTTGGTCAACAGAAGCAATCAAATGTGTAAAGGCCATCATTAAACCACAATGAACAAGAGCCAATATGGCACCCTCATGGCTCAGTTATCCACTAAAGTGAGCCCAGGAAATCTTAACACAGCTAAATCACAATGACTTTAAATCTAACCTTATGAAGGAAGAATGTTTCTCAAGGGGAAAAGGCCAAACAACATATCAAAGCACTCTTACTAAACTAATACCTGACTTCGAAACTGAGACTTTAAAAACCACAAAGATCTGGGCAGATTATTTGAAGCCTCTAAGAGACCATAGATGCCATCCCAGAATACTATACCCAGTAAAACTTTCGATTACCATAGATGGAGGAAACAAGACATTTCATGTTAAATTCAGCCCTACCCAGGATACTAGAAGGAAACTCCAACTCAAGAAGTTCAACTGCACCCAAGAAACCGCAGCAAATAAAGTC
Source organism: Micromys minutus (assembly GCF_963924665.1). Classification (NCBI taxonomy): domain Eukaryota; kingdom Metazoa; phylum Chordata; class Mammalia; order Rodentia; family Muridae; genus Micromys; species Micromys minutus. The sequence continues at coordinate 25,338,046 of NC_137976.1, read as the reverse complement.
ACACAAGTAAATCCAAAAGAAGGAACACACACACACACACACACACACACACACACACACACACACACACACACTCACATACACATATACTACTACTGAAAGACCCCAGGACTGCGGAAGCCCCTCACTCAAGTACCAGGATACAAGAACCCAAGAACTCACGGAGAGCCTATATTGCTGTAATCAGGCAAGAGGTTTATTTCCAGAGCTCTCAGGACACCAGGTGTCCCACACAGGAGATAGAGGAGTCGACTCTAAACTCACTTGGGGGAACATCTTTATAGGGAAAATTACATAGGCAGTTAGCAACGGGCATTGTTTTTTTGTTTTTTTTGTTTTTTTGTTTTTTTTGTTTTTTTTCAAATTGGCACACTGTCCATTTTGGATACGATTCAACTCTAGGTCACTCACTTTTGGAGCACACTGACCTTCATACTTTGTTTCTCTCAGGATTGCAAGGCTAGCCCAAACCTTATCAAGTCTAGTTGGTATGGGTTTGGGCCATTTCTTTAAACAAGTTATTTTGTTCTTAGCCTTGAAGCATACTTGTCCTCAAGGCAGGGTCAGTGGGGCCAACTTGAAATTTTAACTCTTTCACTCTCATCAATATTAATAATAGAAATTAAAGATAAGTAGTCTTTAATGTATCTCAATATTGACAAACTCAATTCACCAAGAAAAATTCATGGACTATCAGGATGGATGGGAAAATGAGATCCATTATTGTGCTGCATACAAAAAACACATTTCTGTGGCATGCATGTTAGGGTCTACCTATGGTTCTGCAGAGTTCATTTTCTCCCTCTCTGGGTATCCAGGTGCTACTGTACACAGGACCAGAAAAATGAAAGACAGTCAGGAAGAATTAAGCATGCAGAGTCTGGAAGAATGAATCAGAGTCTCTGATCCATAATATTCAGAGAAAAATAAGTCTACTAATAGGACATCTCAATTCTGAATATCTATGCTCCAAATGCAGCGACACCCACATTTGTAAAAGAAACATCACTAAAGCTTAAATCATACATCGAATCTCACACATCATTTGGGAAAGAAACACCCTACTCTCACAAATGAACAGCCATCCAGACATAAATTAAATAGAAAAATAATGAAAGAGATATTATAACTCAAAGAGACCTGACAGAACATTTCACCGAACACAAAAGTATTTACCTTCTTCTCAGCACCACGCAGCAATTCCCAACAGATGCAAGTCCCAACAGATACAAGAAAATTGAAATAACCCCTTGTGTTTTATCAAACTACCATGGTATAAACCTGGACTTCAACACAAGAGAAACAACAGAAATCCTACAAGTTCATGGAATGTGAACAACGCTCTACTCAATGTTCACTTTGCCAGAAAAAAATTAAAGAAAGAGGTTAAAAACTTTCTAGAATTCAATGGAAATAAATATGCAATATACCAAAACTTATGGGACACAATGAAACCATTGCTAAGAAGAGTGTTCACAGCACTAAGTGACTTCATTAAAAAAAAAATTGGAAAGATCTCACATTAACAAATTAACAGCACATCTGAGAGCTCTACAGCAAAAAGAAGTAAACACACCTAAGAAAAATAGATGGCAGACAATAATTAAATAAGGCTGAAATCAATAAAATAGAAACAAACAGAATAATACAATAAATCAATAAAATTAAGAGCTGATTCTTTGAGAAAATAAACAAAATAAACTCTTAACCAAACTAACTAAAAAGCAGAGAAATAATATCCAAACTAATAAAATCAGAAATTAAAAGTAGCAAATAACAGACACTGAGGAAATCCAAAGAATTATTAATTTTTATGTCAAAAACAAATGCCACAAAATTGGAAAATCTAAACTAAATCGATTATTTTCTTGATAGACACCACTTACCAAGCTAAATCAAGATCAGGTAAACAATGTAAACAGACCTGTAGACCCTAATGAAATAGAAGCAGTAATTTAAAGTCTCCCAACTACAAAAGATTCATGGTCAAAACATTTTAGTGTAGAATTCTACAAGATGTTTAAAGAAGAGTTAATGCCAATAATTCTCTAATTATCCTACAAAATCAGAGGAAATATTTTCAAATTTATCTTATGGAGCCATAGTCAACTTGATATTTAAATCACACAACAGTCACCTTCATAATGTCTTGGTTGAGTCTTTGTGTGGTTCAGATATGAAGGTGACTGTTGTGGCTTATACAGTAAAAAAACTTCTGCAGGTATCACTATCCCTGATTTCAAGTTGCATTAAGGAGCAATAATGATAAAATGAAATACATGGTACTGTTATAAAGACAGACATATTGACCAATCAAATCGAATTAAAAAACAGATGTAAGTCTATGAATAATTATTGAGTTTTGTCAAAGAAGCCAAAATTATATAATGGTAAAAGGAATCTTCCACAAATAATGCTTGTCTAACTGAAGGTCTGCTTGTACAAGAATGCAAATAGATTGATATCTATCACCCTGCACAGTACTCAAGCCCAAGATCAAAGACCTCAACATAAAACAGTATTCACTGAATGTGACAGAAGAGAAGATGCCATAAGGACACTTGCTCATCTATGTCCTTAGTAACTGTATTTGTAATATCCAGAAACTCAAAACAACTTAGATGTCTCTCAACCAAAGAAAGGATAAAGAAATTGTGCTACATTTACACAATAGAGTATTACTCAGCCATTAAAAACAAAGACATCTTGAGATTAGATCGACCTAAGATGGCGACTGTGGAACCAGGGACCGGAAACCACCGCATCACTAATCAATCCCCCACCTGCAAAACAAATTAAAACAGAGTCTAGTCAGGAAGTTGATAAGCCAGGACACTGTATTAATCATTCTCTGCAGAACAGGTGGGCATTCTGGTTTATTTAAAAAATGATAAAAGCAAATCTTGGCAAACTTCAATTCATCTCTAAGTTTGATACTATTGAAGACTTTGGGACTATATATAACCATATCCAGTTGTCTAGAATTTAATGCCTGGCTGTGACTACTGACTTTTAAAGGATGCCATTGATCCTATGTGGGAAGATGAGAAAAACAAACAGGGAGGATGATGGCTAAAATTACATTGAACAAGCAGCAGAGGGGAAGTAACCTTGATCATGTTTGACTAGAGACACTGCTGTGCCTTTTTGGAGAATATTTTGATGACTACAGTGATGATATGTCTGGAGCTGTGGTCAGTGTCAGAGCTAAAGATGAAAGGATGGCATTATGGACTACTGAATGTGAAAACAAAAATTCATTCTAACACATATGGAGGGTATACAAGGAAAGATTAGGACTTCCTCTGAAGATAGTGATTGGTTATCAGTCCCATGTCGACACAGCTACAGAGGGTGGTTCTTCCACTGAATATAGGTTTGTTTTTTAAGAAAAAACCTTCTGAGTGAATTTTCACAGGAGACTGCATCACTCAGTCAACACTGGGAGCTGAGCCAATGCCTCATCCTAACAGAGTGAACTGCACTGAGGTTGATTCCATCCACGTGTTTCTATGATATAAGAGAAGTCTCATTCACTTTTGTCTTGTACTTCTGTGTTCAGTCTCTTCCCCCACCCCCAATTTTTGCCAGTGTATCTACTGTTTCAATTAAAAAATTACTGTATATGTCACCCCAGAACCTGCATATGTTCCTGGCCCACTCTGTAACAGCTGGTTAGAATTACCATGACACATATATTTGCTTTTCCACAGTATTCATAAAAGAACTTGCAGGAAAAGTTCTGTGTTTTTTTTTTCCACTCCACAGAGGAGCAGATTTTGCTTGTATGAGTCTAAGTACAGCTGTCTAATAACCTTTTATTTCCTGTCATAGCATTGTCCTTGCTGACCTCTTAATGATGGCTGCTAGATTTAAATTTATTTGCTTACCTCCTTGATAGCATTAGTGATTCTGATTAGAGTTTTTCATTTTGCTTTTGTTTTTTTTTTTTCTTCACATAATAGCAGTAAAGAATCCAGGAATATGACAGAAAGATAGAGTAAACATTAAAGTTGTGCACTCTTTGGTAACTTTTTGTTACAAATTTATTCATTTCACTCAAATCAGTGATGCATGTGCGATCCCTAAACATAATTGTGAACTGTAAAAATGTAACACCACAATTACATTCCTAACTAGAACTGGTATGTTTTCTCTTGTATCTTTATGCTGTACTTTAACACTTCATATTATAGGTTAATTTTCCTTGGTGATGGTAGCTCAAGTAGAAAAGCAGTTCCATATTAAGTCAGTGTACAAAACTGTAAATAAAATGTGAATTGTCTTAAAAATAAAAAAAAAAGTGATATCATGAAATTTGCAGGCAAATGGATAGAACTAGAAAACATCCTGTGTTATGTTACCCACACCCAGAAAGATAAACATGGTGTAAGCAGATATTATTCAAAATGTACAGGATGACCATGCTACAAAACACACACCCAAAGAATCTAAGTAGCAAGAATAGGTAAAAAAGGAAATAAATTAGACATGGGAGTTGTGGAGGTGAAGGGAGCATATTGGGTTACGAAGGGGCAAGGATGAAAACAAGAGGAATAAGTTTAAGCCAGGGGATAGAGAGAGAATAGGGAGAGACAACCAGATTGGGGTGGGGCATCTCTGGAATGAACTAGAAATCTAGGACAAAGAGAACTCCCAGGAATATGTTTTGGGTGACCATTGCCAAGATTTTTATCAATGGAGGATATGGAATCTAATTCAGCTGTTTCCTGCAACCAGGTAAAATTGCCAGTGGAGGGATTGGGACACCAATCTAGCCACACAACCTTAGAACCACAACTTGTGCAGCCTACAACACTTGCAAGAGTAATGATGGAGCAGAATTTGAAGGAAGGGCCAACCAATGACTGGCTCAGCATGAGACCTATGCGATGAGCAGGAGCCCACCTCAGACACTATTAATGATATTCTGATTTACTTATAAACAGGAGCCTAGCATAACTGTAATCAGAGAGGCATCACCAAGTGACTGACAGATACAGATGCAAAGACACACAGTGAACTATTAAGAGGAGCTTGGGAAATCCTGTGGAAGATGGAGAGGAGGGGAACCAGAGAGGCCAAGGACATAGCAAGAAAACCTACAGAATCAGCTAAACCTGGACCCACAGAAGCTCACAGAGTATAAACTGCCAGCCAGAGAAAATACAAGGAATGGATCTAGCCCATCTGCACAGACAGGTATGACAGTTGTGAAGTTGTGGGTCTTAATCTGGAACTGCTAAAACAGGAACAACAGCTGTCTCTGACTAATCTGTTTGACTTTGAATCTCTTCCCTCTAACTAAACTGCCTCATCTAGCCTCAATAGAAGATGTGCCTAGTCTTTTATTTTTTTCAAATTTATTGGATATTCTCTGTATTTAGATTTAAAACATTATACCCTTACCCCCACTATTATCTCCCCTACCACACTCCTTGTTTCCATGAAGGTGCTCCCTCTCCCAACCACCCTCTCCCACCTCAGCGCCTTGGCTTTCACCTACACTAGAAAAAATGAGACTCCACTAGACAAAAGGCCTCTTCTCCATTGGTGCCAGACAATGCTATCCTCTGCTACATATGCAAATGGAGACATGGGTCTCTCCATGTGTACTCATTGGTTGGTGATTTAGTCCCTGGAAGTTCTAAAGGATTTGAGTGGTTGATAATGTTCTTATTCCCCTGGGGTTGAAACCCTTTCAGCTCCATCAGTCCTTTCTCTAACTCTTTCTTTGGTGTCCCCCTGTTCAGTCTGATGGTTATCCTCCTATGTATCAGTACGGCTCTGGTACAGCCTCTGAAGAAGCATACATATTAGTCTCCTACTAGTAAGCACTTCTTGGCATCAGAAATAGTGACTGGGTTTGCAGGTTGCATATGAGATGGATCCCCAGGTGAAGCAGTAACTGAATGATCTTTTCTTCAATCCCTGCTCCTCTATTTGTCATTGTATTTCCTCAGGAAGAAGTTTTGTTCCCCTTCTAAGAAGAACTGAGGCATTCATATTCCAGTCTTTCTTCTCTTTTGAGGTGCATAAGGTCTGTGAATTGTTTCTTGGGTATTCAGAGCTTTTGGGGGGCTGGTAGCTGCTTAACACTGAGTGTATACCATGTGTGTTCTTTTGTGACTGGTTTACCTCACTCAGGGTAAGAATTTCTAGTTCCATCCATTTGCCTAAGAATTTCATAAAGCCATTGTTTCTAATAGCATAATTTATAATTTCTGAGAAACTTCCAGACTGATTTACAGAGTAGTTATACCAGCTTGCAATCTCACCAACACCGGAATTTCGCCACATCCTTGCCAGCACCTGCTTTCACCCAAGTTTTGATCTTAGCCATTCTGACTGGAGTGAGGTAGAATCTCAGGGTTGGTTTGATTAGCATTTCCCTGATAACTAGAGATGTTGAATGTTTCTTTGGGTGTTTCTCAGCCATTCAATATTCCTTGGTTTAGAATTCTTTGTTTAGCTCTGTACCCCATTTTTAAGTTTATTTGATGCTCTGGAATCTAACTTCTTGAGTTCTTTGAATATATTGGATATTAGCCCTCTATCAGATGTAGAATTGGTACAGTTTCTTTCACAAGGTGTTGGTTGTCATTTTGTCCCTTTGAGAGTGTCCTTTGCCTTACATAAGCTTTGCAGTTTCATCAGGTTTCACCTGTAGATTCTTGATCTTAGAGCACAAGCCATTGCTGTTCTGTACCCTGTGCCTATGTGTTGTAAGATCTTTCCCACTTTCTTTTCTAGTAGTTTGCATGTACCTGGTTTTATGTGGAGGTCTGTGATTCACTTGCAATTGAGCTTTGTACAAGGAGATAAGAAGGGATTGGTTTGTATTCTTCTGCATGCTGCCAGTTGAACCAGCACCATTTGTTGATGAGGTTGTTCATTATTTTCCATTGACAGTTTTTAGCTCCTCTATCAAATATCAAGTGATCATGTGAGTGTGGGTTCATTTCTAGGTCTTTAATTCTGTTCCACTGAACTATGTGCCTGTCTCTGTGCCAATATAATGCAGTTTTTTATCTCTATTGATCTGTAATCCAGCTAGAGGTCAGGAATGGTGATTCCCCCAGAAGTTCTTTTATTGTTGAGAATAGTTTTTGCTATACTGGGTTTTTGTTAGTCCATATGAATTTGCAAATTGCTCTTTCTAACTCTATGAAGAATTGAGTTGGAGTTTTGATGGGCATTGCATAAAATTTGCAGATTACTTTTGGCAAGATGGCCATTTTTACCATGTTGATCCTTCCAATACATGAGCATAGGAGATCTTTCCATCTTCTGAGATCTTCTTCAATTTCTTTCTTCAGAGACTTGAAGTTCTTGTCACACAGACCTTTTACTTGCTTGGTTAGGGTCAAACCATGTTATTTTATATTATTTGTGACTATTGTGAAGTGTGTTTGTTCTCTAATTTTTTATCAGTTTTTTTAATAAACTTTTTTATCCTTTGTGTAGAAGAAGGCTACTGGATTATTTGAGTTAATTTTATATCCAGCCACTTTGCTGAAGTTGCTTATCATCTGGGTTCTGTTTACATATCCAATCTGATAGTCTGTCTTCTTATTGGAGAATTGAGTCCATTTACATTAAGAAATATTAAGCAATAGTGATTGTTGTATCCTGCTATTTTTGTTGTTAGAGGTAGAATGATGTTTGTGTGTTTTTATTCTTTGGTGTTCGTTACAAGATTTAGTTTTCCTCTTTGTGTTGGGTTTTCCATCTATGATTCTTTGTAGGACTGGATTTGTGGTCAGATATTGTGTAAATTTAGTTTTGTCCTGGAATATTTTGGTTTCTTCATCTATAATAATTGAAAGTTTTGCTGGATATAGTAACCTGGGCTGGCAGTTGTGTTCTCTTAGGGTCTGTATGACATCAGTCTAAGATCTTCTAGCTTTCTTTGTGTCTGTTGAAAAGTCTGGTGTAATTCTGAGTGGTCTGCCTTCATATGTTTTTTGTCCTTTCCCCCTTATTGCTTTTACTATTTTTCCATTGTTTTGAACATTCAGTGTTTTGACTATTTTGTGATGGGGAGTTCTGTAGGCTTCTTTTATATTCATCGTCATCACTTTCTTTAGATTAGGGAAGTTTTCTTCTATAACTTTGTTGAAGATACTTACTGGGGCTTTTAGTTGGTAGTCTTTGCTTTCTTCTATATCTTTTCCTTAGATTTGGTCTTCTCATTGTTTCTGGATTTCCAGAATGGTTTGAGTTAGTTGAGATAGACGGTTTTGTTTGTTTGTTTGTTTGTTTGTTTTGCATTTTCTCTGACTGTTGGGTCAATGTTTTCTATGGTATCTTCTGCTCCTGAGATTCTCTTTTATCTCTCTTGTATTCTGTTGGTTATGCTTGCATCTATGACTCTTGATCTCTTTCCTAGGTGTTTCTATCTCCGTGGTCATCTCCCTTTTTGATTTTTTATTGTTTCTATTTTTATTTTTAGATCCTGGATAGATTTGTTCAATTCCTTCACCCATTTACTCCTGTTTTCCTGTAATTTTTTAAAGAGATTTTGTGCTTTTTATGTCTCTGATATAAGGAGTTTTACTTATTTACCTGTGTTTTCCTGTATTTCATTAAGGGAGTTATTCATGTGCTTCTCGAGGCCCTCCATCATCAACCTGAGGTATGATTTTAAGTTTAAATCTTGTTTTTCTGATGTGTTGGTATATCCACTACTTTCTGTGGTGCGGGAACTGGGTTTTGATGTTGCCAGGTTGTCTTGGTTTCTGTTCCTTAGGTTCTTGCACTTGCCTCTTGCCATATTATTATTTGTGATGCTAGTTGATCATGTTGTCTTTGATTGGAACTTGTCTCTCCTGTGGGCCTGTGGTCCCATGGGCTCAGGTGAGAGAGCACTCCTGGGTTCTCAGCCCCCTGCAGGCAGTCTGTGGTGGGCCAGCACTCAAAGTGCTTAGTCTTACAGCAACTTGATATGCCAAGGCTGGATGATATCCATTGGAGCCTCCCCTGTTCTGAGAAGTGAAGAAGAAGGGGAGAAAGAAAAACTGGATAGAGAGGACGGAGGGGAAGCAGTAACTGGTATATAATGCAAATTAATAACTTAATCAAAATCAAAATAAATGAAAACAAAAGAAAAAGAATACAGTCTCAAGCCCTCGAACATGTTCCCCAGCACATTGCAAATATGAAATAGAGAAACAGAAGCATGGTACATTTTAGTGATACTGTGTCAGTATTCTGAATATCTCCAGTGAGTGGAATGAGGAGCAACATGGCTTCTAATGTAACTTCTTACCTTCTCTAGGATAATAAACATCCTGAAATCAGATTATTCCAAAAATCAGGGAGGTGTATCTTGTGGATGTTTCTTGAGACATAGTCATATGTGCATGTATATGTATATAGATATATTCCAAAGATGTGAAATTGAGTAATATATTTCATAAATATTTCAAATATTTTCTATTTTAAACTATTTAAAAGGGAGGGAAAAGTAAAATAGTTGTAGTAACTTTTAGATGTTGAGGAAACTGAAAATAAAATTACAATGTAAAGAAATGATCCTTAAGTTTATTTTAAAATGCAGAAATGCATATATATTTGTTAAGATACTTAGGCCAGTTTATGTGTGAATACAGGATAGTTCTGATCCTAATTCTGGAACTTCACTAGTTCTGGAATTACAGGTGTGTTATATCACACCAGCCTTAAACTTTGTTTTAATTAGATAATAATATATATAGCTGATATTTCTTGATTATGTGTCAATGTTTGCACACTGAAATTATCACTGCAAAAATTTGCACTCACTGATAAGTGGGCATTGGTCCCAAATCTCAGAATATACAAGATCAAATTCACAGACCACATGAAGCTCAATAAGATGGAAGACCAAAGAGTAGATGCTTCATTCTTTCATACAAGGGGGGGGGGGCAAAATATTCACAGGAGAAAATACAGAGATTAAGTGTGGATCAGAGGCTGAAAGAAAAGTCATCCAGAGACTGGCCCGCCTAGTGATCCATCCTATATATAATCACCAAACCCAGACAATATTGTGGATGCCAAGAAATGCATGCTGATAGGAGCCTGATACAGCTGTCTCCTGAGAGGTTCTGCCTGAGCCTGAGAAATACAGAGTTGGATGTTCTCAGCCATCCACTAGACTGAGAATGTGGTCCACAATGGAGGAGTTAGAAAAAGAACTGAACGAGCAGAAGAGATTTGCAATTCCATAGGAAGAAGAACAATATCAACCAACCAACCCCCTCCCACTCCTGACCTCTCAAGCACTAAACCACCCACCAAAAATTACAGATGATGGAACCATTAGCTCCAGCCACATATGTAACAAAAGGTAACCTTATTGGGCATGGAGGAGAGGAGAGGTCCTTGGCCCTGTGAAGGCTCAGTGCCCCAATGTATGGGAATTCCAGGGCCAGGAGGCAGGAGGGCATGGGTGGATGGGTGTGGGAATACTCTGGTAGAGGTAGGTGAGGAGGGGTGGGAGAGGGGGATTCCAGAGAAGAAACCAAGAAAAGGAATAACACTTGAAATGTAGGCTTAAAAAGTATCCAATAAAATTTCATTTTATACACAGTCACATATTTTTTTGTTATAATACATTGGAACTGACAATGAAACTACCATCTGAATTCACAAACAAGGCTGTTGACACGAGGTCTGAGAGCAGGAGAGACAGCACAATAATCTTTAAAAATTTAAAGGCAAAGCCTGATTTTGTACATACTAGTTTAAGAATATTGTCTTTGGAAACAAACAAGCCAAACAATGAAATCCCTGAATTAGGAGTCTCATCCTTCCATTTAGTAAAAGTAGCAGCAAAGTTTGATGAGTTGCTGAAGTCCTGTAAGCATTGATTTTTTTCATTACTAAACTCAAAAGCATACCAAGGAATTGAAATTACTTAGCTCACCGTGCTTTCCCTAGTAACTATCAGGATATTAATCAATATTATAATTTAGGATGTTATTGTTTTCACTAGCCATAATTTCAGGAATACAGAAGAACATTTAATAAACACATATTTTATATATCTTCAAAGATCTTCACAAGCTAACTTGATCAGAGACTCCTTTATATGTGAACAAAATCTCACTAGAATAGAATTCCCATGGGAGTTTGAGCATGTGTCTGTGAATGACCTTGGACTGAACACCCAGGCACTCCTTTTAATCCTATTTCTAAATTTAACTGTGTCATAGGCTCATATTATTCTTCTTATGCCAGAGAGTCTGGTGTTCACTTAACATACACTGGGAACATTTCTCAGTGGATCAGCTTTCAAATCCTGGCAGAGAAACCATCTCAATGACTATTCATATTTCCTCCAGAGTAGAATTTAATAAAATATCTGTGGACTGAGAGGGGGTACAGGGTGCCAAGATCTGAAAGATTTGTGACAGCTCTAATATATTTCTTTCCTCATTTCAATAGCAAAAATCACAAAGCTCTTTTAAATTACTGAGAAAATTGCAACTGAATTGTTAGCAGTCTTTAAATCCAAGTACCATCAATGTGTGATAAAATGAATATAGTACTAAAATGTGTTTGAGATTCAGTCCTTGAAGCAAGTTGTGTGAGCACTGAAGGAACATTTTGTACTGTCTAGTTATGAACATCTGTCTATAAAACTCAACTTTATGTAAACACTGTAAGCGTAGGTCAATTTAGTAGTCATATCTATATAATTATTCTGTTATGCTTTTGTTGTCCCTTGTCAAATGCAGAATTTTTCAATGAAAACTGTGCCACAGATAGAGAAATCAAAGATTAGTTAGTCATTAGTTGTATTATCTAGTGCTGTTCAAGAACAGTGATCTTGAAAACTCCAAATTTACAGGATAAGGAATAGATCTGTTGACAAATTAGCTCAACAAACTCAAGAAGCTTAGATAAAGTTGCTGTAATACTCACCTTTCTAAAATAAAATGTTTTTTAACTTTATTTTAAAAAAACAAAGATAAAATAAAAAATTTTAAACATTTTTGAATAAATGTATACAAATACATGTTTGTCAGTGCTTGGCTTTTTTTTTTTTTTTCTTTTGTTCAAGGTTTGATACTCTGCATTAAGGTCTTACTAGTTACAATGAGCAAAAAGTACATGTAAAACAGGATGTGACCTGGAATTAGTCAACGTTTTCTTGGTGTGTAAGGATTGAGCATAATGTTTTTCTGTTTGTTTGTTTGTTTTCTTTTCTTTTCTTTTTTTCTTGAACTTCACACAGTCTGTGAGTTGTTTCTGGGGCAGTCGGAGCCTCTGGGGTTTGCATCTCACTATCAGTGACTGCATATTATGTCTGTTCTTTTGTGACTGGGTTATCTCACTCAGGATGATATTCTCTAGATGCAACCATTTTCTTAAGAATTTGGTTAAGTCATTGTTTCTGATGGCTGAGTAGTACTCCATTGTGTAAATGTACCACAATTTTTGTATCCATTTATCTACTGAAGGACATCTGGGTTCTTTCCAGCTTCTGACTATTATAAATAGGGCTGCTATGAACATTGTGGTGCATGTATCTTTGTTGTATATTGGAGTGTCTCTGGGGTATATGCCCAGAAGTGGAATAGGTGGACAAAATATTTTTTTAAAAATGTCAAGTACAAGTTACGAAAGTTGACCAAAGGTAAACATGGCTCTTCTATCCCAACAAGTAAAGAAGAGACTTGCTTCAAATATCACTATGTACTCAGAAAGAATTTAGGCTAAGAATTGTAAACACCAGTTCAAAAATAATTGAAAGTATGTGAGAGCTTCATCAGTTTTAACAAAAAATTAGCAATGTATGTTCAATTTGTTTGGTTTAATATTCATAGTGTGGTTTGTTATATTAAAACACACTAACATTTAATAATAATAACAATGTTAATTTCTCTGGCGTTGAAAGTTTTCTTTTGTATCTGGAGACTTTAGTATGTCCCATTTAGTGTTATCTCATTGATAAAGATGAGGAAAGGCAAAACATACATCAAGCAATTATTTATAATAAGCACTTTGGTTTTACAAATCTTACACTGGCTGGTAAAAAGAATAATACTTTACTTCTTAGTATTGCTAGAAAATTTAAACTTTGTTTTGGTGTGCAGGAGAAATTGCTTGAGGCAATAAATAAAATGAAAGCTTCATCTTCTCCAAATGCTACTTCAGAATAAAAAACAACAACAAAAAAATACCCTTCTCTCTTTCTTCTTCCCATATAAAACATTCCAGGTGACCAATCAATAGAGAAATTGGGTTTACCACCATATGCAAAATCCCAACTACATGACTTGATAATGACATAATATCTGCGCAAGGTGAGTCATACATAAATTACGGCCAGGGATCTTATTTGTCATCTCTGAGGAATCATGGCTAGAAAAGCAACTGCCAGTTGCTTGCACCCAGGCCACAGTAAGCACTGTATGGTGGTGTGGCTGTGCATTGGACCCAAGGATAGGATGTTAGGATGGACAATAGGTCTCTTCTTAATGCCTTGCACCCTCTACAAAGTCTTTTGTTAAGATGTGTGATCAATCAATGATGAACATCATAAATTGCAGTTTCTTTGAATAGCTGTGAAGTTTTCTGCATCATCCAAGAAGAAATATGTTAATAATCTTGCTAATTGGGGCTGTGGAAATATAAACAAGCAATCAAGGGTTTATTGTGGTAAATCATTTCTCAGTTATAGCATAACATACTAAATGTGACTTTTCATTAATAGTGATTTATAAAATTATGTGCTGCATTCTAAAAATCATTTGTAAGAAGATAAAGTAGAGGTGTCTTTATGATTAGTTTTTGGCTTCTGCTCATTAAAAGATTAGGGTTTTGTGTGTCATTGTTAAATTAATACATGGCTCTTTCTTCCTCTGCAATTCATGAGCACCAAACTTTTTTTTTTTTTATGGTCCCAATATAATAGTGTTCTTTATTCAGGAGGAAATACTCTGACATACACTCTTTGACAAGAATAATCCACAAGAATTCCCTGAGAAGACATTGGTATGCAGCATGTGTTAGGTTTTTCATTTTTATTTGGCATCTTCTGACTCAACTAATTATGTTATCACTCAATGTAAACTCTAAAATAGAAAGTGCTCAGTTAAGAAAGAAACAACAACAAAATCCAACCCTAAGTCCTTAAGCTTTTTGCCTGACTTTATAGCTATTCATACCATCTTTAAACAAAATTATGTTTGTACTTTTATACAATGACATCACTTTCACTTCTCTGTCTTTCTCTCTGTATCTCTGTCTCTGTCTCTGTCTCTGTCTCTCTCTCTCCCATCATCTTTATTTGAATTCTTTTTAACTTACCAACATACATACCTTTTATACATACATACACAAATATGCACATAAATATGTGTGAAATGATCACATAACAATAAAAGCATATTTGTATTTTTCATAGCTTCTTATCTCTCTATCTCTCTTCTTTCCGGGCTATTCATGCATCTATTACTCTGGATCGACCTTCTTTTTTCTCTGGAGCATATAGTTATTACTAATCTAAGCAGAATTTGTTGTCCCTTTCTCAATTGCTATTATTCTTAGAGACTTACATGTTATAAATCTTCCATCAAATATATGTACAACTTAAGTTTCTCATCTGTTTCTCAGGCTGTAAGTTACACAGAAATGTTGCCAAATGTAAAAATTAAGTGGTCAAACTTAACATGCATTGAAAAGTATGACAATGAGCATGAGCTACCAGGACACATTTATAACCTCCATAGTACAGCTAGGTAGAAGGGGTGTCACTGTGAGTGTGGGAGCTACTCTTTGTTGTTAACTTGACTACAACGGGTATTTACTAAAAAGCCTCAAAATGGCTGGACACACCTCTGAGGGACTTTTTGCTTAATTGAATCATTAGAAGTAGGAAGACACACTTTTAATCCAGACCTTTTAAGAGAAATAAAAATTGAGAAAAGAGATCCTTTTCCAATTTGGGCCACACCTTCTGCTAGAAGCCTATGTAAAAGACATGGAAGGGGAATTTTTTTTCCCCCTTTGGCCTGCTTCTTCCCACCCACACTAGCAAGTGATTTCCTTCACTGACATTAGACCCTATTTCTCTGGGATTCCAATGAATACTGAAGATCATCTAAGACATCTAGCCTCATGGACTGAACCATTATTAGATTCTTGGACTTTCCATACATAGGTAGCCAGTTTCTGATTGTCAGGACCACAGCCTGTAAGTTATTTTAATAAATCCCATATACACATTCATTATTTAAGTTCTTTTACTCTAGACAACTCTGACTAACATGCACCAATAAAAAAACTAATTGTACTTCAGCTGAGCTGTAAAGTGTATTTCTTGTTTATAGATCAAGAATATGACTAAAGGGCTGCGCAGTCCTGGTAAGGTATAGTTATCTTATGAGTTGACACACTTTCCCACTTCATATAATTTGTAGTTTCTTAAAATACCTAAGGTTCAGGATGCCTGCAGAGGATAGCAGATACCCTGAAACTGGAGTTATGAGTCACTGTGTGTGTGCTGAGAATTGAACTTGGGTCCTCAGCAAGGGCAATGTTGCTCTTAATCATAGGGCCTTCATCCAATCTCCCACTCTTACTTCCTGTCCAGGGGATTATTTTAACTTCCCTCTATCTTCCTCTTCATTGAAAATAAATCTACCTGGAAGTATTTTACTGACTCTGTTTGATTGTAGGATACAGGTTTTTTTTTTTTTTTTTTTTTTTTTTTTTTTTTTTTGCCCTGTATTTGGGTTCCTTCCAATCTATGTCAAAGAATTTGGCCTTTTTCACTATGGTGGAGTTAATTTCATTTATTCTGTGATCAGTTAATCGGGATCAGTCAATCACAGATAATGAAAAGCTGGCACATGATTCTCATGACCTGGTACTTTTATAGTATCCCGAACTAAATGAACTATTCCAAACGTACATAACAATTTTAAAGACATTTGATGACTTCTTTTTTAAAATGTGAGAGAGAAGAGGTTAGTCCCCTGTGCCACTCGTCCTTCCTAATACCAATTTACGTAGCTTTAAATATAAAGGAAAGAGGGTACCCAATTTTTCTGGTTTAAGCTCACAGTCCTTATTAGAGCTGAGCATTCTCTCTCACCTCCTAAGGGAGGATGGTTTAATAATTAGAAAGTTGGTACCATAATCCACCCAGCTGGTCAAAGAATGAAAATTGAGACTCTTCCTCATGACATAAATTATTTGCATTCATCACTGGTTCTTAAAGAATTAATACTTTCATCCTTTTGTGGAAAATTCAAGTGAGGATAGATGGAAAAAAAGAAGGTATGAAAATGAGAATTATGAGAGATGTTGTTTAGATGGTTGATTTTCTACATATTCACATGTATTGCTAAAGCCCTAGTATTAAAATGAAAAATGAGCTTGGGTTTAGAGAAACATTCTCCTAATCTCAGGAAAAAAATTCTAATAGTCACATAGCAAGTAATAGAAAGTTATTCTTTTTCATTTTTCTTCCTTCCTTCTTTCCTTCCCTTCTACCTTTCCCAACTTCCTTCCTTCTTTCTTTCCTTCTTTCCTAGCTTCCTTTCATTCTTCCTTTATTTCCATTTCTTTCCATCCATATCCTTGTTTGTCTGTTTTTTCTTCTTTTCTCTTGCCTCCCCTTGCTTATTCATCTATTGAAAACGTGAGCTTGTCCAAACCTTAGGAATACAACAAAAAAGGGGGGCTTCATCTCCCCCTTTGTGGCATTTATAATATATCAGAAGAAATAGAGATATATAACAAGTACCATAAAAGGCTATTGTAGTATATATGTGATCTGCTCTAGTGTTTGGCAGATCTGTTTTTTATTATAATATTAAAACACATATATTATTTTGGATATAATTTTGAACATTTAGCTAAGGGGAAATTTAGTCTTCCTGAGGCTTCATAGGTCAGACAACTAACTAGTCTCCTATAACAAAGTAATAAATAAGAATAAGAGTGTGAAGTATGTGAAAAATTATGTTGATGATAGAGATTAAATAACTCATACCCAGGGAAGACATTTATTTTTAAGTCATTTGAGAAGTCTTAGACTTTAGTCTAAGAAAAATGGGAAGCTACTAAAGGGTCTTAAGAAATAATTGTATTGATTTTATTTTTCTCTTTTTAACATCACTGGGAGTTCGAATGAACCCGAGACAGGATACATTGAATGAATGATGGGAATTAATAGAAAGCAATTGCAGTATTCTGGATAAAGCCACAATGGTGGAAATAAGAGCTGGATACCTGACAGCAGAGTTGGAGAAAAGTGGATAAACTGAAGAGCAGCAGAGAGATAAAATTGTTAACTAGTCACTTTCTGTTATTATGACAAAATACCTAAAGCAAGTGGTTTGAAATGCGGTGTGAGAAATTCTGCTGTAGGTCTAAATAAATCAGGACTAAAGATCACACCTGAGGGCTCTTGCCCGAGTAAAGGTGTGCATCTCTTTTCAGCCAGGAAGCAGAAAGAGACCGAGGAAGTGGTCTGTGATCAGACACATATTTCAAGGGCTTGGAACAACGTTCATTAGAAGACACTTGGTTACTCTGCATAGCATTCTGGACTTGTATTATTCGTGCTGTATGTGTAAACAAACCTCTTTGATGTGACCTCACAGATACATGCAGAGCTGTATATTGGAGGTGATGCTTGTTGATAGTCAATATTAACCATAACAATGTAGAATAAGATATCAAACCATGATCCAAAAATATTCTCTTGTTTTATTTGTTTATGTCAGATATCTTGCAATTGTAACTCAGACCACAGGAATTAAAAACGACAGTCTGCTTTGTCTGTTTCTTGATTCCTTAATAGTCTGTAGTGTAGAAGGAGAGTGAGCTCAGAACTACCGCATTTTAGCAGTTTTTAGAAAATAAATTGCAGTTGTATTATTGTTTCTATGGCTATGATAAAATATCACTAAAATAACTTGAGGATGGAATGGCTTATTTTGTCATACAATTTGCATCCCACCATTCAGGGAAGACAGTGCAGAAAATCAAAATGGGAACTTGGAGTCAGGAACCGATACAGAGGCTGTATAAGAGTCATGCTTACTGGCTTATTTCTATTGGTCTGCTCATCCTCCTTTCAACCCAGGACATCCAGGCAATATCATCACCACCCACCATGATCTGGGCCTTCCCATATCAATCATCAATTAAGAAATGTCTGACAGGTTTTCCCCCAGGCTGATTTGGATGAATGTTTCCATGATTGAGGTTTTTTCTTCCCAAATGTCTCTAGCCTGTAGTCATTTGACAGAAATCTAGGTATAGTCCTTTATACCATATATGCATAAGTATCTAGTCCTGTATAACACATGCACATACATATACATTACAGAAATTGATCCCAGCCCTTCTTACCATTATATTATTTAAAGAATATCTTTCAAGTAACACAAACCTTTATGAAGTTACACGTAGTAGTCTGATTATTCTTCATGCTTTGAATTTATTTTTCTTGCGTTTTGCTTATTTTTTGTTGCTTTTTGCATACCCTAATTTTTCATTTCAGATGCTACTGCAGCTTTCACCCCTCTAAATATGACATGTTTTTTTATTCAATATCTCTACCTAGCTTTTGAGATACTTGGAATTCAAGTATACCAACTGCCTTGCTGTCCTTGATTCTCCTAATTCTTATACCCGTGTCAGTGTTAAGTCAATCTTGATTGATAGCCTCCCTGATTTTGTCTTCTTGCTTCACAGCATGATTGAATACTAGACCTCATGGATTTTCCTGGTTGAGTGACTATTTTCATATTTCCATAAATACTTCTAACTTGTATGCACTTAACTTCCACAGAGAAAGAGAGTTTAGGGTCTTAAAGTCATAATTTTTTATGTAGTTCCCGGAAAATAGCTCTTCTAAGCCTACCGATTCCTGGGTGTAAAGACTTCTGAGAATGATACCTGATGGTATATAAGCTATGGCTTTTCCTAACTAGCCATAAAGAACAGGTACTTTTTACTGGTTCTGTATAAATATTAAAAACCATTCCCTTTAATTTTTCAGGATGGTTCTTTCAAAGGCTGTGGCAGTTTCTTCAAATGCACACAGTATTCCAATGAACAGTCAGTAGGGAACTTTGGCATAACTGAGAATATTTCTGTCTTCTTTGTGGTATTGTTATGAACTCTAGGCTGTCTGTTCTGCTCTCAAGCATCCATCTCATGAAGCATCTTCCAGATCCTCATCCCCAAGCTGTGACCCGAATGTTGACAGGGCTTCCTTAATTTCCTTTTCATCTATTTGGGAGAACCATCTTTGGACAATGGCCAGTGCCTAGTATTTCATGGTTGACATTAAATCCCCCCACTGTCTTCCCAGCTCAGCTGGAAACTAACTTGTAGATGCTGTTCACAATCAAGAGGGCCTTTAGGAAGATTTAGAAACTAAACACAATTATATAGAAAATAATATATATATATATATATATATATATATAAATGATTGCTGTTATGCCAGATGTCTGTAATCCAATATATGGAAGACTGAAAACACAGGATCAGTTCAAATTCTAAACCAGCCTTAGCTATAGAGATCCTATTTCAGAACAAAACACAATTCTCAGTTTGAATATTGAATCAACTTGTGACTGACACACACACACACACACACACACACACACACACACACATATATATATATATATATATATATATATATATATATATATACCTACATGTATGTGTACATGTTAAAATTATATAATTAAAATATATCCTCCTACTCTGGCCAAGAATTTATTTTAATGAATGAGAAATGTATTTCTAATCATGTGGACAAAGAAAACTAAGAAAAAATACAAACTTGAACACCACGGAAATGTCTGTCATTTAATAAGTACCATTAACTTCCCAGCAGAATGTTCCTCACTTTCATCCTCCGGAATTCATTTATATTAGAACTGTTCTTAGATTTTAAAGACTTTTTTTTTTTTTTTACTTCATTCCACTGAGGAGAGGTTTTGAGTTGCCTCTGTCAAATAACTTTTTTTTTATTTTTGATCAAAGGCACAGTGTAACTAATAGAATATTGAGTTAGGTGGAATGACAAATCTTGTGAAATACTTCAATTGTTTTAGGAAATGCTACCTTCCCAAATGAGAGTTAATTTACTTGTATTTGTGAATGGAATTATGCAGAAATACCTGAAAGATTATTTATCTCTGACAAGTTTTCAACAGAAGTTTTTATACAGGTAAGCTTACATTCACATTAATAATTTTATGTAAAAGCAATAACTTTCCAGTAAAAGAAAACCTTTAGCATTCAATATGAAGAACAGCATCATAGATTTTTTTACATGCCCTTTAAATAGTAAACCATAAAAAATAATTGAATGGTAAACTATTTAGTGGCTAACATGTACTAGTACAAGTTGTAGAAAATAAAAAGCATCAAGCTAGAATGAGAAATATGCAGAAGGCTTAATTCTTATTTTTAAAAAGTCAGTTTTAAGCTGCTTAAAATGGCTTAAACAATTCACTGTTACAAAAAC
Source organism: Micromys minutus (assembly GCF_963924665.1). Lineage (NCBI taxonomy): Eukaryota > Metazoa > Chordata > Mammalia > Rodentia > Muridae > Micromys > Micromys minutus. The sequence continues at coordinate 25,317,543 of NC_137976.1, read as the reverse complement.
TCAGTGTTACAAAGATAAAACAGGGAGTTCTTTTTTTTTCATTTTTATTGGTTATTTTATTTATTTACATTTCATATGTTATCCCACTTCCCAGTTTCCACTCCACAAGCCCCCTATCCCCTCTCCCACTCCCTGTCTCCCATAGTTGCCTATCCACTCCCACTTCAGCGCCCTAGCATTCCCCTACTCTGGAAGCCTCCTTAGGACCAAGGGGCTTCCCTCCCTGTGATGCCCACTAAGGTAATCCTTTGCTACATTTCTAGCTGGATCGATGGGTCCCCCCATGAATACTCTTTGGTCGATGGTTTAGTCCCTGGGAACTTTGGGGGAGGGGTCGGTCTGGTTGGTTGATATTGTTGTTCTTCCTGTGGGGTTGCAAACCCCTTTGGCTCATTCAGTCTTTGCCCTAACTCCTCTAATGGCGTAGGTAAGCTCAGTCATGTGCTTGGTTGTATACATCTGCATCTGTACTACCAGAGCATCTCGAGGGACAATTATACCAAGCTCCTGTGGGTAAGCACTTCTTGGCATCAGCAAAAGTGTCTGGATTTGGTGTCTGCTGATGGGATGGATTCCTTGGTGTGGCAGTCTTTAGGAAAAAAAAATGAGGCAGGGGGAGTTCTTATTGAAATTCTTTTCAGAGTCAATAATCTGGAAAATATGATCTTAAATGTCAAAAATTAATTCTTGCAATCTAAGATATTTATCTGTTATTCTCTATATTTCATTTAAGTCCGTGTTTCAAACTTTTAAGCATGTAGCCTAAAGACAGTCACCTTTCTTCATTCCCCGCCCCCCAGTGAAGATCAAGTTATCTGCAGAGTACAAAATTGTAATTAAAAATTTTTAGTTCAGTGCCAGGCACACATTGTTCCTTTAATGAATCAGATTATCTCAACTCTGTAAGGATTAATTGGGTACTTGTAGCAGTTCCTTTAAATGTCTCTGAGCACTCTGCCACCAGATAACTAAGTGGCACCCTTACAAACTCAAAGAGTTAACAGAAGCTCAGGAAATCCATTACACTTAATTCTATCAGAAGAGACAGGAAGTTTTGATTAACTACAGCATTAAAAATTATTGTAGTTTTTCATTTAAACATTAACTACAGATTGAGTAAGGGCTGAATATCATGGGGGAAAATAGATAGCAAGTAAAACACTTTTTTTTACACCTTTATAATACATGATTTTAATTTCTCTACAAAATCAGTAAATATTAAGATTTTAACAGAGGTTGAAGGACTCTAGGGGCTTTAGCCAGACTTAATCCCACTGCTTCAGGTGAGGGCTAGGTCAAGTTCCATTCTCCACCCACAGTTCTTGGGAGGAACAGCAACATTCTTGAAAATCCACAGAATGTGCTGACTGATAATTACCTGACCTTCTGATCCCATGGCCCTGTCACATGCTTGTTAGCCAATAGATTCAAAGGCTAACACACTTAGCCAATAAATTTAAATTAAAACCTTATAAAGTAACCTGTACCCCTAAAGAGTATAAAAACTGCTTGCAACAGCCTTCTGGGGTTCCCTCTCCTCTGGATGTAGGCCACCCTAGTGCACTGGACAAATAAACCTCTTGCACTTGCATCGATCCCTGATCTCTCGTCTCACTAATGGGAGCCTCAATTAGATACAACTCAATTTTGGGTCTTACAAGATGATAGTATCATTAAAATGCATTTTTCAGTAATTTTTACTTGAAGAAGGGTTTTCAAGAGACTACAGAGTTCTCATATGCTTTTAATCTAACTTCTTATGCTAGCAATTGCTACATGCATATTTAACAAGATAAAGAACCTAAGGGTTGTATAATCTACTGGTATTCTTCTGTCTTCTGAAATACATCTTAGGATGCTGTTCCATAGTCTTTTTCTGTGCCTAGTCTTCAGTCGTTGGCAGCCTCCCTATCTCTCTTTGCTTTCTGTTCATACTGTTGGTGGGCTGTAAGTATAGTGGACAGGGATTTCACACAATCTCTTTTAACTTGCCGTTGCACATTATCCCATGATTAGAAATTCCTCTTAGGAATGAGTATCTTAAAGGAAAAATGCATATCTCCATCACATCCTATGAAGGGAGTATAAACTCCAAGTATGATGCTGTTATAACCTTGACTGGCTAATGTATACTCAGAAAGATTATTACATTGTTTCTCTTTCCATATTCCATTATTTGAAAGTATGTAGCTAAGTCTAACCCATATTGAAGCAGAAGAGATTAAACACTACCTGAAAAAGGAGAGTATAAATTATTCGGAAAATTCTAAGAAAGGAAGATTTTCCCTTTATCTCCTTGTGAAGGTTTGTATATGCTTGGCCAAGGGAGTGGCACAGTTGGAAGGTGTGGCCCTGTGGAGCAACTATGGCCTTGTGGGTGTTGGCTTTAATTTACCTTGCCCTTGCTGCCTTGCAGTCAGTCTTCCATTAGCAACCTTCAGATGAAGATGTTGAACTCTTAGCTCTGTCTGTACCATGCCTGCCTGAATGCTACCGTGCTCCCACCTTGATGATAATGGACTGAACCTCTGAACTTGTAAACCAGCTGCGATTTAAAGTTGTCCTTATAAGAGCTGCCTTGGTTATGGTGTATGTTCACAACAGTAAACGTTAACTACAACAGTAAAATCTTGTGCTTTTTTTGTTTGTTTTGTTTTTTTGTATTTTTAACCAGTCATTTCTAGAAACATGTTTAGGTTTGTAGTTTTCAAAACCTTCTTTAATAAGTGTACTTAAATGTCTTAATCTCTCATCTAGCCCACCACCCACCAGAGGTAGTAGATAGGTAATGTTAATAGAGTAAAAGAAGATGGAGACCTATTTAGAAATAGTTTGTTAGGGCCAATCCAATCTGCGTTATCAGGATATCAGAAGTTCAGTATACATGAATCAGCAGCACTAGCTTGGTGTAGTCACAAACAACATTCATGAATCAGTAAGGGAAATTTGATCCAGAAGAAATTGCAAGGCTTCATCAATCAGCCCATAAGTCTATAGAAGCCACAAGAAACTGTTGGAACACCATCAGAGGTTCTTTGGTGGGTTTCTCATGACAAGTGATGACCGGCAAAGAGTAGTATGGTGAATTGATCCACTGTCTGTTGCACCACATTTTTACCCTTTCCAAACATTCAAGTGTTCTGTCAAGAGTCCGCTTTAGCAAAACATCACATCCCCTTTTTCCAGACAGCTTCCAGAAAAACATCCTATGTCTGTTCTCCAATAAACATCCTTCCACATGTCTGCTTCAGCAAAATCTTTTCATAAGACAGTTTTCAGAAAAGTATGTGTGTAAGTTTTAAAACTGTGACCCTTGAGAGGAAATTCTGCTGTCATTTTTTAAAACTAATTTAATTTCTAATTTCATTTGAAAAAATGCATCCTTATATTCATGGACAAATTGAGTTTCCACTCTTATCAAAGTTTATTTTCTGCAGTAGATGGAAACCTACAACTGGTCAAAGTGAAGAAAAGAGCAAACTGGAATCTCAAATCTAACTGAGGCATCTAAAATGCAACTTCTGCACTAAAAACTACAAGAACATCACAGATGAGGGGACAGAAAGGTGTAATAGTCAGAGGACCAGGACATATGCTGTGAGGTAGTATTTTTTATATATGATATGGAAGCCATACCTAAAATGCTTTTAAAAGAATGGCCACTTAAAGACCCAAGTGATAGCAATGAGGATAGAGTAAACCTCACAGGGCCCCACCCCTCAGTACTTAACTACAGGTAATTAATAGCTTCCCAGAGGGGATGATTAGCCTTTTCAAGGGATAGGTCCCCTGATGGTTATTCAATGCCAAATGGTCTACCTAAATGTATATACATGCAAACAACAACATATGGACTCAACAGGTTGTGTGTGTGTGTGTCCTGTATACTCATACATAATAAATTTGAGAAAAAGGTGGGGCATGGAAGGGATTTGATGGTAGAGGGTTCAAAATGACTTAAATATAGTACTCATATATGAAATTCTCCTTAAATTAAACTAAAAATAAAAACATTTTCTTTCTTAAAAAACAAACAAAACCAAATGAACCATACAAAAAAAAAACCAAGCAAACACACACACACACACACACACACACACACAGAGAGAGAGAGAGAGAGAGAGAGAGAGAGAACATTAAACCTAGGGTTATCTTATACCTATTTTTACCTGACCTTAGAGTTAGCTATTCTTTGATTTAAAATGATGATTAGAAACAAAAATGAATAGACTTCTTATTGTGTTATTTCTCTTTCCATTGATGTAAAAATAGACACCTGGATGAAGGCAACATATAAAAAATATTTAATTGGGGACTCACTTAGAGGTTAAGAGGGTGAGTCCATGAACATCATGGTGGGGAGTTTCTCCGAAGACAGACAAATCTGCTACTGAAGCAGTAACTGAGATCGATATGTGTTCCACAGGCATGAGATGGACAAGGGAAGGGAGGAGCATGTGGAGGTATGCGTGAGTACTAATGCAGAATGCTATTTGTCTTTGACACCACAATGCCCACCCTCAGTTACATAGTTACTACAATAAGGCCACATCTCCTAATCCTTCTCAAATAGCTTCACCAACTGGCCACTAAATATTCAAATATACGAGCTTAAGGAAGCCATTCTCATTCAGAACTCCACATTGGGACACTAAGAGTATCTTTAATTTCTTTCTTTCTTTTTTTCTTTTTTAATTGTTTGGAAGACTCAGAACAAGAATCTATGCATTATGCAAACTGACATTTGCACACATAGACACATATGCACCTGGTTTTCAGTATTTGTTTTTCAAGTGTGCACATTTGCATTTCACCAATATCTATACTTCTCTCTGTTTTATTCAGCATAGACTGCCTCTGCTACCCTACTGCTTGTTTATAACTTCTCTCTCCGATGGAGAAGCCTGGTGTTGATTATCTACAATATACTCACTTACTTTTCCAACCATGATGTACAAATGAAGTTGTTTTAGTGCTCCCAGCCAAGTAGGTAAAAACTAAATGTTGGTAAATTCAGTAAGTCTAAAACAGCTTTATCTACAGTTCTTTATTTTTTCTTTTAAAATCTAATATCCAGACAAAATGTTGATTTTTAAAGTTAATTCAGGTCCCTCTCTCTCACTTTTTTTGCATTAAATAATGTAGTATGATATTCAATTTTTTGTCAAAGTATAGCTTAGTGAGAGACTCTTTGCCTAGCATATGTGAGGTTTGGGCTGGTTCTTAAGTACTCAACCAATATAACAAACAGAAAAGAACTTGACAGTTCTCTTGTATAAGATGTACAAGATACAGTTAAGTTCGTCATCTCCAACTTTTCTAAATTAGTGAGTCACTTTGAGTTAGTTCTCTTCCACTGATGATCTTAAAAGCATCACAAATTTATTTTAAAGTCTAATGTAAAAAGATGTGTTAGTTTAAAGTTTACCAAAACAAATCTATAACTTAAGTGCCTTGAAACAACAAAAACTTATTTTCTCACCGTTCTGGCCCAAAGTTTGAAATCAAAATATTGTCTGTGCTATTCTTTCTCTAGAGACTTCCTTGGGGTTTTGACTTGCCAATCACTAGTTTTCGTCACATTGCTGCATGTCCTCTGTCCTCTTCTTTATAGCCACATAACTTCTTTCATCAGCATCCAGGATGCCATCCCCTTAAGGACACTCTTTTTTATAAATAAGGGAACTGCCACAGGCTCTGAGAATTAGGATATGTTTGGAACTCTTGCAGAATGATCAATGTCAAGTTGATTTTTGTCAAATTAATACAAAGTTAGACTTAATTAAGAAAAGGGAACATCAGTCGAGAAAATGCTTTTAGCACAGTGGTTTTCAACCCCTTTGGCAAACCTCTGTCTCCAAAAGTATTCACACTACAGTTATGAAATAGCAACAAAAGTAATCTTATGGTTGGGATCACCGCAACACGAGGAACAGAATGAAGAGGCTGCAGCATTAGGAAGGTTGAGAATCATTTTCTAGGAGATTACCTATAGGTAATCTTTCTTTATTAACTACTGATGAAGGACTACCCAGCAGCATTTTGGTGCAGGTGGTCATGAGAAAGCAGTGGAAAGGCACCCAGTAGACAATACCCCTCCATGATCTCTGCTTTAGGTTGTGCCTCCAGGTTCCTTCCTCGAGTTCTTGCTTCTACATGGAAGACAACTACATGAAGAAATAAACCCTTTCCTTCTTATGTTCCTTTCAGGCAGTGTTTTATGACACAAAACAAATCAAAATAACAAAGAAAACCATGTGACCTGCTAAGGTTCAAGTCAACAGTTGCAGGATTTGTTTTTATCCCTTGTGCTAAGTTCCCCACATGTAGCTTCCATCTTCTTGCTCTGTGTCTTAACTTTTATGTGATAAATTCTCTCCATTGACCTGAAACCACTTTTTAGGTGCGTGGTTTCTTCTACATTGGCTTTCCGAGAATCTGAGCTCCATCTAAACAGTACTAGTTACTAGTACTATTTAAAATTTATGCATAGACCTAAAATGTGTCCTGTCTACAAGATATGCAGGCACAAAGACAAAGCAGAAATGGAGGGAATGGCCAACCAATGACTTAAACTGAGACCCATCCTATGAACAAGAACCAGTCCCTGACACGTTTAATGATGCTCCCTTATGCTTGTCTAGCTTAACTTCCCTTGAGATGCTCGATCCAGTAGCCGATGGAAAGAGGTGCAGAGACCCACAGCTGAACACTAGAAGGAGGTCAAGGAGTCTTATGGAAGAGCTGAGGGGAAAGGTTTTGGGACCTGAGGAAGATAGGGACTCTACAGAAAGATCAACAAATCCAACTAAACCGGACACTTGGGGGCTGAACCACAAACCAAAGAGCAGGCACCGGCTGGACCTAGACTCCCTGAACATATCTAGCATATGAGCAGCCTGGTCTCCATGTGGGTGCCTCCAAAATATGAATAACAAGAGTGGAGCCTGTCCTTGAATCTGTTGTCTGCCTTCCTTTGGGTCTCATTTCCCTAACCGGGCTGCCTTGTCTGGCCTCAGTGAAAGAGGATACTCCTAGTCCTGCAGTGACTTGATGTGTGGTGTGTGTGTGTGCATGTGTGTTAGCTAGAGGGGCCTTACCCCTTCTTAAACAAAGAACAGGAGAAATGAATGGGGATAGGATCTGGGTTAGGGGGTACTGGGAGGAGCAGAGAGGTGGTATTGAGATCAAGTATATAAATAATTTTAATGAAAGTATATACAATAAATAAAATAAAATTATGCATACAATTTTTCTTTAAATGATTATAAAATACTCTATATTATATTGATATTTGAATTTCCTTACTATTTTATTTTATTTTTTGAAAGAAAACCACCGGCTGAATATTTATTACTTTAATGAATATTTAATAAGGACATGTTGAGGTAAATATTAAAAGGAATTGGCTTAACCTTTTATTGCCCCCACCACTCCTGTCTCATCTAGTGTAGCTGAGCACATGGACTCTGTCACTCGGTCCAAAATCTGCCCTCTCCACATAGTCCCCTTCCCGGGCGGTTCAGTCTGCCCGCCCTGTTGTTTCTGTCCTGGGTGGATACGACCACCCTACCCTGCCCTGTGGTGTTTCCTTCCTCCTTAACCTGACACTAACATGACTCAAAAACCTGGTAGCTTTTCAAGCAGGTTTATATACTACATTCTCAATCCACAAACCCTCTACACAAAAAGATTACATCTAATGGACAATGATACAAACTGCCCTTCTACATGAGATAAAAGGACCTATAGAATCACTTAAAAATATCCATATCTATCTATCGCCAATTAAGTCCACCTGGATCTAGGTCCTCCTCCAGCTCCATCTTTAGTGAGCTACCTGGGAAGGGAACCATGTGGAGAGAGCAGCTTGTGGTGTGACAGAGTCTGTGTGCTCGAAGTGACACCTCCAGGGCCAATAAAAGGTTAAGCCAATTCCTTTTAATATTGACTGCAACAGGAAAACACTTCTGAAAATGTGAACATTGACTGAATAGTACAGAATCACAGAAAGGAGTAGTTCCTGGCCCCAAATGATTTCCAAAAGCCCCTGAGGCACGTTTTCAAAGTTCGGATCCTAGGGATGATCCCTAGTCTGTTATATCAGAATTTCCTCTCTCAATGACCGTAACTCACTTAATATCCTACTTAGATAGTGAGCCCCAACTGATTTGCTGAGAATGCATCTGGGCATCACCTGGGCTTACCCCAGGCTGGCAGCATAATGGCCACACCTAGGTAACATCTCTTGTCTTTGAGGTCATGGTTCACTGAGCAGAGCCTAAGGGAAGAAGCAGCTAAAAGAGAGGCCCGTGCTTCATCATCAAGGAGAAGCCTTCCTCCACTGAGGATTTTTAACCCCTGTCATTTCCCCGAAGCAGAAGCCTGCTCCACAGAGTCCTACTTCACACAAGAACACTCAGTGGCTGCTCCTGACACCCGAATGTTTCATCGCAGTCCCTAGTAGGTTGGAGGAGTAATATTGGATTTCATTTGCCATCCTTGAGGCTCAGCTGAAATCATGTAGGAGCCAGAAAATACCATGTGCCCACTGCCTCTCTCTTATGTGTGCACATGCGAGAGTGAATGCATGGATGCAGGAATGCGTGAGTGTGTGTGTGTGTGTGTGTGTGTGTGTGTATGTGTATGTGTGTGTGTCTGCTAGATGCCTTTCTGACACACATGAAAGCATGGCCACTTGGGCCCTCAGTGCAGGGGAGTTGAGTTTAAAGGTGACACTGTTCTTCAATAATGTGGGTTTCTTTCTCTTTGAATGGGGCGGGGCATGCACAGGCCTTCTTTAGTGTATCCAGTAGAGCCCTGGCCAACATGACCTAAGCAGAGGACAGTATCATCAGAAGAGTTTCAAGTTGAAGGTAGACTTGTGCATAGGACAGAGACTGTAGACAGTTCTCTTGGGGCTGTGGGCTGCTTGGAGGTTTTGTGCCTTCCCTTTGGAACTGACCTCTTTCCCCCATGACTCTTGAGACCTCTGTAACATTCAATAAGCAGAAAGTCTGCCTGTGAGCTCAGAGAAAGTGAGAGCCCCTCATCTTTGTGTGGACACGATTTGAGAGCAGCCCCCTCAGTGGGGCTGGCTCTGACCATACAGGTCTCATGACAGAATAGCAATACTTGCAAATAAAGAGCCCAATAAACTAGAACTATGTAACTTAACAAACCTGGGCTGAAGCTGGAGGCCTGCATCTCATACTCTGGAGGTGTGGCTCACTGGTTCATGATTTTACTGAATGCAGCTTGGATGCCATGAGGTCATGTTTTGGCCAGCTCCTTCTCTTAGAGACAAGGTCAGGGATAGGGTAGGACACTGCTGGTACACAAGCTCCCTGCCTTCCTGCTCCTCAAGAAGACAATATTTATTGCTCCATAGTAAAACACAGAAAAGCACAGGTTCCCAGAGACATTCAGTTCCATCCTAGGTCCTCCTTGAAGAAGCTTGGTAGCTCTGGGCAGGGTGCCTGTGCTGCTATTACACATTGTGGAGCATCTAATAGAACAAGAGATGTAAGGATACTGAAAACCATGATAGGATGCAGGAATGCAAGGTTAAGGAACCACAGTGATGCTCAGAGGTTGAAGAGCCACGGGTACCTTTAGGACATTCACACACAACCATTGGTAATAAAGAAAAAGCCCCACACTGTCCATCTTTAGAACTGTACTGTGTTCATGCTGAGACCCTCAGCAAGGCCTGGGGTTTCCTAAAGGGCTAGCAGCAGATCAGGTTTTATAGGTCTTTCCACTCTTAACTGCCTGCAACTCTGTGCTAGGTTACTCATTTGTTTGAGAAGGGATCCATCTATGATGAGCAGGCAGACCTTAACACCCCTGGGCTCAAGGGCTCCTCCCACCTCCCACCTCCCAAGTAGCTGAGACACTTGAAATCTGCCAGCTCTTCTCTGTTTGACTCTCCTCTGAGTCCCTCAGGTCTGAAAGGTTCCAGGGACAGAACGGCCTGCTTGAAGAGGCAAACTTGGAGCCCATAACCTGCAGAAACAGCTCTTCAGCCCGTGCGGTCTGAGTCAGCACCTACTGCCTGGCAGAACAAATTCCTCCACTGGACTCATTTTCTAGTTTACTTAAGTATCAGTCTGAAAGCAGAGCCCCAATTGGAATGGGAACACATTTCATCTCAGAATGAGGCTGTCTTGTTCAAAGCAGAACAAGGGCTTCCCTGGTTTTCAGACTAGAGTAGCTTTAAGGGATAGAAACATTGTTCTTGATCCTTTGTCCCATGAGCAACGGGACTCAGAGTGACCTGGGCATATGGTAAAACCTGACGGTTGTGTCCAGTGGCTTCATGCAACAACCTGGAGTATCCAGTTCACTGGTCTCTGGTTTGGGTAATAGATGTTGGGAGGGCTCCTTTCTCTTTCTTTCCCTCCCCCTCCTCCTACTTTTTTTTTTTTTTTTGTTTGTTTGTTTTGTTTTGTTTTGTTTTGTTTGGATAAAGAATGGCTGTAGCTTAAAAAAAATTGGCAGAATTCCTTTATGACTCCATCTGAGCCTAGCATGTTTGTTTGTTTTAAGCTGGAAGATTTTTTTTATTACTATAGGAATCTCTTTCTTTGTTTTGGGTCTGTTTAGGGTGTTGACGTCTTAGTTTATTTATTTATTTGATTTGGCTGAATCTAGAAATTTATTCATTTCTTTTATTTTTTTTTCCTTTTTATTGGATATTTTATTTATTTACATTTCAAATGTGATCCCATTTCCCAATTTCTCCTCTGGAAACCTGGAAACCCATATATCATCCTCCCTTTCCCTGCATCTGTGAGGGTGCTCCCCACTCTCCCACTCCCACCTCCCCACCCTGGCATTCCCTGGGGCATCAAGCCTTCACAGAACCCAGGGACTTCCCTCCTGTTCATGCCCCACAAGGCCATCCTCTGCTACAAATACAGCATGAGCCATGGGTCCATCCATGTGTACTCTTTGGATGGTGGTTTAATCCCTGGGCACTCTGGGAGAGTCTGGTTGGTTAATATTGTTGTTCTTCTTATGAGTTGCAACTTCAGCTCCTTTAGTCCTTTCTCTAACGCCTTCATTGGGGACTCTGTTCTCAGAGCAATGGTCCTCTATCATCGTCATGAGATGTGTTTTTAAATCTGAGTCTTGCTTTTCTGGTTTGATGGGGTATCCAGGACTTGTTGTAGTGGAAGAACTGGGTTCTGATGATGCCAAGTAGTCTTGGTTTCTGTTGCTCATGTTCTTGTGCTTGCCTCTCACCATCTGAATAACTCTAGTTTTAGTTGGTCTTGCTGCCTTTGACTGGAACCTGTCCTTCCACTGAGCTTGTGAGCCTGTGATCTTAGGTGTGTCAGCACTCCTGGAAGACCAGCTCTTTCTGGACAGGATTTGTGTCTGGAGAGCTGTGCCACAGGGTTAACTCAGGGGTACAAATGTAGACTGGAAGAATATTTATTTATTTTTATTTTTATGATGGTCATTATAAAATAGATTTGAAGACTATCAGCTCTACAGAAATTGTGCCTGGGTTCAAATATTTAGACCTTTCTTGAGCATACAGTCTTGTTCAGTGCTTTCTATGCCTGAGGTTTTCCCATAAGCTTACTGAAGACCTTACGCAAACAGAAGAACATACTGGGTAGGGCAGAGTCTAGGATGGAGGGAGACTGCATCAACAGCTCTCTGTCTGAGCAATCAGGGCGGTTCTCTCCGGATAACACCTCACTGATAAGCCTAACTATCCATCCGTTCTCATATTAGCCCAGACCTAAAATGTTTGCAGAATTTCGAGGGAAAATCTACAAGTGCTGAAAATTTCAGGTACAAAACACTCACCACAGATAATATACAGGCATAAGGAAGAGTGTAACAGAGTGAACTAAAAATTGCCATTTTAGAATCAGGAAAATTGGTTCAGTTCTAAGGGAGAAACCCTGCTGTTTGGAGGATTTGTTCACCTTTAGGTCACTGCTTCTCATTCAACTTGGGACAAAAGTAATTGAAAATCACTGTCGTTAAAAAAACTCTTCCAGGCCAACTTAGGAAAAAGTTGTTTGCCTCACTTGGGTTTCAGGTGGCAAACTCCACATCACAGTGAACATTCATCACATGGCATTTAAGTATTTAAGCACTAACTTCCCAGTTTTCTGAGAGGATTGGCAGCTGACAGAGGGAGTGTGTAGCAATCTCGCCTCTGCTAAATTTAATATGGATATAAGCAATCGTACCTCATAAATCCTACTGAAAAGTTGATACAGTGGGAGACTGGGTAATCACATTTAAGTCTCAACTTGAAATTATTTTACACTCTAAATACCTTAATGGATCATATCCAAGGATTACATACTAACACAAAATTTTGCTAAGTCATATGTGTAGTAGACACTTCAAAATTTCAATTTCATATTAAATTCTTAATAATAAACAAAATTTTCATCTTGCTTCTTTTGTATGTGTGTGCCTGCTAACTAGAACTATAAGAAATAATACTGTATTATATAGATACAGGGCTGAGAATTATGGATTTTTATAAACTAGTGATTATCTAGCACTAAAAGCACAGTTAACCTTCATATAGCACCTACTGTGTGTTAGATATTATCCTACCAATAAGTCACTAAACATCATATAAGGAACATACTCTGGAAAGCCAAGGGACAGAGAAGTTGAGCGATTTCCTAATGTTTTAAACGGCAGAAAAGATAAATCAGGCAGTCAGATCACACCTTTTTATTTTTAACTAACAATCTTCCTTGTTCAGTCATAACACAGACAAAATCCAAACATCCCAATCCAAAAACATTGAGTGTGGAACCAAACTGAGAATTCATGACAGAGAAAACTCTTGAATGGCTGAGAAGCACTTAAAGAAATGTTCTAAATCCTAACCGATCAAGAAAATGCAAATCAAAATGGCTCTGAGATTCTATCTTATACCAATCAGAATGGCTAAGACCAAAAACTCAGGTGACAGCACATGTTGGCCAGGATGTGGAGAAAGAGAAGCACTGCTCCATTGCTGGTGGGATTGAAAACTGGTACAACCACTCTGGAAATCAATCTGAAGGTTCCTCAGAAAATTGGAAATAGAGATACCTGAAGACACAGCTATATGATTCTTGGGCATATACCCAAAAGATGACCCACCATGCCACTGGGGCAATTGTTCCACTATGTTCTTAGTGGCTTTGTTTGTGATAGCCAGAAGCTGTAAAAAACCCAGATGTTCCACAACAGGAGAATGGATATAGGAAATGTGGTTCATTCACAGAAAGGAATTCACTACTCAGCTATTAAGAATGAGAACATCATGAGTTTTGCAGGCAGATGGATGGAACTAAATTGCAAATTTCCTAACCATCCTACTAATCAAGTCTGTGTGGTATCCTCAGCAATAAGTTTCTTAGTCTTGCTGATGTTTTATTTACCTGTGAATATAAAATCTAAGCTTCATTCAAATATTTAGATTCAACATAGACAATTGGGAAATGGCAAACAAAAATCCCAAGGTGGTCACCATATAGGGTAGCATTTTTGTTTTATGCATTGAAATGGCTGCATGACTAAGTATCTGTCACCTTCTCCCAATTAGCCAATGGCCCAGGGAAGATATTACAATTTCTGAAGGTAGCACCTCTGAGGCAGGAATATGGGTAGGCCCTGTGGTCAGCTGTATGCATTGCTGTAGGTCATGTCTGCACAGAAGGAACTTGCCTATACACAGAAATAATTATAGTGGGAAAAGACACAGCTATTCCCTCTTGCATTAACCTCTGGTTTGTTTGGAAAAATGGGGTCAGGGGAGAGAAAGAAGGAGATAAAGATGTTAGTACAAATTACATCTGTACTAGATTTTTTTTCCCTGGGATTCAAAAATTTGCAACCCATGGGAATAACAGAATGAAGAGGAGGAAGAAGGTAGGAGCGATACAGAAGGTATTCTTCAGGTCCAACTTCTAATACAGTGGAAAAAAAGAATCCCCAATACAGAATAAGATGTGGTTCTTAATGACGGAGTACAAGAAAATATAACAATCGGGGAATTCTGCATATCTGAACTGCTTGAATTAGGGCTTCTCCATGTGTGCATGTGTGAGGGCTTCTCCATGTGTGCATGTGTGTGGTTGTGCTAGTGTAGACACTTGTGATGGAAAGAAGTTGAGATGTGCCTTTTTCATTTGCTTTTCTACTTGATTCAAGTTATTTTGTGTATGCGTTTTATTCACGTATGAATGTGCATGACATGTGTGCAAAGGTCAGAAGAGGGCAACAAATGCCCTGGAACTGAATTTATCAACAGTTGTGAGACACTATTCGTGCTGGGAAGTGACTCATGGCCTCTGCAAAAGAAATGAGTGCCCTTAGCTACTGGCCATCCCTCCTGCCTACTTTGTCTTAAAGTAGATTTATTTTTATCTCTTAAAAACATGTCTATGTGCATGTGTGTCTGGGGGTTTAATGTGCCTGTAAATTTGGGTACCTACAGAGTCCAGAGGGGCTACATCCCCCTACAGCTACACATGAGGTAGCTGTAAGCAGCCAGATGTGGGTGTTTGTAATTCAACTCAGGTCCTCTGTAAGGACAGTAAGTGCTTTTAACTGCTGAGCCAGTTTTCTAGCCCCTCCACTTTATTCTTTGTAGACTAAATCTTTCACTGAAAATGGAGCTCTGCATTTCTACAAGGCAGGCTGGAGAGTGGGTCTGAGGATTTCCTCCCCCTACCCCCTGACATGCTAGGTTTATAGGCACATATATGTCATTACACCTGACTTTTATATGTCTGCTTGAGGCCCATATTCCCCACTCTTGAATTTTAAACAAAGCCTAAATTACTTCTTGCAATGACTCACCAGACTATGATCCCACAATCTAAGTGATTGGTATAGAAGCCCTGGAAGCAGAGAAATCTGAGCAATGATATTAGCACTCCTCTGTGAGATGAAGATTGTATAATCCGAGGCAGATTGAAATTAGCAGTTCTTTGATGGACTGGGGCACACTAGCTATTACAGACAGGAGCTATTGCTGCCAGCTGAGTTTCCCAGGAATCCCAAGAACTGGGAGATTCTGGTGATGAATGAGGGTTACTCAGAAAAATGAGCAGTGAGAGAAGTTTGCTGCTTACTTCAAAAGGCAGTTTCTATAAGGCTAAGGACACTGTCAAGAAAACAAAACAGCAGCCAACAGAGTGGGAAAAGATATTTACCAACCCCACATCAGATAGACGCCTAATATCCAAGGTATACAAAGAACTCAAGAAGCTAGACACCAGAGAATCAAACAACCCTATTAAAAAATGGGTTACAGAGCTAAACAAAAAGTTCTCAATTGAGGAATATTGAATAGCTGAGAAGCATCTAAGGAAGTGCTTGACATCATTAGCCATCAGGGAAATGCAAATCAAAACAACCCTGAGATTCCACCTCACCCCAACCAGAATGGCTAAGATCAAAATTTCAGATGACAGCAGATGCTGGCGAGGATGTGGAAAAAGAGGAACACTTCTCCACTGTTGGTGGGGTTGTAAACTGGTACAACCACTCTGGAAATCAGTCTGGTGATTCCTCAGAAAATTGGACATAGTACTACCTGAAGACCCAGTTATTCCACTTCTGGGCATATACCCCAGGGAAGCTCCAACATACAACAAAGACACATGCACCACAATGTTTATAGCATCCCTATTTATAATAGCCAGAAGCTGGAAAGAACCCAGATGTCATTCAGTAGATGAATGAATGGATACAAAAACTGCGGTACATTTACACAATGGAGTACTACTCAGCTGTCAGAAGGAATGGCTTTATAAAATTCTTAAGAAAATGGATGCATCTAAAGAATAATATCCTGAGTGAGATAACCCAGTCACAAAAGAACAGACATAATATGCAGTCACTGATAATGGGATACTAACCACAGAAAGCTCAGAACCCCCCAGAAACAACTCACAGACTATATGAAGTTCAAGAAACCCCCCCCCCCCAAAAAAAGAAAAAGAAAAAGAAAATGAAAAACCTTTATGCTTAATCTTTACACACCAAGAAAACGTTGACTAATTCCAGGTTACATCTTGTTTTACATGTGCTTTATGCTCATTGTAACTGGTAAGATCTTAATGTACACTACCAAACCTTTAAAAAAATCAAGTTCTGACAAAAATGTATTCGTATACTTTTATGCAAAAATGCTTAAAATCTGAACATTTATCTTTGTTTTTAAAAATAAAGTTGTTCAATTTAAAAAAAGGGGGGGGGCAGGACTTTGCTTACAGCACAGTTAAGGTGTTATTTGAGTAGGGATTTTAGGAATGAGGTGAGGCTTTAGTGGCTTTGCTGAACCCTCATGATAGATACCATCTTTAAGGGGCAAGAGAGGTTGTGACAGACAAGAGTGATTTAGATTAGCAAGTAAATCAGGTTCTTAAATTGCTAACAAATCAAGAGAAAAAGAAAGGAAAGGGAAAGCAGACAAAAAAATGGTCTACTTAGTTCATCCAGTGGCAAACAAGACTTTTTTCTAGCTGTCCTACATGAGCAGGAAACCTAGAAGGAGTCTAAATAATGAGACAACAAGAGAAAGTACTTTTTGTCCTATGGCATGCAATCATTTCCCACACATATGCTGTACACAATTGTATTCTGCAAGAACATTTATTGGGAGTAAAGACATTTCGCCCACACCTGAACCTTTTTCAGTAGTCAAATGTGGCTGGTGGCGAGGGAAAGGCCTTGTTTTTGGCCCAGAGCCTGCTTAATCTAGGAATCTGGCTTCAACTGCAGGTCTGGCAGGTAAGAACACAGCCCTGCTTTCCCCTTTCCCCTCAGGCAAGTTCACAGAATGCAAACCTGCCCTATCTGGCATTCTAGGGGTAGAGAAGTATATATACACCAGCACTAAGGCAGTGCCCTAGGATGAGAACACATGGCAGCTCACAGAGCATAATTGTAGATTATAGTATTAAATAAGGTAGAGAGTTATCCATGCCGCTGTCTCCAGCATAGCTTTATTTAGGTCTTTATATATATTTATTTATATATAGCTATATATATTGTCTTTATTTTCAGGAAGTAATTGATGCAAGTGATCTGTCACGCTGTATTGAACCTCCCTCATGCCTTATTTTAGTGTTCCCTTACTTGTTAAATCCTAAGGCCAATCTGCAGTTTCTAGAAATGGATGGGACTTCAGAGATAACTTTCACTCTTTGTGAAAACATTTTACTGTATAAGGCTAGCCTTTAGGTGCCATGCAGATTTGGAGAAACATCTGGGAGAGTAATAGAAGAAGGTGAAGAGCATGAACAAGGGCATCTGGAGATGCACCTGTGCAGGTGGAGAGTGTCCCCATCATAAAGTCATTAAGACGAATCAGCGTGCCAGAGATTGGCTCTCTTGGCCAGCTATTGGCTAGAGACATGATTGGCAAATCCTAAGGGTCGTTGCCATTGCTGTTGGCTGCATGTTAGAACTAGACAGGAAGTTCTTATTGCTGAAGACATCACCTTCTTGTATGACAAGAAGAAATCAGGCTGAAGATAAGATCCAGTGTCTTGCAACTCCCCCCCCCCCCAACCATTTGTAGTGCCAGAAGGCAGGAGATAGTTACTGGTGGAAAACAGCTGTCATTAATATGCTTCTTAGGTTGGACCTTTCATGTCATGCTACCAGCAAACAAGTTACACACACTGGTGACATAAGGGCAGGCCTAATGTGTGCCCTTTCCTATTGGACTCACTTCATAGAGAAGAGACTAGTTTGGTAATATAAACATGAGCCAAGCCAGTGACTGCAGAGGTTACAAGGCTTGGGGCAGTAATTGAAATGATTTCTCTCCATCTACATCATCACGTTTGTAGTACTCTACTGCAGCACCCCTGCGAAGCTTAAAAGTAAAACCTAAATCACTTCTGCATTGGGCATTTATCTTAAACTCCACATCTTCGGTCCATCATCCTCTCATCCTTACTGCATCATCTTCTCTTGGTTTCACTGCTGTCTCCTAATTCTCTACTTTCTGATCTTCTGTCCCACTGAACCATTTGCCAGAAAGCATATTGTTTTTTTTTTTTTCATTTTAAATAGTTTTGTTTGCTTTACATCTCAATATCAGACACCCTTTCTCTTAGTACCCTCACACAGATCCTCCTCCCTTCCCCTCCAGTTCTCCTCTGAGAAAGGGGAGCCTGTCCCCACCCTGGCTTGTCCAGTCACAGCAGGGTTGGTGCATCCTCAGGGAGGGTGTTTTAAATCCAAATCAGATCCTCACTTTTCTCCTCAAATCCCTTTAACTGTAGAGCTGCAAGACCAGGCACCCAGCACTAGCTCACTACCTGGCACTCTCAGGCTTCTCTGGACACTCTTGAGGCTAGTTTCCTTTCTCTTCTTCCCTTTACTCCTTTCTGTCAGGAATACCTCAACTCCTCTTTCCAGAAACACTTTGCCTGGAATGCAACTCCTCCAGGGCTGTGTCTTATTGCAGTGCAACCTAAATGTCAGCAGCAAATGGTTTTCCTTGAACACCAGAACTAAAAGAGGTGCATTTGATGAATATTAATTCTAGTGCTCCAGACCCATTGGAAATGGACTTATATGATACTTAGGTCAGTGGAACTTGAAATCCCGCTTACCTGTACTATGTGGGCAAGAGGTTGGTATATATTGTAGAGCTTAGCTACTCTAATCATGTAAAACTGGCAGCATCAGCATCCCCTGACATTAGTTATAAATATATTCTGGTACATTAACCCTGTCTTAGTCAGGGTTTCTATTCCTGCACAAACATCAGGACCAAGAAGCAAGTTGGGGAGGAAAGGGTTTATTCAGCTTACACTTACACCAGAGAAAGTCAGGACTGGAACTCAAGCAGGTCAGGAAGCAGGAGCTGATGCAGAGGCCATGGAGGGATGTCACTTACTGGCTTGCTTCCCCTGGCTTGCTCAGCTTGCTTTCTTATAGAACCCAGGTCTACCAGCCCAGGGATGGCTCCACCCACAGTGGGCTGACCCTCCCCCCTTGATCACTAGTTGAGAAAATGCCTTACAGCTGGATCTCATAGAGGCATTTCCTCAACTGAGTCTCCTTTCTCTGTGATAACTCTAGCCTGTGTCAAGTTGACACAACACCAGCCAGTACAGACCCCAAAGTCAGAATGCACATTTTCACCAAGATACACAGGTAACTCATATCAATATCACACTGGGAAACACTGGTACAGGGAGTGGGTAAAAATGGGAATATATGGGTGATATTGGTCTCTATAAAAGCAGTGTTTATTCAAGAAATCTTTAATTTCCTTTCCTTGCCCCCTTTCCCTTCCTAATCAATGCTTTGGTTTTATACTAACAGGTGAATGCTTATGCCATGCAAAAGATAGTTGGTTCATGTCTCTTAGCTAAGTGAGAATTTCAGTGTGAAGTGATGGAAATTTTAATTTATGAAAGAAAAAAAATGGGTTGAAGTTTCGAATTTAGGTATTTTATTTCTGAATTCAAGTCCTCCTCCATTTGCAGGTTCTTTCTTTTATGCCATTATGTAAGACCTTTAGTTATTCACACTGAGGTCATTTACTTCTTAAATTCATCACAAAACCCACTTTTAAATTCCAAAGCTGATCAGTAATGTTCCATCTTCGTAGATGCTATGATTTTTACATTTCCATATTTCAACTGAGAAAGTTATACTCAAGTCTGTCCAGTAAAATATTGTATGGATGTATGAATGCCTGTGTATCAGCAGACATGTGCCAGGGGTGGAAAATATTTGAAAGCTGATTCTCTCCTTCCACAACATGGATTCTGGAGGTATAATTCCGGTTCTATGCCCTGTCAAGCACTTTTACCTAGTGGATCATTTATGCCATCAGGCCCGCAGTCTGTATTCTTACAAAGAAACCCTTAGACTGAAGGGGCAGAAGGTCGTTATATTTGGGAGCTTGGCTGGAAGAGCTCTTGCTTTATCACTGTTGTTAGACAGGAGAGTGAAGTACAGTTTACTGATGTTCTCCCAGACATGTCTCATCAAAGTCAGTTTTGTTGGTGAAGAGCTTGTGGGACACATAATCCTTCTGAGTGGGGAACCAGAAAGTTCTTGTTTTTTGTTGTGACTTCAGGGACCCGGGCTATCCATGAATATCCATACAATCTCCAAAGACTCTCTTGGTTACTCATGAGACTTTCAACTTAGGACAGTAAGGTTGTTAAATGACATTAAGATTCTCAATATTTTCACATTATTATCTACATTTAACGACTGTCCTGGAGAATTTCCTACTTTTTGAAAATCATTGTCCCTGGGGGGGCGGGGGGAGGGGACGCAGAAAGCAGAGCAGGTGTTTGAGTTGACCACCAGGCAGGAAGAGGAAGGGAGAGCGAATGGTGAGACCCACCTCCCGGTGGCCAGCCAGCACGGTTCAGGACTCCAGGGGCCGGCCCCATGAGTGGGCGGGGGCCGGCGCTGAGGACGTGTGTCCCGGGCTCACCCTGGCCCGCTCTGCCGCTATAAAGGGCAAGTCCCCGGTGGCTCGCCTAGGCTCGCCCGGCTCCGCCCTACTGCTCGCACTCCACTCCGGCTACTCGACCCTCTCGGGCCTCGGCTACTTGGGCTGCGGCGAAGATGGCGGTTCCTGCGGCAGCGGAGACCGGCTCCGAAGCTCAACTGGAGGCCGCCTTGGCCGACGTGCCGGAGCTGGGCCGACTTCTGGAGATTGACCCGTACCTCAAGCCCTACGCCGCGGACTTCCAGCGCAGGTACCAGGGGACCCCGACACTGCCCTCTGCCTGCCGCCGGCCTTCCCGTGCGCTCGCCGCCCTTGTTCCCCTCCGCGCGGTCCCGCCCCCTGTGCGTGCCAATCATGAGGTGGGCGTGGCTCCGGCTTCCGGGTTGGTTTCCGACGCCTGTAGGGTAAACTTCTAGCTGCACGTCCGCCTCGTTCGCCCACAGTCTCCGGAGCCATGCAGCTGCTTCTCGGACTCACAGGCCACTTTCTAGTCCTGGGAGTTGCAGTGGACGTGACCTAAGGCGTGTGTGTTGTGCCTTTCAAACTTTGTAGTCTACTTCCGATCAGCGTTTGTGCAGTCTTTCAGTCTTTCAACACCTTGCTCCCTAGTGTTTGCTCTTGTGAGTGCATTAATCTTCCTTTCGCTTTAATCTTTGATCAGATCTCTTTTCGTTTAAACCAACCTCAGAGAGCGACCATTGCGGGTGTTTGACCTTCCCTTCCAGGAGAGGGAAGAGGGCATGGATAGCCAACTTGCGGAGCCCAAGTCCAAAGCCTTTAATTTTAGCTCCTCTCCCACCGGGCTTCTCACTTATTAGAATTTAATAATTACAATCTCGCCAGGTTTAGTCTGAAAATGAAAATAACTGGTATATAAATTACAGCAGTTATGAGTCCATTTCAAGTCTTTTGTTGCTGCCATGTTTGGGATTTCGACTTTAAAGCCGAAATACTGCAAAAATCAAAACTACCTTGGCAAGAGACTATAGACGGTTTTTAATTACAGAAAACATCGAATTAGTGGCTTTGGTGATTATGAACATGGGTTGATGTGACTTGAAAACACAAAATTCTTAAAGCTCAAATTCTGGCTTTGTCATGTTATCAAACATAATCACTTAAGTAACTTTCTAGAAAACTTTTCTTGAGATTCTATAATGGGGGGCATTATAAACAGCTCATCCCAGAGTTTACTTATTCTAATAAAGGAGCCCTCTTCAAAGCAACCAGCTGGGCTCCTTGGAGCATGTAATTATGACCTTCGATTAAGTATTGGGGAGGAGGCTGGTAACATTTCATTCAGAATACTTAGACCTGTGTTCCTTAGATAATTAGCATGTACTCTTTAAAGTTAAAAGACTTGATCAGATTTTGAAGTAAGTGATTTTTTTTTTAGAACAAAAGCAAATATTTTACCATTTTTTTCTAGTTTTTGTATGAAATATATTTACATGGATCAAAATGAAAACAATATAAAAAGGAATGTGGTAAAGACTCTCACCTTGGTCCCCATCTATTTTCACTATAGATTTTTTTAATATAAAAATCACTTTGCCATATGAGCACACAAATTAAAGTAGGAGGTGAATAAAGTTAATGTCCAGCTTTGTTGGAGGTGCTTATTTGTATTATGACTCTACTTGTGTGATTTATAAAATGCCCTGTAGGAAATTTCTAAAGTGAGAGCCTGTGTCCTGTTTCCAGTTTTGGCTGGTCAAAAGCGGACAGACACCATCTATTCACTTCTCCTTTTGTGTACCTCATATTCAACTCCACTGGGATTGAAGCAATTATAGTCATCTTTCATGGTTTGTCAAAATTAATGAGAGGGACAAAGGCCAGAGTAAAGAAGTGAGGGAGTCCAGTGTTCTTGTTGAAAAGTCTGGCCCAGCGGGTCCTTATGTGCTTCTCTGTGACCTGCATTCTACTTATGTCCTTGGTTCTGGGTAATTGCCATTTTCCAGCACACATGTTCCATTTAGGCATGTCAAATAGTAATTTGGCATCTGGCAATGGTGACTTGTATTGTTAACTTTTGGAGAATAAAAACTTTTTCATAGTGTCATCCTGGTCATTGATGGCTGGGGTTTGAATGTGTCCTTTGCAAATTGTAGGTGCTACGAGTGTGCTGTATAAAGACCAGAGGCCTTTAAGACATGACTGGGCCATGAGGGTTCCTTCTTCCAGAATCAGTGAGAGCCCTTATACCCATAGACATCTTGAAGCCATGGTGAAGGGAGCATCTTTTGGGAGTGGAGAGTGGTCTAATCAAAAAGGGGGCTTTTGTGGACATCCACGACACCTGTTGTAATCCTCAGAGAACATGACAGGAGAGAGGAATAGGGATGTCAGAGCAAGAGGATGGGGAGCCGTACTGTAAAAGTCTATCTTTGAAATGACTTCTGTGGCTATCATGAGCACATGACATCTCTGACCACCTGCACAGGATAGGCATCTATGCCCTCACCCCGTCTCACATCACAGCTTCATGGGCATCTTTGCTTTTAGACTACTCAGTCTCTCAAACTGTGAGGAGATCAGCCTTTTACTTTGAATAAGCCATCTATCTGATTTGGGTCTGTTGTTGAAGCCATGATAATAATATATTTCATTTTTGGCTTATTTTAAGTAACCTGCTGGTACAGCGTATCCTCGGCCTAACATGATGAGGTGACCATTTAGTTGCAAAGTGTGCTTATTCAATACTGCAGAAAAATTCCAGGCACAATTATCAATATGTAAAAATGGCAACAGGGAGGCATTTTCATCTCACCATGAATCATCTGATTCTTTCCTCATCAGAGTTGCTCCATTTGAAATTCTGTTGGGTGGGTTCTTTTTGTCTTCTGTGAGAATTCCACATCTAGTGTAGAGTGTGAATTACTTTGCATTATACAAGCCAAAAGTAAGTTCATTAGTGTGCGATCACTGTCTCATTGATTAGCTCCTAGGGTGACATCTCCTACTTGGCTCTTTATAATTTCAGTTAAGCTGTTGATGTGCTCCAGTCAGTTCTCATTAGTGATCACATTTGCTTTCTCACAACCTCAATGGCGTTGTGAGTTGGCCATGAGGGTCTCCTCACAGCAGTCATGCACTGATCTAGGATTATGAAGGATTTGTTTTGAAATTTCTCTCTCAGTTCTTGTGGCCTGGAAAAGAGAAAGTGAGATTATGACTATACATATATATATATATGAATATATATATGAATATATATATGAATATATATATATGAATATATATATATATATACATATGAATATATATATATATATTCATATCCCACAGAGAACACGTATTTCCGATGGTCTTTGGAGACCTCAACCATAAGTTGATTTTCATTGCTACTTCATAGCTGTAATTTTGCTACTGATTCATGTCTCAGTTCCTAAGACACTGAGAGAACCCCTGGTTTGGCTTATCTCCTTATCTAAACAGAGGACTGACATTTTGAGCAATGCTCAGATACATACAATGCTCTATCGATAGTGGGTATACTTTGTTTAAACTTTATATACTATTTCTGTGTATATTATGATATTTCATCTTCCAAACATCATTATGGACAGGATACATATTTTTTTTCTGGCTTGCTTATGAGAATAGGCATTGTGCCTGGTAGCACTATATAGTGCCCTGCTGAGATTAATTTTTTTTAATTAAAACTGTTCTTATTTTTTATGTGTGGTGTCTGTTTGTGAGTGAATACTGTGTGTGTGGCTATCTGTAGAAGCCACATATTTGAAGATGGAGTTACAGAAAGTTGTTTCTCTACATGGGATGCTGGGAACCTGTGTCTCCTGCTGATGCTAGCAAGTGCTCTCATCCACTTAGCTGTCTCTTTAGCTCCTTCTAAAACTGTTCATAAGAAGTTCATAAACATTGGGGAAGGGGAAAATGCAGTCATGATGTATTAAAAACAAAAGTATAAATAAAGAAATTTATAAACATTGTCTTGGTAATTTATTGTATATATTCCTTCTCATTAGCATTGTCTATTACTGACCTTCTTGACTCCTCGTAGCCATGGTCTTCCTTTTCCTCCATGACTTTTGTAGGTTTTACTACTGTATCCTAAAAACCATATAGTATAAGAGATTTCAGGGTGCTTCCCCAGCCCCTATGTCTTTGTCTTCTTTTATATGCTGTGTTTAATTTCTGCATAATATTCTTCCCTTTAGACATTTATATCATTTTTGTAATTTCCACTTCTTAAAGATGCTGAAAATCTGTTTTCATTCCAGAGTTTGGTGCTGGTCTCCAACATTATTCTAATGGGCTTCCGTCTAAGGGCCTATAAAGCCCAGTGTGCGTAATCTGAATATATAGATTTTCATCTCAAAGCTGCTTTTCTTTCCATATCCCATCTTGTTTTTAGTATCTTCATTTATGAGTGACTCAATTGAAAAACCTAGCAGTTTCTTCATGCATGTGTGTTCATGTGTTGGGGTGAATGGGTTCATGTGTATATTTACCATTTTTTAGAATGATTCTCTCATTCCTGGAATTCACCAAGCAGGCTAGACTGGGAGCCACCGAGATTTGCCTTCTTGTCTCCCCAGGCTTGTATAATAAGAACAGTGCATACCATCTTGCTTTTTACCTATGGCTTCAGGGTAACAAGCTTAGACCCTATGCTTACAAGGAAAGCTCCCTAACAACTGAGCCATCTTCTATCCCCAAGAAGTTCTCAAGTACTTTTTCTTTCTTCTCTCAGTGTAGACAACTGCGTCATTCGATTCTTTGAATATGTACAAAACTGCACGTCTATTGTTACCTTCCTTCAAGCTGCTGGTGCATCTAGACAGGTGTGAGAACAGGTTCAGAGCTGTTTCTTCTTTCTCAGACATCCGCCCTACTCCATCTGTTCTACCCGCTTCATTCCAGATATGATGAGTGGATGTTGAAATAGGTGTATGTGATTATTATAGTGGTTTAAATGAGAATGTCTTCAGAAGCACCAGACTCTGACTCCTTGGTCCCAGTTGATGACATAGTTTGAGGAGGTGCAGTAGGTACAGCCTAGCACCCGTGATTACAGACAGGCTTTGAATGGCTAAAATCTCGCCTCCTTCTGGTCTGTTCTCTCTGCTTTAGGCTTGCAGTCTAACCTGTGAGCTTGTCATTTCCCGTTCCTTTTGCCATTGCTCCACTTCTCCGTCATGGACTGGTAGCCATCTGGAACTATAAGTACACTTTCTTTTGTAGGCTGCCTTGTTCATACTGTTCTCTTACAGTGGCAGAAAAGTAACTAAGACAATTATGGTACTCTTTCTGCTTACACTCTTTTAATAATTTCTCATTTCTGTTAACCTACAGCAGTCTGCACTATCTTCATTCTAATTTAATCTCTGTGCGAATCTCATATCCTCCTCGTCTATTATCAAATCCAAGTTTGTTCTCTCTAACAAGACATGGGGTGGGGTTGTTCTGTAAGGGATACTAAATAGTCTCTTTAACATAATTAGAAGCAATGTATCTTTTTTCCCACTTTTCCATTTTAACACTGAACTTTGAATATTTCCTTGTTATAACAGTTTAGGAAGGTCCTTGGATAAAAAGCATGATGTCAAGAACAGAGATAAATTCTGTTCATTATTGTAAGAGTGAGTCTTTTAGCTTAGTTCAAGAAAATTATCATGCAGATTTCTCTTCTTGTATCTTTGTTAAAATAATAGATAATAAATCATATCAAGTAGACATTTAATACACTTATGGCTTGAAGGTGGGCCAGCACATTCTGCTTTACTGTGTAGTGTGTATTTTGATGGAGTCCCAGATCATGTGTTATGACTTCTGCTTTGTGCATGTTTTTGCTTCTGTCTCATGACAAAATCCTGTACATGTGTTGGGACACAGCTTAGGATGTTTGGGTTTGAAGTATCAGGGATCACACCATTTTCTTTTTCTCACAGCACAAGACTTTTAAATGTGATCTATTGGGGTACTCCCCCTCCAACCCCAGCCACTCTGGATTCCGAAGAACATTACATGTCAGTGTTTTTAGAAGGCAGGAGAAGCCAGAGTTCTGAGATGCAGCTGACTCACGTTCCTGTACTGGAACACTCCTTTGCAACAGAGATCTGTGCAAATTCCAGAGTCACTCCTGGATTATTGATGGCAGTGCCCAAGAGTCCCTGACCTCTTCTCATTTTCAGAGTGTCTGGAAGTGACATGATAGGGCGTTCTGTTTAGAACAGACTCCTGTGCCAGCTGCACCACTGCGAAATAAACCTCTCTTTACATGATAACTTCTTGGCTTCATTCCAGCTCTCAAGACGCTGGGGCCTAGGAATGTGATTACACGGTCCTCATGATGTGTAAGAGAGCAATTGCACTCTTATTTGGAAGCACAGGTTTCTGCTAACTGATATCAAATGAATGGAAGCCTGCTGCTCTGAGGGAATTGGGGCTACTGGGAACCCTTCACCTAAAGTGAGGGTGTGTGTGCTCTCCAGCAACACATACAGACACTCAGAAACAGTATTCTTTTCTCATGGTGATGTCCACTCACCAGTATTTGTCCCCTGCTGACCTGAATCCAAGGCACCTTAGTGTTTAGTAAATGAAGCTCTACTTCATTTTGTGTTGGAGGTAATAGGAACCTGGAAACTGAACAAAAAGACAACATTAAACATGTAGTTTTATAATTTACATTTATTGATTTATTTAGTAATTTTACTGTAGGTTCTCTGTGACAGTGTAGCTATGGCAACTAACTTGTAAAACTTGATTCTATTTTATTTTGTGTGTTTGTGTGTGATGTTTTCATCTAAACCTTACTGTTTTCAAAGGTAAAAAATTAATTGCAATATATCACCCTCCATCTCTGCCTCTTATACCCTTCTCTGTCCCTCACTCCCTTTCAAATTCATGGCCTCTCATATTAACATTTTTTACACACACACACACACACACAAACAAACAAATGTATAAATACAACCCACTGAGTTCATTAAGTGTAGCTTCTTTGTGTACATTTTGGTACAAATCACTTTGTTTGGATAACCAGTAAAGGACCCATCTTTGGGGAAGACTAGTTATCCCCCAGTAGTCTCCAGTTGCCTGGACCTCTTCCTCTGAGACTGGAGCACTGAGATTTCCCCCATCCACGTTGCCATGCCAATTGGTGGTGTTCTAGTTCAGGTTCTGTTTAGGCAGCAATACTGTTGAGTGTGGTTTCCGAGTTTAGTTTGACACCACATTCTTTCAGCAGACTTCCTGGACCTACCACCCTCGGTAGTATAGCTTTTTATATACAAACAATACAGATAACTGTAATTGTCAAATAGATTTGAATTCAATTAGGCCACTTTCTTACTCAGTGGATAAACACAGAAAGGTGCTTTTTGGAGTCCCTTGAGGACTAAGGATATATGCAGAGATACTTAACGTGTCACAATATGATAACTGTCCAACTTAAATATTATTTTCACTAAATCTTATTCTGTTACATCCTTTAGTGCATTTTTTAAAATCAAGCTTAGATGCTCAGTTCACCACTCACTAATCTTTGTTTTTCTAATTAACTGTGTTGTTCTTTCCTGAGGGACTCACTCTTGGAGAGGTGATTGGATGAATGAGGTGAGGCAGGTGGCAGTTTTAATCACAATGTAGTAGAGGAGGAAAAAAAGCATGTTTAAACTTTGATCCTTAATTTGGAGTGGAAATGAGGAGGTAATTGCCAGTTCACTGTAAGCTGAAGGCAACATGAGTCCCGGGCCATGAGAAGCACAAAGCTACTTTCACTCAAAGAGGTAAACGCTAGCCTGCAGAAACCTAAACTCTCCACTCCCTTGATCTCCCCTCCTGTCTTCTCTCCTCTTTCATCTGACTGGTAAGTGTTCATATTCTTGAGCATCAAACAGCTGCAGGGATTTTCTTCCCCCTGAACTCCAGATGCTTCAACGGATGATCACACTGAGTTTACTAATAGCCAGGAAAACTTTGAAAAATAAGACTGATGTGCAAGAAGGAAAAAAAGAAAGATAGTCACTTAAATGTTCAAAAGTGAAGGTGTGGCCTGAAAATGTTATTCATGACTGTTTTGTTAGTGAGAAAAAAGTTAAATTTCGTGGCCCTGCCTTTTCTTTGTGTCTTGAGATTTGATGATGTCAAGGTAGTTTTTAATTAAATCTGATTTTTTAACATGTAGAAAATAAAGGAATGGAATATTTATACATATTTAGCGAAGCCTTTGAATAGTCAGCTACAGTGAGACACAGTCTCTGGGCAGATACTCTAGTACTGTAATCCAAAACTCAAGTTTCTAAGTTTATATTTTTTATGAGTACAGTTGGAATTTTCAAAATATTTAGTAACTATTTGCTTTACCAATGATATATATTGCTAAATATCATATAATTAATTTTCTTCAGTAAGCTCCTATTTACAGGTTATATTTAGGCACACTGTTAAAGAAACATGGGAATATCGTTTATACATTTAGTTCCACTTAATAGAAAAGCCAATGTTATAGGCAGCAGAGGTTTAAATTTCTTCCAGAAATTAAAGGTGAAAAAGTTTTGGCTTTCACAAGGATCAGTTTATAGCTTTCTGCTCTTTGACATTTAACTTTAGGATTTGATTTCTATCCTCATAAGATTAGCAGGCAAATCCATATCCATGGTCTTACCGTGTAGACATGTAGATTTGCTGTGTTTATCTAGGCAGACATAGACTAGCTATCTTGATCTTTCTGGGTACCAGTTGCTAATCAAGGGTGTGCTGTGGTCGCTCACCTGGAAGTGAGCCTGAGGGATCAAGGCTTCAAGTGGCATAGCATCTTCCTCAGAGATGCCCCTTTCCCAGAGCTCTTTCCCTTTTCCAAAGAGGAGGAGAGGCATCAGGCTCTGCTTAGAAGAGCCCCAGCAAGGAGACCATCCTGCAGTCTGTCCTCTCCTGGGATAAATACTCCTGAGTAACATCCAGCTTTAACCCCGCCCTCCTCCTCTGGCCCATCACTTGTGAGACCTGATTTGTGTTTCTTTTAGATTCCTTTCTTAGAGAACTATAGAGACATTTGGCTGCCTGGCCTCAACCATGCTGAACTCATTGCCTTAATCCACACCGGGTCTTGGGGAGCTCTATTGTCTTCCCTTTCCAATTTCATAAACAGTATATTCTTTGTTATTTTGTTTTGATATTTTATTTATTTACATTTTGAATGTTATCCCTTTTCCTGGTTTCTCCTGCACAACTCCCCACCCCTGTTTTATGAGGGTGCTCCCTAACCCACCCACTTACTACCACCTCACTGCCCTGGTATTCCCTTACAGTGGGGAATAGAGCCTTCACAGGACCAAGGGCCTCTCCTCCCATTATGTCAGACAATGCCATCCTCTGTTAGATATGCAGCAGGAGCTATGGGTCGCTCCATGTGTAGTCTTTGGTTGGTGGTTTAAGCCCTGCGAATTCTGGGAGTCTGGTGGGTTGATAGTGTTGTAGTCTTTAAAAATGAGAAAACATTTTAAAAATTGCTTCATTCATTATTAATTAGTAGTTGGGTTATCTTTCAGCTATTTGGAAAACATAACATTTGTAAGAGCAAAAGATCAATTTACTATACCAGTTAATTTGTGTTCCATTTTTTATTCTGTATTTGTATGTGATGTACATGTGTGGGTGTACACATGCACACTTGTGTATGTTCTTGTGTGTAAGTAGGGATATAAGTATGCCACATTGTACATGTAGAGGTCAGAGGACACCTTGCTTTTGAATCAGGATCTTTTTGTTGACTATTGTGTATGCTACATGATTTGGCCTGTTAACCTTCTGGGGAATCCTCCTGTCTCAGCTTCTAATCAGCACAGAATTTCAGAGGTAATAGGCACTTGTGCTACTGTGACTGGCTTTATGTTGGTCTTTGGATTCAAACTGAGGTCCTCATGTTTGGATGCCGAACACTTTACCCATTGGGTGATCTCAGCTGCTGGGCTCAATCTTTAAGCCAAGAATTATTTCCTAACCATGGATGCAGTACAACCTTAGAAGACTTTGCTGGCCAGTCATTCTGTTTTGCTTTAAAGCTTGTAATGTCTAATTCAAACTGTCTTCTCAGAATGTACTTCTGAAATAGATGTAGGCTTACGTCATCATAGGCAAGTGCAGTGATTTCATCTTTGATGAGAGGAATGAAAGCTGGTTTGTGCCAGAATCAGGGTCTCTTGTGGTGTTTGACGATCTCTGGAGTCATACCAGTGTTTTCTTCCTAAGAGACAGGGGCCTATTTTCCATTATTCTTCTATATCATTAGAGACTATAGATTAATTAGTCACTACTACCTGAGATGCCATTGCTTGAATTAATTAGTTTTTGCAGTTCTTTCCTCAGGTAGACTCATTATTATCCCAGGATGCTAAGGGCTCACAAATGAGTTTATGGCCGACATTTCTGTAGCCCCCTTACCCAGACATTGTCATTCCCTATCAAGAACGAACAGGCTCCCTACATTTTGATCTCTCTGTCCCTTCTGTTTTTTTGTGTTTCTGTTACCTGTGAGAGCTGTCCATCCTCTGGACCATTTCAGGTGGCAGGCCTGGTTTTGGTTTTGAAGCTGTGTTCCCCATTGCTAGGAATGTAGCAATCCGAGTCTCCTTTTGTTTTATGAAAAGCCATCTATTGCTCATGCTGTAGAAAGTCACTGAACAACAAGGCACAGAAGTAGAAAGACAGGACTAGAAATAATGGTGTTATCAAAACACACTATTGAATTTAGCAGGTTAGCAGAGCTTTGGAACTCTTAGGACATTTAATGAAAGAATTGCAAATTGTGTTTACAACCATTTTGTTCTGAAGCAAGTAAAGGCTCACAGGAAGTTTCAGAAACAGCACAAAGGAGGCTCCAATACCCCTCAGCAGGCTTGCTCCCTTGGTATTCTGCCGCATAACTGTAGTGTGGTACCAATACCAGGAAGCTGAGGTTAGTGCAATCTACAGACTTTATTCATGTTTCTTCAGTCTTACAAATGCTCATCCTTGTGTGTGTCTACTTCATGGTTTTATCAATGTATATATTAATGAAACTGGCCCAGTGGAGATATAGAATTGTTCTGTGACCACAAAGAAATCCCTCATGCATAAAATTCACATTACTGCTGTCCCACCATTCCTAAATCTGACAATTACTGACCTAGTTTCTAGCTCTATAACTTTTTTCATTTTGAGAATGCTATATATATATTATATTATATGCAGTCTTTTGAGACTGACATTTCTTCCTCCCTCCTTAGCATAGTGCCTTTGAGGTATAACCTAATTGCTTGTAACAATGGTTTGTTTCTTCTTGTAACTGAGTACTATTTCATTGTGTGGGTGTACCATAGGCCCAGGTTGTTTATCACTTACCTGTTGAAGGTCATTTGGTCATTTGGATTATTCCTAAGTTTTCAAGTTATTTTCCTAAAATGCTGTGAACCTTCATGCACAATTTTTTTTTTTTTTTTTTTTTTGGTCTGAGATGAATCAAGGCTGGTTATGTGGTGAGCATATGTTTATATGCTTAGTATCATAAGAAGTTGTAAAACCACTTTCCAGAGTTTCTGCTTCTCTGTCTTATCATCAATGAGCAATTTAGTGTCAGGACTGACACTACATTTTATTTCCCCCCCCATTAGTTGCATAGTATGTATGTATATACATATATATTCATAGTTTTAATTGGCATTTTTATCATAGCTCATTATAAATTATCAAAGTAATCTGTATGCTGTTTGCTGAAATGCCTGTTTATGTATTTTGTTTAGTTTTCAAACTACATTAATTTTCCTTTCTTTAAACAACTCTTTAAAATTGAGAATTCTTATATTATTCCACATTGTCATTAATTTTTTTCTTTCAGCCTGTAGCTCGTGGTTTCACACAGAATCAGAGCAACAAAAACAAATTCAACAACAACAACAAGAGGAATTCCCAGAACCCATTTTTCATTTTGAAGTACATTTTTTTGAACTCTTTTTTTTGTTAATGGGTTATATTTGTTTTGGTTCTTATAAAAACCACTTCCTAAATTTATAGTTGTGAAGTCAGTTTCCTAAAGGTGCTGTTGTTTTACACAGTGCATATCAGTGTGTTTTTCAGTTTGAGTTATTTTTTTGTTTTAAGGTTTGTTTTAAGCTTATTTTATTGGCTATGAATCTTAGATTCTCATTTTATGTTATAACATGCTGGTCTTTTTCAACCCTAACTGAAATATTTAAGCAATTATAATTGTAATATATATGATGGTTTATTTATAGTGTGGGGATGAAGTAGTCTACCATCTTCCTTATTTGTAATGACATCTTAAATATTTTTTGCTTGCTATCTTAATATAACCAAAAACTTTAGGAAGCAGAGGAAACTAAGAAATATATTAATTAATTTTAAATAGGTACTTTTACTGTATTTTTAGTGTTTAATTTTCTTTTCTGTCCTTTCAGAGATTATTGATTTATATTCTAGTGGTTGAAATTTATGTAGCCTTCAATATTTTTAGACTTCAATTTATTTGCTTTAAAATGTTACATGATTTTATGTGATATGCTTAGCATGTTTTATTTGGCTCTATTATTTACCCATTGGATAAAGATTATAAGAAATACATATTTTTAAAATCTTTTACTCAGTTTATTTTTTCACTAGATCTAAACGGCAGTTTAATCTTTAAAAGTTTTTCTGTTGTTTGTAACTGTAGGAGTGAATTTGTTAATTCTTAACTAATGTAATATCAATATTTTCCAAAATTAGCTTCTTTTTATCTAACTGAAATTGGCCTTTGGTTTATTTCAGTCTTACTATTTACTTTGATGTTTATCAGGGTTGATTTTTCTAGAAATACTGCTAGCAATTGGAGCACATCAATTTCCAAAGAACTTGGTTAGATGTTGAAATATAACTGTCGTTAGTACATTTAGCTGACAAAGGTTGCAAAACTTTCTGTACCTTTATATATGGCGGGGAAGTGTGACTTTTGAGAAGTTCTACAATATAACTCACTGTAGTATAAATTGGCAGTCCATATATTAACTCGACTAACTAAATTACTAGATTGGTCCGAAAGACACAATGATTTTTTAAAACCCTGAGTGAAGGGAAAGGGGACGCCATCATTGGCACAGTCCAAGTTGCTTTTTCTTGCCTCTGCACTATGACTTTCCTGGTTGTACTTGGAGATTTAGGGTGACATATAAAAGGTGACTCGAACAGAAGATATATTCCCCAGAAATTGTGTTGCAGGCATCTGAGTTGTGGTCTGCTCGTTAATTTGGTTTAGAAAGCTGTTCCCACCATTCTCTTTGTCTCGGGCATTTTTCTACAGGACATAACAAGTGCAAGTAGAACAGGCTTCCTGCCTGACAGCAGCTCAATTAGAGAAGAGAACTTAGGCAGGAGAATGAGCCCAGTGTAGAGCTGATGAAAGCATAGTCATCCTGTTAGAGAAGGGGGCATGCACCGTCAAGAACTGCAGTGTAAATGCTTAAAACTATTTTTCTCAAAAAAGGAAGGATGGGGTCTTTCAGGATGTGGACAATTTGATGAGACTCGAGATTCAAGGCACTAGATAAGTCATTAATCTTCATTACAATAATTAGTCAAGGCATCATGTGACCTTATATAGGATTTGGTTACTTAATTTGAAAGATTTCTTGCAAACAAAGGGTTCAGTTGCAAAATGTGCTTGTCTATGAATTGCCACACTGTGTAAGCACTGAAGCTTGTAAAATACATTGTAAATCATATCCGATGCCAAACCACCATGCTTCTAGCAGACAAGCACATTTTGGAAGTAAGAGTTGACTATTTTTAGAGGCACTGAGCAATTCCTAAGTAAGCTAAGGTACTCCATTTCTGAATGAGTCAGGGGGATATTAAGCCTAATGTCACTTAGCTAGGTGGCTTCCAGGGACACAAACAAGTGTCCGGTACTTTTTGTCCTTCGCTTCTCTAAGTTTCTTGCTTACACCAGCCTTGTCTAATGAAAATAGAATATGAAGGTAAATTAGAAGTTTCTAGTAGTCATAAGCAAAGGCAAAATAGATGGAGTCATTTAAATGTCTAGTATATAATTCACCGAATTCAAAATGTCTCTTCAACATGTAACTATCAAAATTCTCATCATATACGTCTTATTTTTACAAATTAGGTCTTCAAAAATCCTTTTGTTTTCTCCTCAAATCACACTTGGGCTCTGTAGCAGTGTGTTGCTAGTGACTACTCTGTTCCACAGGGAAGGTTTAGATTATGTGTCAGAAGTAGGAGCTTTTAGAGAGAGTTAGCATGACCCCCACAAAGAGAATAAAGATGAAGATTAAGTAAGTAGCAAAATTCAGTTGGCTTTGTGTTTGCAATAGATGTAATTAGACCCATAGAGATTACAGTTTTACCTAAGAGACTCCCCAGTTATTAAATCTTGTTTTTTTTTTTTTTTTTAAATACTCAAAGTCTTAAAGGAATGGCATCGTAAATATAAACAGAGAATCATCCCACACAATTAAATGGAGGTAAGGAAGTAGCCATAGTTCCTGGCCATCCTTTGAGCCAACTAATCTGGCTCTCAATTAATTAAGGTGATTTTTATGCCAGATTCATTTCATATTACATGCATTATATCTGCCCCATAAAGCAAACTCACAAACAAGAGAATGTGAAAATTACGAGCCAAAGTAAATATGGTAAGGATCTACTTCTTGATGAAGGGACTAAGAATGTGCTCCAGCTGTTGAAGACCTTTCTGGACATGCCAGCTTCACTTAGACTTAGCCCAAATAGCAGCTGTTCATAACTCTGCTGGCCCAAGACTTTTGCTTCAGAGCAGTGGTGACTCATTATGACTTGCATTATTCCAGAGCAGACCTCTTTACGGGAGAGGAAGTTTGGAAAGATTGTTTCCCTGTCAACTCTTAAAGTAGTGAGCACAGTGTAGTAGGTTCATGCATGCTGGACACGTGGGTGTCATGTATTTTATGACCTTTTCTTCATGACTTGTGTTTGTTTCCTCTAGATCAAAAATTTCTCAGCATTTGTAGTTGTATTTAGTGGGCACCACTCCTAATGCTTGATCATTCACCTTGTCAGGATACAGGGAACACTTCTGTTTATGGGCATTTGACCTGTAGCTGTCAATCAGGCTCTTCCCGGAAGGCTGCATTTTTTTCTCTTCAATGTTATGTTTGCCTTAGTTCAGCCTGGCAGTAGATGCTGACTCATCTAGCATCTTGGGATGCTTCATGCATGTCTTGAATTTAAGAAGAGAAGAATATGGTTAGGGAGCACGTTATTGCCTTTTGGTGTTTTCTTTAGAACTTAGAATACAGGTTTGCACTCTAGGGGTGTTTTGTAAATATCCATTGACGGGGTGTCTGGTCCAGCTTGTTCGGTAATATTAAAAACCTAGAAATATTTATTACCGTAGTTGGTTGGGTGTCCCTAGGAACATCTGAGAGTAATTCTTCAATCATGTTGTGTCATGTGGTGGGCAAAACCGTGCATACACACAGCTTAACCTTTCTCCTGTCTAATACAACTGCGAAGATGATTGTAATTTGTGCATTGTGCTTTTATCGGGTTGCTGTTCCCAATACAGTTAGTGTAATTTTTCATTTCCTGCAGTCCTGGGGCAATTCTGTTTAACATGCTTTCTATTTCAGAACATTCTTCTATTTAAAAAACTTTTTTCCCCCCTTGCCTCAGGGCCAACATGGTTTTCTAGCTAGGCCAGTAATTTTTACCCTTGCTGGCTTGACTCACCCTCACTGTTAAAATTCTAAGTAGACCTACTTTGGATGTCTTTCCTAATTGTTTTATGACAAAGTTAATGCTGGGATGCTGCTGATTTGCTGACATTATGTCTGGTTGGCAACAATGTTATTCATTACTAATGGGAAGAGATGGTTAATTTTAATTTTTATTCTTGTAGTGGTATATGCCATATTTATTTTAGTTAGTAAATGAAATTTGGACTTTCTATTTATTGAAGAATAGAATTTTCCAAAATGACATTAGCTACACTAGACAAGGAAGCTGATTCACTGATAGTTACTCTACCTTACCCTATTTATTTATTTTTTTTTTCAGTTTCATTCACTAGGTAGTCAGTTGTCTTCTTAAGGTTACAAGTTAATCAGAGAAGTTGTCTGCATTACTATCTCTGAGATCATGGATTAGACTCAATTTCTGTTTAAGATGAGATACAATTGTAAGGGAGATTTTAAAGGCCATTCTTTGAGATTGGCTCTGGTAATAAATAATCTAGGGAGAATTAAATTTTTCCTCGACAATGCCCAATAAGGAAGAACATCTAAAACCAAGCCTTTGTTCTTTTTTTTAAAAGATGTATTTATTTATTACATATAAGTACACTGTAGCTGTCTTCAGACACACCAGAAGAGGACATCAGATCCCATTATAGATTGTTGTGAGCTGCCATGTGGTTGCTGGGAATTGAACTCAGGACCTCTGGAAGAGCAGTCAGTGCTCTTAACCACTGAGCTGTCTCTCCAAGCCTTTGTTCGTATACATCAATGTTGAGAAAGATGTTGAAGCAGCTGTTAAAATAATCAAGAGATTTTAGAAAATACAGATGTAGAGAACTGAGGTTATACTAACATCAGAACCTGGAGTATGTTATAAATACATGATTGTGTGTGTCTTAAATGTATATTGTCTGAGTAACTTTCATATTATGCTTTGTCTTGGCTGAAATTTGTATTTATCTACTGTGCTTCTTTATGTTGTTAGACATGGGAGGAAAAAGGATTTTCTCCTTTTAGGGTAGTGATCCTAGTGGTAAGAAGGAGCAAGGAAGAGTCCTTCCCTTGCTGATGATTCCTTTGGAATTTCATGGCTGCTCCTCTCAGCTTTCTTCTGGGTTGACATGTGGGAATACTGTCATTGATCTACATCAAATGGAATATACGGCTGGTTTTGTCTAGTGGAATGGTGCTGCACATACCTACCACACTTCAGGGCAGGCCCCATGCCCAGGTGGATTTGGCCAATACAAAACGGATTCCATTTTCTTTGTTAAACTTTCATTTTGTACTGATTTTTGAATTATTATTATTAGTGGTATTGATATTTTTCCTTTTAAAAGATGGTGAGAAAGAACTTGGTGTTTATAAGTGTATGGGTAGAAAGGTGGGGAGGATCTCAGAAGAGTTACTGAAAGGGAAAAATATGATAAATAAGATTCAAGAGGGGAAATAATATTATAAATGTATTATATCCAAAGGGAAAGAATATGATAAATATATTTAATTATATAGGAGAGGAAGAATTGATATATTGTTTGAAATTTTTTAAATACAAAATAAACTAAAAAGCAATTTACACTTTATTATTTTTATTAAAGATATGGATCACTATGTAGCCCTGGGTAGCCTGGAACTCATTTTGTAGACTAAGATAGCCCCAAACTTACTGCTTTTCCTCTTCCTCCTTGAACTCTTAGGTTCAAGGTGTGTGCAAGTATGTTTTGTTCAAATTTATACTTTTAAATGTGACCGAGGTTCTATAGTTCATGGCAATGCCAAGTCTGAATGGGTTTTCTTTGACCTTAAAAAAATCATCAAACATTCTGCTGAAGTAACTATTTCCCAAGATTTAGTGCTTCTAATTATTATTTCTTATTAACCACACTGAAGGTGAAGGGAAACTTTCCACATAAATTCAGAGACATATTAAAATTTTAAGCACTTAATATTTTATAATCTCAAAGAGATATTTGTAGAAAGATGTTATCGGTAATTGCCATTCCCTGGTATTGTGGGACTTATCTTTGTTTTTTTTGTGAAATTTAAAGATAATTATTGACCTGTGAAATAGTATATATCTGAGTAAACAGGAACCAGGTTTGGGGTCATGTGATCTATGCATCTCTCTCTCTCTTTCTCTCTCTCCCTCTTTCTCTGGTAATTAATCTGTGCATTGACCTTTCTTGAGTAACTCAGTGGCCCAGCCACTTGACTGTGTTATGCTATTCTTTAATAATCATTATGATGAATATTCCATTTTGATAAAATACAGATTTTTTGTTTTCAAAAAAATTGTGTGTGTTTGTGTGTGTGTGTGTGTGTGTGTGTGTGTGTGTGCATTGAATTTTATGCTATTTTTAAGCAAATTTGTTGTAATTTCATGTATTTTCAAGACCGATGATCACTTGATGGAATAACCACCTTTAGTACTAAGGGCCATGTAACAGAAATTGGGAGTTGGGTTATTTAGGGTTAGTGAATTTGACTACTGTTAAAGGCTAAAAATCAAGTGGTATAACTCTCTCAAACTTGGTCACTTTCAGAATGGAAAGACGAGGACCAAGGGATGTTTTTGTGTTGCTGGGAAACAAGGGTAAGCAATACTTTTATTATATGAAGATACACTTCATTCACTAGGAAGCTTCTGGAGGAATAATGAAGCTATTTGTTTCTTTAAGTGGAATGCACTGCAATGAAATTCTTTTAAAGAAGGGGAATGTATGTGATGTTTAGTTAAGGACTAACTAAAAAGAAAATGATATTTTAAGAGCATGTTAGGTTTCCTTACACAACGTGATAATAAATACAAGGCTCTCTGAATTGAGTAGACGTAAGTGTGTGTCATATGAACAATTAGTCATTTCAATAATGTTATGGACTGTTTTTAAGTTTCTTCTCTTGGAGCCATTAGAAATAGTTAGCACAAAGCTGCAAGTAATTGCCATTAGATTTCATAGGGATTATTGTGGCATTTCTGCATCATGTCAGGAGAAGGCTATGGAATGTAGTAGGTAAGTTAGTAATTCTTTCCGTCCCTAGAGTGTACTTTCTGCATAACAGTATAGAAGCTAACTGGCGATTTCAGAGCCAAATATATGTATCACTGTATTTTATCAATCATTTTGTGCTACTTGGCTGTGTTTCCAGGCCTATCCTCCTGTTGGCTTTCTTCTGGTTCCATTTCTGTCCTCTGACCTTTAAGGTTGGTTTTTCTGCTAGCTAACCAATGGGAGATTAAGGAGTTTATAACGGAAAAGGACTTAAGTTTGTATTTGAATGATGGTGTATGCTGATGGTCAGGTGTCAGCCTTTTGAGATGCTATGAGAGCTGCAGCTATGAGTGGGAGCTTCACATGTTCTCTGCCCATTTGGACAAGAAAAACAACACAATAAAATCAAAGAAAAAAACCCAAAAAAGTCATGTCCTAATTGGCTGCATGTTGCTTTTAAAAGCCTGTTTTTATTTGTTTGTTTGTTTGTTTGTTTTTGATTTTTCTGTCCTGAAAATGCTCTATGCAGAAGAAAACTGGATTTGAAAGAAACTGCTGTCATAACCAGCCAAAGCCTGTTAATCAGTCCTGACCTCAAATTGAGACTTGTCAGCTAACTAATGCCATGACAAGTTTCTGTTTATTCTAACAGTTTACCTCTGAGTAATTACCAAATCAGCCACTGCTCATGGGCCCAAGAAGCCAGGAAATATGTCTGTGAACTTGAATTTTTAGTCAGTAGTTTGTACCACTGCTAGACCTGTTCAAGTTGTAAAGGCAAAACTATGAGTACTTGATTATAATGGACTACTCACCTTTATCCTCAGATTGGCCAGGGAAGGCTGGGCCTTAGTTCCTGCATCACATTTACTTACGCTTTTATGAATGTGTGCATGTGTGTACATGAGTGTGTGTCTGTGTGTATGTGGTGTGTGTCTGTGTGTGTGTGTGTGTGTGTGTGTGTGTGTGTTTTGTTGATATCTGGTATTGTCTTCTATTGCTTTCTACCTTATTTGTTGAGGAAGAGTCTTTCAATGAATCTGCCTATCAGTGTGTCATCTAGACTGGCTGACCAGAAAGCCTGTGGGGTCAGCCTCTCAGTGTCCGGATAGCACTGGGGTTACAGAGGAGCATAGCCCTGCTCTGCTTTTACATGTGCGCTGGGCATCCAAACTGAGTCATGTACAATTCAGCAAGCATCTTACTTATTGAGCCATCTCCTCACCCCATATCTCTTTTATTTTCTTTAATATAACCGTGGTATGGTGGGCCTATCTGCAATTCTCACACTCGAGAGGATGTGGTGGTTTGAATATGCTCGGCCCAGGGACGGGCACTATTAGGAGGTGTAGCTTTGTTGGCGGAAGTGTGGGGTTGGACTCTGAGACCTTCGTCCTAGCTGCCTCAGGACAGTGTTCGCCTGTCTGCCTTTGGATCAAGATACAGAACTTTCGGCTCCTACAGTACCATGTCTGCCTGGGTGCTGCCATGCTCCCGCCTTGATGATAATGGACTGAACCTCCGAACCTGTAAGCCAGCTCCAATTAAATGTTGTTTTTATAAGAGTTTTCATGGTCATTGTGTCTCTTCACAGGAATGGAAACCCTACCTAAGTCAGAGGTAGAGATTGCAGCAGATTCATGGTTTTGAGGCTAAACTGGACTATATAGTTAGACTGTCAGCAAGGAAACAAAACAAAGTAAAATCTCATAAACAAATAAACCTCAGTACTATGTCTTTAAAAATGAAAATCCTAAAAATTATTAGCTAAAGTTTACTTTTTACATTTACCCCAATTTTAATACCGAGGAGTGTTTGCTACTGCTTTGAGTGGCTATCAAAGATGGAAGGGTTTCTACGGAAAGATAACTCATTCTCCCTATCTTCATGATGTGCTGAAAATAAAACAGTCCATCTTCAAATATCATCTAGTGACGGTGTAATCATTCCCCCAGCATTGCCCTGCTTGCTGTCTCATCAGTTGTCTTGATTGTGTTGTATTGTTACCAAGTCCGTATTTGAGCTCCAGTAAATCATGGTTTTGCGTATCAGCTAGATCATTTTACACTTGATTATGATGGTCAGTCTTCATTGTTAAACTTAGTGGATGGATACTGGAGATTAATACAAATGACTCACCCATGAGTTTGTCAGTTTGGACGTTGCCAGCATAGATTAGTTGAGAGGGACATTCTGACCCTGAATGCAGGGAACACCATCCAGTGGACTCTGAATTTGTATGAAGTTATGCAGGAATATGGAAGAAAGCAGATGGTCTAAAGATTGTATTTTTTTTTTTTTTTTTTTTTGCTATCTGGTCTGTTACTTGTTTACTATCCTCAGGGTTCAGGGACCAGAAGAAGAGTTAGAGAGTTAGGCACCCAGTGAGCTGGGAACTGGAAACTAAGAGAGTTAATTAAATCATTTCCTCCTTAAGTTGTTTAGATCAGTTGTTTTCACAGTGGTGAAAAGTCTTAACTACCATGCTATGATTCTTGAACTGTGAGAAACTATGCGACTTCTAGTATTTAAATGTCCACAAATCCAGAGAAGGATATCTGGAGAAAATTAATCAAGAAATTTTTTAGTACACTATTCTGGAAAAGTGATTTCTGCAAAAGGAGTCAAGGGCACAGATGGCAGCCTATATTTTTTATGCCGAGGTAGCTGAGGCAAATGACTAATGAGATTTTTAGGTTAGCTTGGGCTGTACAATGAGAGACCCTATCTAAAAAATAGGTTTGTGCATTGTATAATGTGAAAATAACAGCAAAAACGTATTTAATGATGAAACTGTGGAGCGTGGCTTTGGGACAAAGTTTGAATTTTGGACTTGCCTTGGGAAGTTCTTGTTTCAAAAAGCCACAGTTTTCTTTATATCTGACAAAGGTACAAAATGACATTTTGTGTTGGTACAGTTCTGAAAAGTAACTTTAGTGGAATATGTATTTAAGAATTTTGTTTCCTGGCAGGCACTGAACACTGAACTGAGCTTTTAAATTTTCTTGGGGCTGAGACAAAATTCAGATATGAACTATACAAAATGGAAAAGTATAAATGAAATAAAAACCATAATATAATATATGGTATGCTTAATATAAATTGAGACATACATGTCTGAGTGTTTTTTATCAGAGTCTGAGTGTTTTTTATAGGAGTCTGGGTTTAATGTATTTGAACATGCAGAAGTAGTTTATATGGTTTGCTGAATTACTTGAGACTTGATTCAACAACCAACAATGCCATTGTTTAATTTCTTTGAGACTCCTAGGCACCTCTAGTTATGAAGGACGTAAGGAGACCTGGGTAGACTGGCAGTATGTGTCTTGCATGTTCTGGGCTCTCTTCTACCATACTCCAGTCCTTCTGTGAAACCAAGAAGATCCACACTGATTATGAACTGAGAAACATGTTGGTGAAACGGAAACCAACCTTGGTGGCAGCTGCAGTCTTGGGAATGCCACTGGGATATGCTGCCATCAAACTCATAGGTGCCTTGGTTTCAGTGGCCAGCATGGCTTTTCTGGAGTATAAAGGCCTTGGCAGTGCTTAGGTTTCAGAGCAAAATAGCTGAACTTTTTATGGTAGGCTTCAAGTGTGGTGTAGCTGTCTCTAGATGCAAATAGGGCCTTCTGTGCTGGTAGCTGATGAGTCCCAGTGTCTTTAGGAATGCAATAGGTTGGCAGCATTACTGGGACTTTACTTACTTCTTATGGTAGAAATTCTAAATAGGTTCAACAGAAACTTGACTTGTATTACTCATACAGAAGCTCTGTAATAATGGAAGACTGAGTTTTCATGAGAGAAGACATGGAATGCCTACCATAAACAAATACTTTAAGTCCTGTTGTTTACCAGGAAAATGCCCATGTCTATAAAAATGAATAAAGTATGTTCTCAGTTAGTTATTGGGTGAAATTTATATGCATGTGAGATCAACTGTGATGCATAAGTGCAATTAGACCTTGATTTCCTCCTTCCTTCCTTCGTTCCTTCCTTCGTTCCTTCCTTCCTCCCTCCCTCCCTCCCTCCCTCCCTCTCTCTCTCTCTCTCTCTCTGTCTCTCTCTCTGTCTCTCTCTCTCTCTGTCTCTCTCTCTCTCTGTGTGTGTGTGTGTCTCTCTCTCTGTGTGTCTCTCTCTCTCTCTCTGTCTCTCTCTCTCTCTGTCTCTCTCTCTCTCTCCGTCTCTCTCTCTCTGTGTGTCTCTCTCTCTCTCTCTGTCTCTCTCCCTCTCTCTCTCTCTCTCTCTCTCTCTCTGTCTCTCTCCCTCTCTCTCTCTCTCTCTGTCTCTCTCTCTCTCTCTCTCTG
This sequence comes from Micromys minutus, assembly GCF_963924665.1. Lineage (NCBI taxonomy): Eukaryota > Metazoa > Chordata > Mammalia > Rodentia > Muridae > Micromys > Micromys minutus. Next base: position 25,274,024 of record NC_137976.1, on the reverse strand, counting down.
TCTCTCTCTCTCTCTGTCTGTCTCTCTATGTCCCCCCCCCCTCTCTCTCTGTCTGTCTGTCTGTCTCTCTCTGTCTCTCTCTCTCTCTGTCTCCCTCCCTCCCTCCCTCCCTCCCTCTCTCTCTCTCTCTCTCTCTCTCTCATTGTTTGAGTGTGGTTTTGCTTATGTATGTGGAGCTGATCTCAACCTCACAGTCCTCTACCTCAGCCTCCTAAGAGCTGGAATCATCGATGTGTTACTATGGGTGACCCTCAGGAAACTAACCCTTGGTTGAATTTGTGTCACTGTGAGTCCATTGACACAAATTCAAATAGCAAATCCTCAATCATCCTATTGCCTGATGGTTTCAAGATGCATATAATTTTTATATGTTTTCCATAATGATTTATTATAGATTATAAACTATTTAGGGGGACCAAACAGGAGCCCTAAACTTCCACCCACTAACAGAAGACAAAAAAGATAGCTAGGTACTACATTCCTGGCTAAATTCAGAATATTGAACTCCTTTCAAGGTCTGAAGGAAGCAACAATAGAGATTACAAAACATTCTCTTGAATTTTTAAAATTTTTTTGAGAATTTTAAAATGCACATATGTTAAAATATGATTACATACAGGTCTCTTCCTCATGTCTCCTTCTGACTTGCTCTAACTGCTCCCAATAGCTTCTGTCCTAAGTTCATTTCCTCCTACTCTTCTACTACCTCCACTTCCTTCTCTCCTTCCTCTTTCTCCTTTTTTCTTTGATAACTCACTAACTCTTCCTACTGGTCCTACTTATGTGTAGATAGGTATGGAAGCAAACACTAGAGCACTGGAAAACTACCACTGACCACACCTTCAAGGGAACATGATTCTCCTGTAGCTGTATAAACTGCCATTAGCTTCTGTATGAGCCGTGAGGTGTGGGGGTGACCTTCCCCTTCTATATGAGAATTTTGCCTGGCTGACCATTTGTAGTTTTTGTGTAGGTGGCCATTGTCAGTGGCAGAGAGGCTTCCTTATTTTGCAGTATTCAGTTGCCACTACCATGATGGTCTACTGGTGAAAGCACAGGTGAGGCTAAGTTGTCATCCATATATAGTATGTTGTCCCACTCCACTGCAGTGCAGGGGCTATAGGAAGAGCCGTCATATAGACTTGACACAGTTGTTGTATGTATGACTTGCTAGCTAGCTTTATGGATAGATCTTAGAGGACAGTTTTAGTAGTACAATCAATGTAGTGCTTTGTACATAGCAATTAACTGAAAAACTAAAAATGCTAATCAGAAGAGCACTGAACGTTTCCATGATTTAATGGCAACATGACTATTTTCTTTTTCTTTATCAAGACATGGTACTTTGGGATGGTAATCATCTGAATAACTTTAACCCGTCATCCAGGTCCAGCATATCCATAGACATAAGGATACCTTTGGACCTGGTGGACCACAGGCAGTAGTGAGTAGCCTACACAGAGGTCTTAGCAAGACTCACAGATGGGAGATGGTGGTCATTACAAACCTTGATTTAGAAACATAAGACAGTACTGGTTCATTCTATAGGTTTTACTTTCCTCTAATGTCTGGTCTGTATGTAAGGAAAAAAAAAAAAAACACCTTTACACAACTTAGTGTCAAACTTCTGATATATGAATTTTTCATAGCTCTTTGACTTGAATTTTATGTTTAAATTATAATTTCTTTTAATTGAAGGTCTTTAATGAGACAGTGAATATATGAAGTTAAATATATTTGTATACATATATATTCACCAAAATTAACATACCTCTTAAACAGTACATCTCTAGCTTAATCAATTTTATAGAAGACCAAAGAAATATTTTATAAGTAACCTTCTACTTCTAATCTTAAGTTATTCCTTGATAATTATGCCTAATGCTTTTGCACAAGTAGAATCAAGTTAGTGAAATAATAGTAGGTGTTCAGGTGCTCAGTTTTATAGGAAAATTTCCCAATATTCATTTACTCGTTGTTCCAATGAAGGAACCAGCCATGGTTGGGATTTGGGAAATTCACCGAGATTCCTTCAAGGAATCTATGTTCCTATCCATGGAGAGCATCTGACTGCCTTTTACTGTGACTCTTCAGTATCCCTAACTTCAATGGCCCCAACTTAAAAGTTTCTTCTTTGACCAAACTAAAATTTAAAAGATCTTTTGTTCAGATTTTTTGTTTCCAAGTCTCACAGCTAACAGTACTCGTGGGAAAGTCTGAATGTCCTGTTGCCTTGCAGTTCTCTCTGCTAGGCTGTCACCTTCTAATTGAAGTTTTGCACAGACCTCAAGGGCCTTCAGCTAAATGCAGAAGTGTTTATTTCCAAAACATAACATGGTGGCCTCTAATCCTGTTTCGAACAGCATTGACTCTCCATCAGTAAAGTCTTTTCTGTTTGCATTCTGAGCTCCCACTAGAACCACCTTTAAACTTGACTGATTAGCATTTGAAGCTTTTTTTGTGCTCTCTTCAAATGTCCCCAAAATTCCTCCCACATATCACCTTTAAAGTTTTCTCAAGTGCTTGGACAGGTGTGGTAACAGAGACAGCTGCACTACTTGGTACCAGTTTTGTATATTAAGTACATTTCATCATCTCTGCAACAAAATGTCCTAAAGGAAGGACAGTTCTTTTTCTCCATTGCTTCAACCAGCCCTGGCTTAGGTCTGTTACTTCCAGTCCTGTGATTAGTGAGTCTGACAATTATGGTGAGATGCAAGTAGGAAGCAAACCACTTTCCTCTTGACATACAGAGAGAGTGAGAAGAGCTTGGGGGAAAAGATGTCCTTTTCAGAGGCCCAGCCCAGGAGACCTATCTGCTCTAACAAGGTCTTACCTATTGATGAAGTGAGCCTTTCTTGGGGCTACTGTGTAGCCAAGCTGTAACAGTGCTAGAGGCTGCTTCTCTAGTTGTGGGAGTAATTTTGTTTTTGTTCTCACAGGCATCCTCATAGAAGCAGGGGGTGTGGGATAGGGAGGGGATTTACAGAGGGGACACGGGGGATAACGTTTGATAGGTAAATAAATATATCCAATGGGGGGAAAAAAAGAAAAACATAGCAGTTAAATCCCGAAAGAAAAAGTTGATTCAGGAGAATAATATTAGTAATGGCACAGTGGGTCATTTCAAATGCTTAACTTTTGAGTTATCACTTCTAGTGCTAGAAGATTGGGGGAAGAGCTGTCCGTGTAGTTCTGGAAGTCAACTGCAGGAAGGGTGTGTGAGAGCACATGCTCCTCTCCCTCCCCAGGCCCCAGTAAAGCTGCCTCTCTATTGATACTGTCTGTTCAGGGTTGTGTTCCTAGGGCGGAGGATCTGGTATGGGGATGGTGGAAAACAAGACTGAGGGACATGTGAAAGATGCCTGGGACAGTCTGCTCACTTTGCCTCTTGGCCCATGTTCTTTTTCTTTTCCAAGGTAATAAACTGTACAATCCCAACTTTGATACATAAGAGTCCCCCAAAAGTCACCTTTTTAAATTGTTATCAGAGACCACGTACCTTACCCAAAAGGTAACACTAACTACCCCAATCTTCATTCAAAGTAGCCTGAGACAAAATGAACATAACACAATTGGAACAGGCTCGTCTCTGTGGATGAGCCTGAGACTCAGTTTGTAATTATTAGTATTTCTATATTGGCTTTCTGAGGCTGCTTGTGAAGCAATCTATAATGAAGGAACTGAAAGCTTTGTCCCTGCTTTGTTTTTGTTATGTTTCTATGTAATTCTTAGGCATAAGGGATCTCCCTCGACCCCCCATGTTTCTCTTTAAGGAGATAGAATGCATGTGTGCTGCTTGGTAACCTAATGGTCTTAATACTACACTAGACTGCTTGTTTACCCTCTGCGGAATCTTCCCCATCTAGTTTCTTTGGTTGCTACTTTGCCTGTTTTTAGGAGAAATTTGGATGATGTGACTTTGTATTATTCTCTTATCCATCTTTGTTAGAATAGATGTATGGCCAGGGTAATTAGGATGCTTATGAATATAATTAGAAGAAATCAGTTTTTCTTGCATTGTCCTGGTTCTGCTGCACGCCCACCCATACAGTTCCTACAGCAGAAATTACTAATTCTTCTTTTACAAACTTTAAATTACTTTTGATACATTTAATTATGTTTAAGATGACAGTTGCCTTTGTTTCTATAATATGTATGTGGACCAGATTATTGCTTGAAGAGACATTTTAAAATTCAGACAGTTTGACATTGTCTTCTTTCCTTTTTAGTATTGCTGAGTCCCCTGGTTCATTTGCAATGCTTTATAATACTCATGATTCTAAATATATATACAAATAAAATAGATACCATCAGGAGAGGATTAGTTATTATAAAGGCAGTAATTGGGAGTGTAATTGCTAATTGGATATAACTGGATGATAAGATTCTAAATCGTGACTATGTCAGCATCTTTGAAAATCATCCTTTATTTGTTTGGTGGCTGAGCTTTGGTGTTAGTGAAAGAAGCCACATAAGAATTTGTTGCTTAGGAGGCCGCTGGGACAGGCTGGAGTTATGAGAAACCAAATGTCACTTCAATTTATTTAGCATGAATTCATCATCCAAAAAGAGCTTCGAAGTACACTGTCTACATTTTCCTTCCTTATTTTTTTTCTCCAAGTTTTATTTTATATTGACATTCATACTCTGTATTTTAGCTTGAAATTAAAAAAAAAGTTTTTGTTTTCCTTAATTCTGTTCTATTGAAGACCTTGGTCTTGGTGTTACCTGCTGGGTGCTGCCTGGTGGCCAGTTAAAAACCATTATCTGTAAACATTCACATGTAAACATTTAAATGAAGCATTTACATTTAGCAAGCCTGCATTGGTGCTGCTTAAGCACTGGGTAAATCACCATCTGTTGGCTTATAGATCCTCCAGCAGTCACCTGATCATGAAGGATCCCCCTCCCGGTAAATTAGTCTTCTGTGACTGTTTAGTTTGTTCCCCAGTAATGCCTTAAACCTGTGGTCTTTCTCTTTTTTAGGGTGCTATGCCATGCATTGTTCGAAGGGACTGAGCATGTGCTATTTGTTAAACTCCTATGAGGAGGTTTTGCCCAGGAATTCATTCCTTTTGCATTTCTGTTAGAGAAATCAAGCATCCTGAGCATTTCCTAAGTTGTGTTGAATGTTACCATGGCCATATTTCTTCCTTAGGGAAGAGAATACAGCTCAAAGTCCTCCCATCAGAGCTGTAAGCCTCCTCCAGTTTTCATTACTACAGGGTATAGCTAGGCAGGACTAGGGAGTCAACAGCTAACTAAGTAAGCATCTTCAGTTATGAACAGCGAAGGCTAAGAGACGTTGGAACGATGGCTTTGTTGGTATAGCCTGGCAATATAGCTCATAAGTTTGTGCAATGTGTCCCAGTGTGGCCTAGCACCTTCCTTATATAGATCTGCTATGTATAACCCCTGGAGTGGTCTCTCAATCTGCTGATTCTTGGAAAAACATCTTGAAAAAGAAAACAAAGGCTTAGTCTAGAGATGGAACATTTTCATATATAATCTGAATGCGTTTCAGAGTGTCTTGAGGTCAATTTTAGCAAAGCAGGCAAGGAGTTGAAATAACATCAGTGTTAATAAAATAGCCCTCACCGAACAAAAGCAACAATCTCTAGAGGGATGGATGTATTGACAGGGGTTGTAACTGTGAAAGGAGAAATATGATTTTACCAAATCTGTAATATGAGATACAGTTGAGTTTTTGATGTGACTCAATTATGTTTCCTGAAAAACAGCAAATAAATAAATAAATGGGAAAGAAAAAAAAATAAAAAGAAGAACAAATTCCTCTTGATAAGTTTAAGTAAAAAGGAATAAATGCAGGAGTAAACATTTAACACAGTTTGAGGTACTTGAAAATGTATGTAATTATATGCCTGTTTATGAGTACCATGTTTAGAAACTGAGCTCAGTATCATGTACTTTAGCAAGCATCTCACATGCTATGATCTTGGCTAACATTCTTGTCATGTCAAATGCAGGGAGGGTCATTGGAGGGGAGTTTTAAACAGTGATCCCTGCACCTGAGGATGTGCAGGACAGCATTTGCCTTTTGATCATTTATACATGAGGACACTCACTTTCCCCCGTTCTTTGAAGAAATTTAATTTTCACTTTCCATGTAAACTGTATGTTTTTATGTATTCAATGAAGTCATTGAATGAATGATTGCTCCCTGACTGTATTATGGCTCCACAAGGGTTTTGGAACTGTTAGAGTGACTGAAGATGCCAAATAAGGAAATTTTGCAATAGTTTTTTTTTTTTTTTTTTCTGGAGAAAAGTTTTATTTATTTATTATTTGTTTATTTATTAAATATTATTCTGCTAAAACTTGTGGTTGTCTTTTTTTGTTTACAAGGGCATTAGGAAAGGTGACTGTCAAAATAATATATTTGTAATGTACATCTTGACACCACATAGCAGTGGGAAATTAGTGAGGAAGAGTATGTTAATGAATGTAATGCAGTTGTAATCATTTTCATCTTCCATGTTAAGAAAAACAATAAGGAAATAATGGTAAGCATGCTTTAATGTGGTTTTAGATCTATTTCTTCCTGAAATGTCCTATATAACATATTCTAAGGGACTATATTTATATTCCCTATAGAATAAGTTTTTTGTTGCATTCAGGCTTTTCTCAATTACAGCCATGCTCTCTGAACCAGTGCAGCAACTTAGGATGGAGTCTGGTGGAGAAAAATATCAAGCATCCTTTTCTCTGCAGTTGTGAAGCTGCCCAGTTCTTGATGGATACAATTATTACTCAAGGGTTGACTCTGGTAACAAGTTAAAAGGGAGGTCCAGTGTTTCCCAAGGATTAGAAGTACAAACAAGACAGGAAGGAGAACGAATTAGGGGAGCACACAACTACAGCTCCAGCTTTGATGCAGAAGTTGATATGTGAGGCAGAATGCCAGATGCTTTTCCTAGCAGGTGAGCGAGAGGTGCGCAGGTAGATTGGCTGGCCTATGCATTATTACACAGCTGTCTCCCCTCTTCTCTGGGAATTTTTACATGGAAATAATGCTACTCTTGAGGATGCTGAGCCTGCCTGTGTGCCCTGGTAGTAACCAGCCCTGGAGGAGAATGAGGTCATCATGCTCTAGTGCCCCTGATCTCGTAGTATTTATTGTTTGTAAGGATGTTTTCGAGAATTCTGCCGAAGTCAGAAGAAGAAGGGGAAGCAGGCATCGAAGCAAACAATAATAAAATAGATCTGTCACGGGGATTTTATGTGCAATAGGCAGTGAAGTAATTTAAGATACACTTCACTATTTGTGTGTTTGTTCAAGGAAAACCTGGGAGGTGGATGGAACAGTCTGCTCACTTGTCCTGTGGCCACTGCGGCCTCCTTTATGTCGTTTTCCCTGATTGAGACCCGAGACCCTGCGTGTCTCTAGTGAAGTGGAGTTCACATTTTGCGAGTCGCTCGGAAACCCACGGGGTTTTACATGGTATATCCTGGAGGGAGTGATGATGCAAGAGAAAAGTCCAAGGGATGGTTTACTCCTGGTGTCTTCTAATATTCGCTTATGCGTATTCGACATTAGGGATATGTATACACACCTAGAGCTTAGACTCAGGCCTTGGAAACAAAGCTTTCTTTTGAGTGAAAATAGATGGTTGAAAGGCTCGGGGGTCGTGAATACAGGCAGAATCAGGCAGGGCTGAGTTTTCACCCGCCTTATTTCTTTGGTCCCCACAGCCAGCCCATGTATGTGCCTGATGCATGAGCCCCATTTGTGTGCATAATAAACTCTTAGATGTCAGAAAAGGGTATTGAATCTTCTGGAACTTGGGTTATAGGGAGCTAGGAGCTTTCATAGGGCTGTGGGGAACTGAACCAGGATCTTTTGAGAGAGTAGCAAGTTCTCTTAATCACTGAGCCATCTCTTCACCCCACAGTCAGGACTTTTATTACAAGTTTTTGAGCAGCTTTTTGTTAAAGTAGTCAATAGAAAATATGCTTCGCCTTTAAACTTTAAAATTTTTAAAATAAACATTAAAAATAATGGAAATATTTCTGCAGTTTATTGCATGTTCTTATTTTTGCTTGCCTATACTAGAAAATAGGAAATGGAGATAAAAATAAAGAAAAACTTGCTCAGTTATATTCTGTCATACAATATTCAGATAACTTTGTTTCCACAGTGTGTATCTATATCTAGATACACAACAGCCTTTGAACATAATTCACCATTTATGCTGCAGTGTAGATGAACCTGGTATGTTACTAAATATAGTAATGTACACTTCCTGATATTTCATGTATGAATGTCACATACATATTAAATAAAATCATATCCATGCTGTGCGTGGTCAGTGCTCAGTAACTAGAACTTATTATGCAGAAGTATTAATTCTAGCTGCTAAATTTTCCCATAAGAACTTGGAGAATTATTAAAACTGATTTGAAACTGAGATGAATTAATCACTGTTACAAGTCATTATTATGGGAACTAGTATTTTAAAAGATTCTTTCACATAAAGTTCAAGAGATCCTTTTAAAGTTCTGCTGCTGTCAATAATCTTCTGAGGGACCTTGGTCAGATCAGTTAACATTTTTGATCATTGGCTTTCTCTATAATTTCAGTAAGGCAGAATTTACTCCCATATAGCAGTAAGAGAATTAAGTAAGGCGTTGCTTAGAGCACACTCAGCATCTTGTTGGATGCATAGTAAATGCTCAATAATAGATCACAGCTCTCAGTGCCAGGACTCTTAATTAAGACGCTTTCTCCTCTTCCCAGCATCCCGTGATCAAACTTGCTGACAGGACCTTTTGTTTGTACTCACTACCTTAATGAATTGTGTACAAAAAAAAGCGAAAATATAAAATTGAAAAGAAATAAGCAAACAAAATCCCATTGGCTTTAGCACACATATATCTGTGCTGGCTTGCTCTATCAGCTCAACAGCAAACTTCTGTGTTTTCGGAAGGAGATTCTCCACTGAGGAATCACCTCCAGTAAGTTAGTCCGTGGCATGTCACTGGGGCATTTTTTTTTTTTTTTTTTTTTTTTTTTTTGGTTGCCAATGATTGTGGGAGGGCCCAGCACACACAGTGTCAGCTTGAGCACATAGTTTGGGTTGTGGCAAAAGTAAGCTGAATGTATCATGGAGAACAAGGCAGTACTTGGTACTCCTCTGTGGTCTTTAGTTTCTGCATAGAGCATCTTACCTTAGGCTGCTGCCATGGCTTCCCTGGATGATGACCTATAACTTCAAAGATGACTGAGCCTTTTACTTCGCAAAAACCAAACTGGTTTTTGGTCAGGGTGTTTATCTCTACCTCGGAAAACATTTCAGAAGATCAATAAGGAATTTATAATATTGAATGATTGTACTGTTTTTGGAAAATTGACGACCTTAGCGTTTTGTGACCCTACCCTTGGGAAAGTTGACCTTGAACTATAGGTGGGCTGTAGGAATTCTAGTTTTGTTAGAAGTAGGGCATAGTATTAATCGTCAGCATCACTCTGGGGTTTGCCAGTGTACTATGGAAACATGATGGTAGAAGACTGTTGCCCATGAGTGCGGGCATTCTCTGTTTATTTATCATCCTATCTTATTGATGTTGAAAAGACTACTGAATTATTAATCATGGCTTTGCTAAGAAGCAAATTTGGTACTATGTGAATGGAATTTAATTCGGAATTTTTACCAAATCTGTTTCCAGTATAGGATCTTTGTTATAGTTGTCAATTATAGGCACTTTTGGTAATATGGTAAATCAAATTATAAATGTTATTCTATATCTCTACCTTGTGTCATTCAATTGTATAATAATGTTTCCTGACAGCATTTCAGTACCTAGTCTCAATCCCAAATTGGGCACGAATTAAAAGCAGAGCATGTGTTTTGGGAGACATACAGGCCACTGTGCCTACCACACAATACCTGTGCTTCTGAGGCTATTATGTTTGGACTGTATTAGGTCATTAGTTGTATAATGAAATTTATGGAGGTGTGTATTCAAGACTTATGAATTGTTGATACAATGTGTTCATATGTGTGTAAGGCTTTAAATTTTATCTCTTAAAAGAATTCTTGCTATTTATATACAGTGAGGAAAATGAATGGTGTTCAGTATTTATAGTTTTGCAGCGGATAGAATTTTGAAACCTTCATTTCCCATTGTAAAGTTAAAAAACAGATTTTCTGATAAATCTTTGGTATTTCACCATATATTCTAAAAGATGTGTTTTCCCATTGGATGTCAATGTATCTGTATCAAAATATATCTTCTTGGCATTTTTGATGTGTTTTATAATAATAAGGTTTGTCTGTACCATTATCAAAGTGTAAATTGGTACATGAATATTATTTCTAATTAAAAAACATTCCCCAAATTCAAAATGTGTGGCTGACTGACTGACTGTAGCCTAGTGAATTCTTGAGTGTCGTTGGGTAAGTGCCAGTATGCACTGACTTCTGATAGTATGTGTAAAACGTTAGTGTTTGTTGGTTTTAGTCTTTGAAACAGTAGGTTGAGACACTCTGTCATAGTGCTAAGTACTGCTAAGTATAGCTCCAGGTTTGTTGACTATTAAAACAGTATTCAAGCAGTGTGTTAAAGGTTACAAAAGTAATGTCCCCCTTTAATAGTGTTATTCAGACTAATTACAGTATTTTCTCCCAATATAAAGTTCATGGGCAAAGTTAATAGTGCATGTTCATGTTTTTTCATGTGAGATTCATGGTGGTGGTGGTGGTGGTGGTGGTGGTGTGTGTGTGTGTGTGTGTGTGTGTGTGTGTGTTATATTACAGGTCTTTTTGGGATGCAAGTTTTCTTTACTTTCTTGGTTGTATCAGTGTACTATACAACTAAGCATTAAAGAAGCATGGACTATTGATCATGTGTTGATGGATTATTGATTATGGATTATGGATTATGGGCGTGGCACTTCAATTTTAAGGAAGAAACCCCAAGCCTCCATGCTTACTTTCCTGAAGGTTATGTGGCTGGTGCTAGGTCCAGGCAATATGTCGTTTGACTCATTAAAATGTCTCTGTGTTGTCTTTTATGGTGAGTATAAAGTTTTTGACAGCATTTAGGTAATGTGTCATTCCTATCAAAAGACAGAAAAGTACGCACAGTTGTGTTTTTAATCGGTTCATTGGTCCAGCTAAATTCACCATAAGACCAAGATTTGAGCAGGATTTGGGAGCTTGGAATTGCTTCTCACCCTGTTGGTTGGCCATGAACTCTCAGGGGCACCACAGACTGTGGTCTGCTAGAGGACCCCAGCCTCTAGTGTATACCCAGCTGGTGTTCCTGTGGGATTTCCAAGCAAGGAAACCCGAACACAATTGAGCACACTGCTGTTTGAGCCAAGACTGTTGAAACATGAAGTCAGAACTCTTTGTAGAAATCAGTAGCCTAAGACCGTCATAGCTCGTGTTTCAGATTACACAAGAGAAAATAAACCGAAAGGTCAGCCGAACAGTTACAACTCTGCCCTTTTCCGCGGTAATCAGCTGAGCATGTAGCAGAGACGTGAACAGGAGCGTGACTCGAAAGTGGGGCTGGGAAGTGGCTGGCAACGTCTGTTTGGGACAATTCCTGGTGCTCCCTGGACTGACCAGATGGGCCATCTCCTAGGGTTTACCTTCAGTAATTCTGATTTATTGCAGCCAGAGGATTTTTTTTTTTCTAGTTAGGCAATCATGTTTTCACTTTGCCAGAAGACTCCTAGAATTTTAATATTGACCATTAATCATACCTTAGTAAACTGCAAGGACAATACATTATTAATTTGCTCACGACCACGAGAAAAGGCACAGTGATTAAAATTAATTTCCACCTACATTTTGTTAATTTATTATAATTAATTAATCTGTTTAGAAGTCAAAATATGTTTACATTAATGGCTATATAGTAGGTGTTTCCCTGTGTTTCTTCACCCATATAGCATTTACAGTCAATAAGTTGAATTCTAATAAATATTTTATAGTGAAAAGAAGTGAGTTCTATATGACTTTATAAGTAGTATCAAGTGAACCTTATTTAGTAATTATGAATTAAACATGAACATTTCTTTAAAAAGTGCAGATTTTAGACCTTAAAGGATTTCAGCAGGTATCTAGCCTCTCCTTGTGTATAGCTGTGCATCAGAATTAGGAAAGGACATTTAACAAACAGCAGTCACTATTTAGCCTCAGGACACTAAGAACAAACACTTCAGCCTGTTAAAGGACAACCGTTTTCAATGGGCTTCTTTTTGCTTCCTCTAAAAAAATTTAAAAAGCCTCGGTATAAGCAAGAGACTCTTGTTAAAATTAAGTTTGACTGTATGGTCACTCTGAAAAAAATGCTATTCAGAAAGCATTTGTTTCATAATATCAGAAAGTAAGACTTCAACTCTTTGCTGTGGTCTTGTGATTTTTATTTAATTTGTGTGTATGTGTATAAAAGAAGGAGAGTGGCAGGAGGAAGAAGTGGAGGAGGAGAGAGGAGCAGGAGAGACACAGAGACAGAGAGAGAGAACCCACTTGCCACAGGAGTGCGCATGTGCGCACGTGTGCAACATGCAGAACCTGAGGTCAGAGGCCAGCCTTCTGGGAATCTGTTCTCTCCTGCCACCCTGTGGAATCACTGATTGACCTATCTCACTGCCTCTGACTAGGAGTTGTTAAAAGTTATATTTTGGAATATAACATTGTTTTGTAATTGAATTAATGTTTAGAGTTTGGAAAGCTGAAATCAATATTGTAGAATTGTTACAGATTTTTGTGATTTGACATTTCTTCCTTTTTAATTTAAATATTTATATTGGTTTTTAAGTCAGGGTCTCTCTACTTGTCCTGTTGAATGCTACGATTAAAGGGATGTAGTGCCACACCTGGCTTTCTGCTTTGTTTAAAAATTTCTTTCTTTCTCTTTCTTTCTTTTTTCTTTCTTCTTCTTTTCTTTTCTTTTTTATTTTTAGGAAGAAAAAAAAAATTACCACAGGGGAATCTGCAGATCGTCTTGTAGAGTCAGTAAATTTTATCTTATATCTTAATAGAGCATTGCTTTTTTTCTGTGTTAAGCTCCAATGTAGCAATCTTCCTGAATACTTTTATCATTCTAACAGAGCATTTATTGCTTATTTCATGGAAAAGGTTATTCAGGTATATTTCCATTATGTATTTAATAAATTGGTTTCCGTACCACTGTTTCAAATTATGTGAAGAGGTAGGGTTTAGATTTAAATTAGATTCAAATTTAAATTTAGATTTAAATTTGAGCATATTTCTAGTCTGAATCCTAACTTTATTCCATCAGCATTGTTTATACACATCATGGCAAAGAATAGGTACTCAGTGAGATCTCTAAATTGAGTCCTTACTATGTCCCAATACTTTAGGTGTTTGTAATACATTAGTTTACAGAACAGATATTTTTTCCTGTCTTTGTGAAATTTACATCTGGACCAGTTCTCTTCACTTAAAAAATCTTTCATATATGTGTATGAATGTTATCTGTATGTATATGCATACGTGCTTCAGCCTGTGATAGTGATACAGGCATGTCACAGTTCACATGTGTAGATCTGATACCTTGGGTATGTTTCTTTCCCTTACTTTTGTTTGAAACAGGATCTCTCATTTGTCCCTAAGGTTAGCTGTCAAATGAGCTGACTGGATTACTTTGCCATTGCTTCCTCTTGCTCCTTGGGATCTCGTGGATTACATAAACACCACATGAGTAGCCCTTATGCTTGTTATAGAGATGCAGACTCAGGCCCTTAAACGTGCACAATAATCCCTTTATCTGCCGAGCCATCCCCTGCCTCTGTCAGCCCTTTACCCAGTGCATTGCTATGCTTTGCTTTCTCCTTTGCTGTTCTCACACAAACATAGTCTTATCTCTCTCTGTTCAGAGCGGCTGTTGCATGCTGGACATAAGATAGGAGGTCACCAAGTGTGTGAGAGGTAGGTGACTACTTGCTTGTCCCTCTGTTGACGTGGATCAATTAGGCCATTTCCAGGTAAAAGTCAAGAGTGTGTCTTATGGCTAAAGATCGGAAACAGTCCAGAAATTGAAATAGAATGTTAAAAATTCATACATTTATCCCAATGAGAGATACTTAAAAGCATGGAATCTCCTTTAGACATAAAGAATCACATTTGTATGGTTTGGATAGTGAATATCCCTATAAAGGTAATATGGACAGATAGAATGTGGAGCCCTGTAAGCGGTGTTTTTGTCCTTGTGGGCATGACTTCATAATTGTGGGAAACTGTTATCTCTCACCATTTGAAATGTATCCATTTGGTACATGTATTCTGCCACAGTATGCCAGTTTTATCAGCAGTTGAACTAGGACTGTGTAGCCGTAGACTTGAAACTCAACTAAATATATTTTCCCTTTACAGATATTTTGATTTATTTTGGTTAAAATTAATTTTTGACAATTGATACATGTAATCAATATTTGATGATCATATTTACTTCCCAACCTTCTCTTATTCTCTTTTCCCTTCCTGTGACTCCTTTTATTCACGACCATTCCCCTTCCTGCTTCACTTTGATTTTTGTCTGTGCATGTGTTTCACAGGTCTAAACCCTGCTATTTGCTCAGGGTTGACACAGAAAGCTACATCCAGAAGGCAGTATTTTTTAGTGCCCTTCTCCATCATCTGACTTTTACAGTCTTTTCACCTGCTCTGCTGCAGTGCTGCCTGGCTTTACAGGGTATAATATAGATATCTCAATTATATCCAGTTGTAGACATCCACTTACAGATATCCATTTATAGCTCTCTCTTTATAATGTTAGCTGCCCCGGGTCTTTGGTTATAGTAACTGGACACTGACTCATGCCAACATGCACTATAAAGTCAAAGTTTAAATTATTTTCAATGATCGCTTTTGTATAACAGAATTCCAGTTCAACACTTTTATTTAGTTGAAGATTTAATTAATTTATAGACACATAGTAGCAAACACCCTTCTAATTATTACCCATAAATATTTCTCTGCTACTTTATTCTCTAATTTATTCTCTGCTAATTCTCTCCCTTTATTTTCATCATTGTGGAAGCTGAAGTATTGGGCTTTTATTTCTTGTTAAGTATTTGCATTTGATTGAGGGATACAAAATACTCATTCTAAAGTCTTAAGTGCTTAATCATCCTTTGGCAAGCTTGACAAATGAATTCTTCTGTGTCTTGTGGATCTTTTCCCTCTAAAAAGAAAATTTCTGCTAAGCGTCTATATTAATTATTTTTTAATGTTGCTGTGGGAGGACACTATTTCCAAGGAAAATTATAGAAAACTTATTTTGTGTTTATAGTTTCAGAGGATTAGAGAAAATGATGGTAGAGCCGACATAGCATGTGTCAGGCAGCTGGAGCAACAGGAGTAAGAGGGAGCCCTGGGTGGTTCCAGAGTCCCTAGAGGCCTCACAGCCTGTTCCCAAGATGCATCTCTATCAAAGCCATACCTCCTAGTCCTTCCCAAACAGTTCTACTAATGAGGGTCCATTCAAACATATTAGTTTATGGAGGCCATTTTCATTCAAATGGACACAATACCTGAATCAATTTAATGCTTGACTCAGTGCTCTTTTGTCTTCTAGGAGCCCAGACTCTACTGGCCTTTTCTTCAGTCTCTTCCCATTACTTATCAGAAAACCTTTTTGAGCCTCTACCTTTGTGCTTCTTCCCTAGATAGATAATTTCTTCCAGGAAGCAGAAAACAGAAATAAAATCTCGTCATTTGAGCTATTGAGAACGGAACTTCCCTGAAGAGTTTCTTCTATTTTTATGTCTACTCATAAGGACATGGCTTCTACATTTTCAGTTAGGTCATGAACTCTTCTCTAAAACACAGCGGTGGTATTTAGAACCGTGTGTGAAATTGGAGCATTAATACAGACATTGGATCTGGTGGAAGTCATCATCCAGGAGAACAAATTTTAGTCAATCCCACCACATTCCTGTTTCCTTTTATTTCCTTCGAGTAGCCACTCCATGGGTTTAATTCATTCAATCAGTTTTGTTTTTAACTCAGGATTTTTACCCCAATCCTGTATATTACAGTCAGTTTGGAATACTGAGCACATGCTATATACTCACCTGTTTGTATTTTTTACAGAATAGGTTCTCAGAGAGAATTGGAATTTGGGAGCAAAACAGAAATGTTTCCTAATTAACAGGAACATTAACGTTTAAACAAGTGTTACAAATAAATGAAAGGAAACTGCTACCTTCCAAAGAAGTGTTTCCATTTGGAGAAAAGCTACAGCCAATGCCTATGGAGTACATGCTGGCTGCTGTGGGAAGGATCCTACTGTGTCTTTATTGATTCCCCATGACCTGTGAGGTTTCTCTGCATTGAGCAGTGTCAGGGAGGGAAAAGAAGAGAGTTTTAAGTTGCTTACTCAAGGTCACATACAGAGGCTAAGATAATAAACCTGGACTGATTATTTCTAGTGATGAAGCTGCTGTTGTTTTGTGCCTTTACTTCTAATTGTAAGATGAATAGCCTTAGGAGTGAAACGCAGGCACTGTCTTCTTAAGGACCGATGATTTTGGTTTGAGATGTTATTGAAGATACCTCTTGGGACCGATGGTGATGCATCCTATTGGTTTTATTTTCCTGACCTTGAATAAGGCATGTTTATGTGCCTCTATTTTTAACTTTTTAAAAACAAAGTTAATTGATACAGGTTGCATACGTTAGTGTTTGCAGTAATTTTTCATGCCCGTTCAAAATGCTTGGTCCTGTATTAGCATCACAATATAGTTCTGGTTACCAAAATTTGACCTAGTTTTTAAGTATCCTATAAATTTATTGAAAAAGATATTAACAGAGCCGACTGTAGCTTGAGAGGGCACAGGCATCAGGATCTTGCTGTACCTCCAGGCACTTCCTTTCTGAGCCATAGTGATTTCAAAGTGGAGTGTGCATTCCTGTATTAGAAGCTAAGGGGCTGACCTTGAGGGGAGGCAAACTGTTTGCTGAAAGTAATAGAGTGAGTGCTATAATCCTGTTTCCATTGTAACTCTACCAGATGGAGCACTGGAACAGAATCTTAGCAAATTTATAAGCATGATTAGAAAAAATAACTCTTTAAACCTAAGAGCGCTTTTAATCCTTCATATGTAGATTGACAATGACATAATTATATGTATTTAGCTTCTGGAAATGTGTGTCTTTAAAAAATAAGTTACTATTTTTCTCATTATTATGATTATTTATTTATTTATTTATTTATTTATTTTTGCCCTAAAATTCTGATTTGTTTTGTTAGTTGTTTCATATCATTTAGTCAGTTTATTGTCAGATAATTTCTTCATGGCATTTGCTTTGAATCAGAGTTTCCTTAAAAATGAATTGTATCTAAAAATGGTCCCCATGAAAAGAAATGCTCATAAAGAAGTGGCTCTTATTAGGATATGAGTCTATTCGTAAAAAGAAGAAACTTTTCAGGTTTTTAAAGAGGTTTTGTTTTAATTTTCCTTGCTTCTTCTGTTTTGTCTTGTATTTTGTTAGATCTGTAACCCAATTTGTTTGCCTGGATCATCATTTTAAGCATTTTGAAATGGTTGCTACCATTCAAATGTCACGGGAAACTGAGATTTTTTTTTTTTTTTTTTTTTTTTTTTCTGGTCTGTTTCTTGAATAAAGTACCTAAAGTAGAGGACACAGCTGGCAGTGGGGCCTGTGCTGTGCTTCTCAGTGAGCTTCTGTGTTCTCCTGGCTTCCAACACTGTGAGGCAAACATCAGTAGCATGATTTTGTCATCTTGTGCCTCATCCGTAAGTACGGAACCCTCACAGCTTTACCAATGGGCCCAGGGTGTGTCTCTGGGGAAGGACCTCAGCGAGTCTGGGGTTCTCTTGTACATTTTCCCTGGTTTGATCTTTCTAGAGAAGAATTGTATTTTCTTGTCTCAAATCCTGATTTCTCTTTTTAGGTTTTTTTTTGGGGGGGGGTATTGTTTAGTCATTTTATTGTCTGATTATTACTTAATGGGATTTGTTCTGAATTAGAGCAATTCTTGCCATTTACTGTGTGAATATTTTGTAAGTTTATTTAACTAGTTTCCCATTGGAAACTAGATAGGCCATTTCCTGTAGTTTGGTGATAAAACAGTGCTGGGATCTCTAACTTGGTGCTCCTTGCTGCCTCTAAGAACTCAGGCGCAGTTCACTCTATGGTCCCTGATGCTTCTGTCCCAGGTGGATATGACCGCCCCTGCATGATGTTTTCACTCACTTCCCCTTGGCCTGTTGTCACCAAGCCTTAGACACACACATCCCAACTTGGTGGTGGGTTTTATGTTTTCCACCACTACACCATTTAAACTCAATTAAGTAGTCACATCAAAAAACACACCAAACTACTCTGATCCAATAGGTATAATATAATTTGCAAACCTTTATAAGTCAAACCATCCTGTACAATTCTGTCCCCCATAAAACATTCATAACAACCTTATTTATGAAGAGCTATGCCAAGAGAAACATAGATATCTGCCTCCACCTTTCTTCCTACCGGAATTCTTCTATGAATCTCTGCCTCTTCTGTTTTCATAGCCTTTTCCCTGCCTACCTCTTCACTGTCTAATCATGTATCACCTTAACATCAACCCAAATGTTCTCTTATTTTTACTGCTTTTTTTTTCAGGTTTGCATTAGATGTAAAGATTGATTAGTGAAAAGAAGTAGAGGTGTGTTTGCTGTTGTTGTGTTTATTTTTAAATGCATCAGGGACCATCCTGGAATCTGGAGGAACTGGAGGAGGGTCAGGGCAGCCATGTGCTTGCTGCTCCTATCTTGGTTTGGGAATCATCGGTTTCACTTTATGCCTACTGGCTTTTATGATTTCACATGGTATTGTTCTTTCAGTGGTCAGATGATTTGGACTAAGGTTAGACAAACTACAGCCCACAGGTTCATTTCAACCCCCCCCCCCATTTGTAAAGACACAGTTATCAGAAACAAGTAAGCTTTTCATTAACATATTATTTGTGACCTCTTTCATGCTTCAGAGACACAGTTGAGTAGCTCTGACAAAGAGACCAGATGTCTGCCAAATCTTCTGCCCTATTGCAGGAAAATTTTGTGAAGCTCTGCTGGAGAGTGATTTTATTTTCTTGCTGATTTGACTGTGCCACTTTCTTCTGTTGGAAGGCAAAATTTCTAACCTCTTTTCTTTCTTTTGTACTCTTTCAAAGGTATAAGAAGTTTAGCCAGCTTTTGCATGATATTGGAGAGAATGAAGGTGGTATCGATAAGTTCTCCAGAGGCTACGAATCATTTGGCATCCACAGATGTTCTGATGGTGGCATATACTGCAAAGAATGGGCCCCAGGAGCAGAAGGAGTTTTTCTTACTGGAGAATTCAGTAAGTATTTTGAAAGCATTGAGGATATTAATATTTTATTTTTCTGTCATGAAGACTTAATTTGCATGTTTAATTATATTAATATTAATGATTCAAATAGTTATCTGACTTTCCAGCTAATGTCATAGTATTCACTAAATATTTTACTTCATATGGTCTAATTGCTTCTGCTATCAAGTAATACATGTATTCATAAATCTTTACTTTCTAGAATTTAGTACACAAAAAATAACAGGGTATGAGAAAAATAACATTAGGAAGAGGACTGCAAATTTACTCAGCATTGCTGCCATGTTCTGACAAAAAGGACATAATACTGCTAAAATAATATATTAATGCTCTAAATAATGCTAAAAATATTGGCATAGATAATATCAAGAGGTTTTGCAGGTACTAGCTAGTATCACATTTCTGGGATACTTTTTAGTCTTCTATGGTTTTTGAGTCGTCAGTAAATGTAGACATGTTGTCTACCACATAGGGACCTTGGCTACTCAGATGCTGTTTGTCTTTGTCCTCTTCATCTTTCTTTTCTTTTGTCATTTCTGTACTAGACAGAATTAAGACTACAAACAAAGTACAGTATCAAGAAATAAGACTTTTTAGATTGTAGTCTAGTGGTTTAGTGGTTGGAAGGAGAACGAAAAACAACAACAACAAAACCCAAAAATTGTACCAAGAAAAGCCACCACTCCCCCCTCAAAAAAACAAAACAAAACCCTCTTGTAAGACAGTCTGCCAGGCTTTATGATTGGGGAAAAAGCAAATACTATTATACAACAAGGGAGATAGCTATCTTTTAAAAGTGAAAAAACTGGACAAAACAGACATTGTCAAAAAGTCTTTCATATCAGCAAAAGAAACATGAAAATGCTCATAATCTTTAGTACCATAAAACAGTATAATACATCAGATTTGATATTATCAGACTAAAATGTTTTGAATGGTGTGTTAATCTATTTATAGACATTCTGGAAATGACAAATGTATAGGGATTAAAAATAGCCTTGCTGTCAGGAGATGAGGGTACAAGAGTACTTTCTGAAATGACAGAAGTGTTTCTATGCTAGTATATTAGTTACATTTTATTGCTGTGTTAAAGACCATCATCTAGAATGACTTACAGCATAGTTTATTTGGTAGTTTGTGGTGGTATGAAGGTTTGTCCCCATAGACTCATGTGTTTGAATGCTTAGACCACTGGCAATGACATTATTAAAAGGTGTGGCCATGGTTTAGTAGGTGTGGCCTTGTTGGAGGAAGTATGTCACTGTGTGGGGTGGGTTTTGAGGTCTTTTATGCCTAAGCTACCCCAGTGTGGAATTAGTCTCTTCTTGCTGCCTGAGGAAGACAGTCAGTCTCCTCCTTTCACCTTTGAATGAAGATGTAGAGCTTTCAGTTCCCTCTCACATCATGCAGGCCTGGATCCTGCCTTGCTTCCCAGGAGGTGATTGTAGATTTTCCTGAATCTGTTTGTATTTTAATGTTAATTCCACTTCCCCAAGAAGGGTTGCCCATTCACTACTCAAGTTGTGACTTCATCTGAACCTTCCCATTTTAATTAGTAAAATAAAGGAAAGCCTGTGACTGGATCCTGTAAGGGAGGTGGAGAGAAGAGAGGTCCGAGAGAAGGAGGGGACGAGGGTGGAGGTCATCAAGACTTGGAAATTCACAAAGATCAGCTAGACCCAGGTGGGATTGATTAATGTTGAAAAGCTATGACCGCTAAGGCTTTTATAGGTCTAATATCTCATGTAGACGGGCAGTTGGTATCTTTGTCTGTTTGATGCAATCTTGTTGTGTAGAGGGTTTGTGGATTGAGAGCTGAATACAAATACCTGTATGAAAAGCTATTGGGCTATAGAGTTGTATTTATGTGGAACTTTGGGGTAAAGAAGCACCGTGGGACAGAGGCAGAGAATACGAGGTAGAAAACCACCAGGGAAGGGAGTTGGGCAGGCAAAGTGAAACCTGGGTGGTGACTTGGACTGAGTGCCAGAGGTGCGCACGGCTTGGTACTAAAGTTGGATGTGAGGAGTGAGACCTCGGGGTCAATAAAAAGATAAACTATTTTTATTATTTAATACTTACTATAACAGATGATAATAGAGTGAACCTCTGAAACTGTAAGCCAGCCCCAATTAAATGTTTGCCTTTATAATAGTTGTCTTGGTTATGGTATCTGTTCACAGCAATGGAACCCTAACTAAGACACAGTTCTAGCTGGAAAACCCATATTTGTAGGGGGAGGTGTTGCAGCAGATGTCTACAGTAGGAAGGTGAGAGGTTGCATCTTCAACCATAGGCAGAGAGCAGAGCAGAACAAGAATGAGAGTGAGAGGGAGAGGGAGAGAGAGAGAATGAATTAGAAGTGGAATGAGAATATGAACCTTTAAAACCTGTCTCCAGGGATGTACTTCCTCTAACCTTAGCAACTGATACTTTTTCAGGCAACACTGCCAACTGGGGTCCCAGGTGTTCAAATATATGCCCATAGGGACATTTTTCTTTCTTTTTTTTTTTTTTTCTCTTTTTTTTTTTTTTTCTGCCTGTAAGTTATAGCTTAAAGAAAAGAACAAAGCCAAATGTGGTCTTCCAGGCTGCCTTGATCTAGGGATGCTTGCCTCTGAAATTCCAAGTGGAGTGTTGAGGGGAGGAAGACAAGGTAGAGCCATAGGTGCAGAAAGGCTGGGGTCAGGTGGGTTATGCACACTCTGATGGAGTTGTGTCAACCTCAGCAGCAAGGTGGAACTTCAGCATGCTTGTTCTGTACAATGCAAGGTCAGATTGCTGTCATGCAGAAAGAGGAAGCTGCAGTTGAAAAAGTTGTTTTCCACACATTGGTCTATTGTTGGATAGCATCCTTACTTGCATTCATTGCCAACATTTACATTTACACTCAGACCAGAGAAAGTCTTTGCCAGTTGCACTGAGCCTTACCCATATAGGGAAGGAAGGTCTTGCCAGTTTCATGTGGTCCTGACGCATTCATTCTTGATATGACTGGCTTATTTAAAACAAGACACAGTCACTCGACTTCACTAGCTCAAGACTTTACTCATTGCCCACGGCATGCCTGTAATTCCAGCATTGAGAAGATAGAGGTTGTATTTCTTTATGAGCTTGAGGCCAGTCTGGGCTACTCCACATCAGGGATATACAGTGAGACCTTGTCTTGAAAATTAAAAAGAAAAAAAGAATTTAGCAGACATCCTAGGTTTTATCTAAGGTAGTACTGTCTAGGAGAAATAAAATTCATTACCCTTATATAATTCAAGAGTTTTAGTAATAGTAGGAAGTACAAGAACACTTTAATGAGTTTTTATAATATTTTATATAGCCTAATGTGTAAAGGTATTATCAAATTAACATATATTGGATTTAAAACTCATTAACAGATATTTTTATTCTCTTTTCGAACTAACTATGTTTTTAAAACCTGATTATGGCAAATTTGATCTCAGATGCTTACATTTCATGAGAAATACTTAGCACATATTTTGATTTAACAAAATTGCCAGTTTAACAGTAGCTTCACAAACCTGGAATTTCTTTTTAATGTAGATAAAATTTTCGCAGTGAATGACTTGAATAACAGTTTTAAATATTAAATTTAATAAAACAATAAAATTAATGGAAATGAAATTAGTGTAAAATTCAGTGTCTCAGTAGTATTAATTAACCTCATTTCTTATTCTCAATAGCCATATTTGGTACTGGAACTCTTATTCACATGTACTTTTTTTTTTTTAATTCAGTAGTGAGAATTGAGCTTTGGGTTTCCATCCTGCTAGGATTAAAGCTATGCTTTCTCCCCTGCTCTGCCTCCCCTGTACTCAGTTTTATCTGTTCTTTCTATTTCCATCATTACATACATTGTGAGTATTCATTGAGAGCATTCAGGTTTAGAGCCCCTCCACCTGCCGTGTGCTCATTTAGCATCTGTGCTGGTAACTGTGTAAGTGCTTGTGAACGTTGGAAGGCATCTTTCAGGAGTCGAATCTCTTCTACCATTTGGGTCCTGGGACTGCTACCCCTTAGGTCTGAAAGCTTGGCAGCAAGCTCCCGTACCTACTGTACCGTTTCACTGGCCCTTAGGTTAAACTTCATATATCATTCCTACTCCCAGAAGTTATGTAAGAATTTCAACTAAAATGATATTAGCATTTTATTCTCTGTCATACTTACAAATAGAATAGTTTTTCATAAATATCAAAATATAAGTAAGAAACTATACATTTTGAAATTACAGTTATTACAAATAATGATTAAAACTTCCAGTGTGTTGAGGTGGGAGTGGGTGGGTGGGTGGAAGAGCATCCTGATAGAAACTGGGGAGAGTGGATAGGAAAGAGAATAACATTTAAAATGTAAATACATAAACTATTCAGTAAAGAAACACTGAAAACCTGTTTAGTACTATGTTTGAGTTAAGTACATTTAACTATTAAAAGTACAATGATTTAAATGTTTTTTTGTGAAATTAAAATTATGTGGTACATATTTCAAAAATTACTTTTCTTTTTGTTAATTTGTGTGGTTGTGTGTGTGTGTGTGAGCGCACACACACACACACGTGTGTTTCTCAGAGGACAAGTTGGAGGAGTCTGTTCTTTCCTTCCTCTGTGTGAGTTCTAGGGTTCTAACTCAGGTTGTCAGGCTTGGTGACAGGAACCTTTTCTGGCTCAACCATAGTGCTCTGTGATCCTCTGCATTTTAATGTGAAGAAGTCCTGTGTTAATCTTTTCCTTTTGTGTTGGATTGAATTTCAAAATCCCACCTTTCCTGAAACTGTGTTGTCTAATTTTAATGCTCTCCTTTTATCCTGGAGATAGATAGCATTTACCCAATGATCAACCAAAATTTACCAAATAGTTAAGGTAGCTAGGATCATCACATTTAATAAATGAACCCCATTAAAAAAAAAAAAAAAACTGTAGCAGGATATCAATACAAATGAAATTGTGATAAAACGGCAGTCAAGACTAAACACTATTATACAGATATTCAAAAGCCAAAGCAATTATTTTTTAGTGAATGGGGGAGGATTTTTTTTTTCTACATACCATTACATGGTCTCAGGGTTTTTCTGTGTGAGGTCTCAATTGCCTTTGTCACTAAAGAGCTGAGTGTGGTAGTGCACACCTGTAATTCTAGATGGAGAGTTGGTAGTTTATTTGGATTATTCACCAAGATACTGTCTCCAAACAACAAAATGAAAAAGACAAAAAAAAAAAAAAAAAAAAAACAAAAAAAAAAAACAAAAACAAAAAAAAAAAAAAAAAACCAAAAAAAAAACCAAGCAGCAGCAACAACAACAATAAAACCTTTATCTGTGACATATCAGTGGGCGCTGTCTTGGCTCCTTTGGTGTCTGGATGACATCTCCTGCACACAATGAGCAGAATCTTTATAAGTCAGAGTAGAGAGAAACTTGTGAGTCAGCCATGCACTTAAAAGAATATTTATTTCAGGGTATGTGTGAGTTGTAAGGGAGCAGAATTCTAAAGCACAGAATTTTGCTGCTGCTGGTAATCTGGCTCAAATACGTTCTTAACAGACATTATTAATGATATCCCTCCCCTAACATAACAGATGCTGTTTTGTTTTGTCCTTTCAATAAATATTATCTTTTTTATACTCCACACAGATTAATTAATTGAACAAGAAGTTATTTAACTTTTTTTTCAAGACTAAGATTATTTATTAGAAAATCTTATTTATGATTTTTCTGATGATTAAATGTTTGCTAATATGAAAAAAAAGATGTTGATCAAATCATGAATTACAATCAATTTAAAAATTGAAAGCCAAATAAAATGTTGTTCTAGATGGCTTTGATGATGAAGATATATGCTTTCTTTCTTTCTTTCTTTCTTTCTTTCTTTCTTTCTTTCTTTCTTCCTTCCTTCCTTCCTTCCTTCCTTCCTTCCTTCCTTCCTTCCTTTCTTTCTTTCTTTCTTTCTTTCTTTCTTTCTTTCTTTCTTTCTTTCTTTCAGGAATTTAGCTATGTATGACTTTATACCTAACCAACTGTTAAACCTAGGAAGCCACCAACTTCTTGTTTCTGTGGAATTAACCTCTAGCCATACATTGATCATTTAAAAATTTTCTGTTTTTCTTTGTCATGCAGCAAAAATTTAACTTAAAACATTACTTCTTAACCTATTTTTTTTGGTTAAAACAACAATAAAATAGTTCTGCTTGTGTTTTTATTAAAGACTGCTTTTATACTGATGTCATCCCGAAACATCACAGTTAATATGGAGCCCAGCTTTAAAAGTCAGCAAAAGAATATTGTATTTTTGCTCAGTGGAAAATTAACTTTTATATTTAGCTGAAAAAGTAAACAATATGGCAAATTATTTTTTATCTATGTGGTTAGCTGCTGTGATAATTTTTGAAATTAAAAATGTCTATATTTAAAATAAAAGCAAATTAAGTAACTATAGACTAGTCTGCATGATATATCTAGAATCATATTGAAGTGGGGCCTAAGCAGGAGTATCCCAAATTCAGCTACCTAAGTAAACTCCAGGAATGGCCAAATAAATAAGGGGTTGGAATATGTCTTAATAGAGTACTTTCCTAGTATACATAAGAGTCAACTTCAGAGCTCAGAATTGCAAGAAAAGAATATGCAGTCTTTAATTCTGTTTTGTGGAAAATTCTACCTGTTATTAAAAAAAATAATTGAACACAGTGCTTTCTAATTGGTGTCTTGTTTTGTAATCTATTTGAAAAAACTAATAACTCTATGCATTTGTTTCTTTCAGGGTTTAGTCATATATATATATATATATATTTTTTTTTTTTTTCCTTTCTGACCTGAGAACATTTTAGATAGAAATGCTTTGAGAAAATTTGAGAAAATAGATGCTTTTTAAGAAATAAGCTGTAATGAGTTGGTGTTTAAAAAGAGGGCTTTGGGTCTGGAAATATGGCTTAGTTCCATAACCGGTCCCTATATGTGCCATTGGGAGACAAAGATGCTGTGCTGATATTTCCTGCCTGGTTTGCTTTGGATCCTTCTTTACAAGTGAAACAACTATACCATGTTCCACGCCGCAATCTTGTAGGAAAGATGTGTTTCCAAATGCTAAGAAGTTACTGTATTCATTTCAGAAGCAGTTAGACCTCATAAAAATTAATAGAGTCTGTTTTGTTCAAACTGAGGAAGACCTAGCTATTACCATTGATTATGTTTTTAGACAATTATTTATTATTTGTGAGTGTGTGTGTGTGTGTGTGTGTGTGTGTGTGTGTGTGTGTGTGTGTGTGTGGTGTGAACCTAGACTACAGTCATCTGGAATCTGTTTTTTCCTTTTACCTTAGAATCTGGGGAATCAAATTTAGGTACTCAGACTTGTGTAATATTCAGCTTTACCTGTTGAGCCATCCTGCTGGCCTGCCATCTGTGCTTAGAAAGTTCTTGACAAAAGAACTTCACAATTTACAAAGTCAGTTTCTTTTTCTTAATTTGAGGGCAAGTGAGACACTGTTTTCATTTTCCTCCACTCTCCAAGGACACGGTGCAGGCAGCTAGCTGGCATGGTAACAACCCAGAGTGGCGCCTGTAATACTGCTTGGCACTGGAGCATTGCCAAGGGTGTTGAAATCACCTCCAATTTGGAAACTTTTTTGTTTAGATTTCATGTCATCCTCCTAATTTTATGTAAGGTCTAAAATAGATTGCACACTCTGCAGAAGTATAGTTGATGTAGCATCAGAGTTTGAGAGGCATGACTGGAAGTGCAGTGATTATATCGATTGGTCTATAAGTATTTTGTAATTGAACACAGCAATTCTGACATGACTTGCTTTTCTATTACCTTTCTTCCCCTCCCTAATCTAAGATGATGCCAGTCAGCTCTCACCGCAGTGTGGCATCTTACAATCAGCTCCAACATCTGAAACAGCTTATAAAGACAAAGCCTTCCTTATCCACTCACATTGGCTTCAGTAGCCAGCTGTGTCTCTGCCCAGTGTGTTAGAATCTCCTAGAATCTAGGATAACAGAGAAACAGCTCCTTGGGACACGGCTGATCTGAAAGATGGAGGCTGTGGGGAGAAGATTAGTGGAAGCTTTCTGGGGTGGCTCTAAAGGCTTTGGCGTAGAAGTCAAATGTGATTTGTCCTTTGCTTCCATCACATAATCCAGACCAGCCTTATGTCAATGAGGCTGAATCCTGTGTCATGGAGATGCTTAACACCTTAGGGTTAGTCATGCAGTCACTTGTGCCTTCAGGATAAGGAGACAGACCACAGTTTCCTGTTATCTTCTTTCTATGGGAATACTATAGCATGCATCTACACAGATGGAGACTATGAAATCACTACTGTATTATCTTAGGGAACACAGGTGCATGTATATTTTAGTTGTTGACTGAAATATTGTATAGCACATGCCTGTATATGATCCCAGGAAATAGTCACAGTTTTGAACATCACATATAAATTTTGCAGATTTCACTATAGTCTCTGACTTTAATATTTTTCTGAGGGATGGGAAGGAGAATTCTTTTCCTTAGATTATTTAGAAGTTTCTTGGTTTCTGACTTACGGGTCCCAATGGAGCTTCAAAGGAATTATTTGCCTGGTAGATATTCTCAACTCCCCGTGAGCTTTCTGTGGATTGTTACTTGGCTTACCTTCAGTTTGCTTACTGGACTTTTGATGTTTCTACAAAGCAGGGTTTTAGGACTATTCTGGGAACTGCTTGGCAGAGGGGCAGCAAATTGCAACTTAGGTCAGGAAAGCTTTAAAAGTGCTGCTTACCAAACCACTGTCCCTGCTGTGAAATGTCCTCGTAATGTGTGTGACTCTGAAATAAGCAAGCAGCAAAAAGTCACTTTGGAGAAAGTGTTTGGTACCTCCTCTCACCGTCCACCCTGATGCTGGTTCTTCAGCCCCTCCTCTGTTGATTGGATTTGCTGTATCATTTGCTTCTGTTTACAGTCACACTGTCAGCAAGGTCCAGTGACTCCCATTGAACCCTGAGCGCCTGGGGGGAGTGAACTTCTTCCTTCCTGTTACTTGCATGCAGTCTGCATCTGCATCTTGTGCATCTTGTGAAGGGAACATCTCCCACCCACCATCCCGTCAATGACGATTCTTCTCACTGCAATTCTGTGCCATCATCATATAGGAAACGATGAGCTATGCGACTGACAGAAAATGAACTCGTGTGGCATTAGCAAAGTCTGAACAAGGATAACTGGGAAGAAATAAATTATGTGCTGGTGAGCTGGGAGGAAGATATACATTTAAATGAGTTTTAAGTGCTCCCGCCCCCACCCCATACATCTTTCTTATACCTTTCATTCCACTATCATTGAAAGGGAACAGGAAGTTATGGAGTTTGTACTGCTTCATCAGTTCCTGTAAAGCAAGGCGGCTCACAATCCCTACAGAAGATCCGACTGAAAAACATGGCTTTGGCCTTCCATCAGAAGATGGGTGGACATATACTTATGTTTGTATTTTCTCTTAAAAGATTTATTGGTAGAACTCACACACTTATAGGCACATGTCTGTGTATTTTTCCTTGTCCTGCTTTAACTAATATTTTCATTCCATGTACAGATTTGGAGCCCAGCTGAGGTAGATCACAGAGTCTTGTTGGAATGCTTAATGGGATTATATTTGTGGAGATGCATCCTCCCTAGGACTTTAGGAGATTGCTGTTAGAGACCTTAATGCTTGAAGGGAGATTTTGAACGGCATGGCATAAGTAGTAATTTTCTATCACCATATTGCTTTTTTTTTTTTTTTTATAAAAAAATCCTCTTAAAATTTTATGCTGTGTGGATAAGATGGCACTTCCTGTCAGTTCTAAAATTTTGATATTTTACTTGTATGTAAAGTCTGTAAACTTTTAAAATGAATTTTTAGCAGCTGTTTCTTGAAATCTTAACAATTTTGCCTATCAGAATGATATTGTTAAACTTCCTGTTTCCTTCCACAAAGGTATACTATCCTTTTATTATATTGGCAGCTTTCTTAGAGGAGCAGAGCTCTATTTTATGATAGTCACTCCAAGCCAAGACCATGACAGGTTTTGACACAGATTCACATGTTCAGCCTCCTGATCATAGTGCAGCTGTTCATTTTAACTTTGAACAAAGATACTGTCATTCATGACAGACACTTAAGGAAATTCCAGTTTAATTTGTTGGTATTTTCCTTCATAGGGCACAGATACCA